>NC_134700.1:138957623-139293694 GCF_043290135.1 Rhipicephalus microplus | reverse complement strand
GATGCCTAATGAGACCGTCACCATGTACGTGGAGGACATGACGCAGCTTTTCAGGCGAGCGGATCCGGCAATGCCAGAAGAAAAAAAAGCTACGCTATCTGATGCGAGGCGTGAAGGAGCAGCTTTTTGCTGGTCTAGTGCGGAGTCCTCCGAAGAGTGTAGCAGAATTCCTGACCGAAGCCACTACGATGGAGAGGGTACTTCATCAGCGGTCAGCCCTACTCAACCGGCAAGTGAATTCTGCATCACCTACTGAATTTTCCGCCAGCTTCGGGAGCAACAGCATTGAGTGGATTCGCGAAATCGTCCGCTCCGTCGTCCGCGAGGAAATCGCGAAACTACACGGGGCGAGACAGCCGGAGGTAAGCAGCATCACCAATATTATTCGGGACGAGGTCCAGCAGGTGCTTCACAGCCGTCGCCCTCAACCAACGGTTACAAATCTAGAACCACCTCCTGCGTCCACTGATGTTGGGAACCGCACATATGCCGAAGCTCTGCGCACTTCCATGCCGGTCTCAAGCCCTGCAGTCCCAATCCAGACGATGCCGCCAGTTTCAATTCAATCTGCGCATGCTGGTTTAGACATCGACGGTCGCCGTGCCCCTCCGCGGAAGTCCGATATTTGGCGTACGTCGGATAGAAGACCCCTCTGCTTCCATTGCGGTGAAGCCGGCCACATCTACCGGGAATGTCCATACCGACAACTTGGACTGCGCGGTTTCTCTATTCATTCGCCTCGTCCCCTAGTTGGTCAGAGGCCAAGAGAGATTGAGGACTACCTCGCGCAGCAACGCCTGCCTTTCTCACGGCGTCAATCGCGGTCTCCATCTCCACGACGACCCGCAGCTATTGGACCACGTCTCAGTACGATGGCACAGGGACGTTCCCCAAGCCCTCGTCGGGAAAACTGAAGGCAGCGACCTTCGGGGGCGAGGTCGCTGGGACTAAAAGTGCGGAAGACCTCCTATCGACGCTTCCACAAAACGCTGCAGACATTGAATTGACGTCTGAGTGCAGTGCGAGAGAAATGCCGGATTGTGCGTCTGAACCCAGTGGCCGAGTCTCACTCGACATTCCCGTGCTGATAGACGGTCTTCAGGTTAGCGCATTGGTGGACACAGGTGCAGATTATTCTATTATGAGCGGAAAATTGGCAACCAGTCTTAAGAAAGTGATGACACCTTGGAATGGGACGCGTATTCGCACTGCTGGAGGCCACGTTATTACTCCATTGGGTCACTGTACCGCAAGAGTGGAAATACGCGAGTCAACGTTTGTGGTAACCTGCCTCGTACTACGCGACTGTTCTCGTCAGCTCATCCTTGGAATGGACTTCCTTCGAGAGAATGGCGCGATCATAAATCTCCGCGAGCGAATGGTGACTTTCTCGACGCAACTTGCAACCGATCGAGGCGCTGATAGCTGTCGTAGACCTGCGCTGCGTGTTGCCGACGAAAGCGTGACGTTGCCTCCCCGAGCGACTGCTTTCGTAGAAGTCACCTGTGAAGACCTCCAAGACGGTGACGTGGTCGCCGAGAGCAACGTATCCCTTTTACTGCTTCAAGGTGTGTGTGCAGTGCGAAGCATTCTGCGTGTGCGTGACGGACGGTCGCAGATACTCGTCACAAATTTTAACTTCGAGCACCGACATCTTTTCCGCGGCACCACCGTGGCCTTCGGAGACCGTGTAGCGGATGTCACCGAGTGCTTCGCATCCGAGGAAATGGTTGATGGAGATAAGTTTCTGGACCACATCGACGTCAGTTCGAAGCTTTCGGACGAGAAGAAGGCCGCACTGCATACCCTGCTGAAGGAATTTAAATCTTGC
This sequence comes from Rhipicephalus microplus, assembly GCF_043290135.1. NCBI lineage: Eukaryota > Metazoa > Arthropoda > Arachnida > Ixodida > Ixodidae > Rhipicephalus > Rhipicephalus microplus. The sequence continues at coordinate 139,291,863 of NC_134700.1, read as the reverse complement.
TTCGCCTCTTCATCTAGAGTCGGTCAAACACCCCTCATAAAGCACCGAATTATTACCGACGATGATGTTCGCCCAATCCGCCAGCAACCTTACCGTGTTTCGGCTAAAGAACGCGAGACTATACAGACGCAGGTAAAGGAGATGCTTGACGACGGGGTGATACAACCGTCGAGCAGCCCGTGGTCCTCGCCAGTCGTTCTAGTAAAGAAGAAAGACGGAACGCTGCGATTCTGTGTTGACTACAGGAAACTCAATAGCGTCACAAAAAAAGACGTCTACCCGCTCCCACGGGTTGATGATTCTCTCGACAGGCTACGACACGCGAAGTATTTTTCATCGATAGATTTGAAGAGCGGCTATTGGCAGATAGAGGTCGATGAGCGAGACAGAGAGAAGACAGCGTTTGTAACTCCCGATGGGCTTTATGAATTCAGAGTTCTTCCTTTCGGCCTCTGTTCGGCTCCCGCAACATTCCAGCGAATGATGGATACCGTTCTCGCTGGCTTGAAGTGGCAAAGCTGCCTTGTATACCTTGATGATGTGGTCATCTTTGCCGAGAGTTTCGAAGAACATCTGAAGCGTCTAAGAATGGTTCTGGAAGCTATTCGTTCGGCCGAACTCACGCTAAAACCCCAGAAGTGCCATTTCGGCTACGATGAGCTGAAATTTTTGGGACATGTTGTGAGTGCGGATGGAGTGCGGCCTGACCCAGAAAAAACTGCAGCAGTCGCCACCTTTCCTGTGCCGTCAGACAAAAAAGCGGTGCGGCGTTTTCTCGGCTTGTGTGCTTATTATCGCCGATTCATTACCAACTTCTCGACGATAGCCGAACCGCTCACGCGACTCACCCGAGATGATGTACCGTTTGCCTGGACTACAGAGCAAGAAGCAGCTTTCACAGAGTTACGGCAGCGAATGCAAGAGGCACCTGTTCTTGCGCATTTTGATGAGGACGCTGATACCGAAGTTCACACGGATGCAAGCAACGTCGGACTTGGCGCTGTCCTTGTACAACGGCACAACGGCGTAGAACATGTCATAGCTTACGCCAGTCGTACTCTCTCTCGAGCCGAGGCCAACTACTCCACTTCAGAGAAGGAATGCCTCGCAGTCGTGTGGGCAACGGCAAAGTTTCGACCTTACCTCTACGGCCGTTCCTTCAAGGTGGTGACCGATCACCATTCGCTGTGTTGGCTGGCCAATCTCCGTGATCCGTCTGGTCGTCTCGCTCGGTGGAGTTTACGCTTACAAGAGTTCGACATCATGATTGTGTATAGGTCTGGGCGCAAGCACGAAGATGCCGACGCACTTTCTCGAGCACCCGTGGGACATCCTGATATGGACTCGGAATATGCTGATGGTTTTCTCGGAGCCCTCAGTGATTCTGACTTTATGTCTAGACAGAGAGCCGATCAGGAATTGCGCCCTATTATTGATTCCTTAGAAGGCCGAAATTCTCACACTCCTCGGCGCATCGCTCGCGAATTGTCATCCTTTTGTCTAAGGAGGGGCATTCTTTACAAGAAAAATGCTCGAGGTAGCAACAAAGCCTTCCTCCTCGTTGTACCAGCCGACATGCGGGATGACATCCTACTCGCGTGCCACGACGAGCCCACGTCGGGACACTTGGGCTACTCGCGGACTCTCGCCAGAGTGCGCCAGCAGTACTATTGGCCACGACTTTCGACCAGTGTACACCGCTACGTGCAAGGCTGCCGCGAGTGCCAGCGTCGCAAGACGCCACCCGTGAAACCTGCGGGCCTTCTCCACCCTATTACACCACCACGGACACCTTTCGACCTCGTGGGAATGGACCTTCTAGGACCCTTCCCTTTGTCGGCCACTGGTAACAAATGGATTATAGTGGCAACCGATTACTTGACCCGGTATGCTGAGACAAAGGCATTACCCCGCGGCACGGCGTCTGAAGTGGCGAAGTTCTTCGTGCAGCACATCGTCCTCCGGCACGGCGCGCCGTCATGTGTGATTACGGATAGAGGAACATCATTTACGGCACAAATGCTAGAGGACATTTTCAGACTGAGCTGCACGAGTCACCGAAAAACAACGGCTTACCACCCACAAAGTAATGGACTGACGGAAAGGCTCAACAAGACCATAGCGGACATGCTGTCAATGTACGTGGACGTGCAGCACAAAACCTGGGACAATATCCTCCCATACGTCACGTTCGCATACAATACGGCAATGCAGGAAACAACCCGATTTTCACCTTTCCACCTTGTTTATGGACGCAACGTACAAACGATGCTTGACGCTATGCTGCCGTACGATAATAGCGATGCTCTTTCTCCAGAAGCCGAGCAATACACGCAGTACGCCGAAGAGGCTCGTCAACTGGCTCGCGTGAACATCGGTCACCAACAAGACGCAGATGCACGACGTTACAACCTTCGCCGTCGAAACGTCGCATACCACCCGGGTGAACGAGTGTGGGTGTGGACTCCTGTCCGACGACCAGGCTTGTCTGAAAAGCTTCTGAGCCGTTATTTCGGACCATACAAGGTTATCCGACGTGTGAGTGACCTTACATACGAAGTACTTCCGGACGGCACAGTGTCGTCACGTCGACAACATCGGCCCGAAACTGTGCATGTCGTACGACTCAAGCCGTACTACACACAATAGTCTCTGTGCTTGCGAGTTACTTCGCAAACGTGACAGTGATCTCATGTGGTGTTTTTTTTTCTTCTTGACTCTTCCACTGGTGCTGTTGTGTTCGCGCATGGTCCAAGTGCTTGTGCGCCCTCTTTGTTTTCCCTGGCACTCACTTGGTGATTCTCTGCGTCAACGCGTGTTCTAATTATGGGTTTTTTTTTTTCTTCTTCTTTTATTTAGAAGCATCGAGTCGATGCTTTTTAAAAGGGGGGACTAATGCCGCATGAATTCGCGTGGTTTTCGTGTGGAAGAGGACGAAGAAGTTGGGACTGGGCCGCTTTTGTTTTTCCTAGCTTGACGAGCAGTTCTGCGGAAGGTTTCCTTGAGTAAGACAAGATTGGTGACAAGATTGGTGACAATATACTAAGGCATCAATCCAAGACCATCGTCCAACCACGAGGTGGACTGGGTGTCAAGAAGGCAAACCTAATCGCATTCAAGAGCGCACTCGCCCAGGTAGCTTCTTTCACGGTAGTGCAGACCTGTTAAGATGCACTGTTTGCCAGCCTCTTCCAAAGCATCTCGATCGTAGCTATGCCACTGGAAAACAATGCGCAGGCCTACGCTAAGGTGCAGGAGGTTTGTATGAGAACCATCACCTCCGAAGTAGCGGCTTATGTGGCTGCGTCTGACGACACCTGCAAGGGGGTGATCTGTGACATTAACCCAAACATCAAAGCAGCGAAATTTACAGATGTTATCGCCAACTGCAGAAACCCTGCAGCCTACGGCGTACGAAGATTAAGCAAACGTCAAGAGTATTGTGCTGTTGGCTAGACTAAAAGTCCCCCAATATGTTCTGTGCGATGGTGTCTGTACCCCTGCTCTCTATACCGCAAACAATAAGTGCTACGTGTGTGGGGATTTGTACCACAGAGCAAATGCTTTCTCAAAAGGCAAATATCAGAAAAGTCGTCGAGGTCGCGGCATGTTAATACCGCCTGCTGATCATCATTGCGATCCCGAGTGTGCTATCTGTGGAGGACCACACCCACAGCAAAGCGCGAGTGCAAGAAGTGGCTCAAGGTGCCCTAAATCGTGCGTCAACGACGCTGGCGGCACAGGCGTGCTAACCAAGAACACAGGGCAGTGGGCTCGAACAACTCGGAGTCAGCTGATAACACGGCAAGAGGAAAGCCTCTCTCCTCCCAACGCAAGGCCAAATCAACATCAAGGACCCCTGAGTGACGCTCCGGATTCCCATTCCAGTACCGTTCTCGTTTCCGGTCCAGAGGGCGCTCAGGCAGCAGGCACCAGTCTGGTTCCGGGGGACGCGGCAATGCCAGACGCCCTTACTCAAAGGAGTGCTCCGGACTCCACGCTCGGTTTCACGAATAAAAAACGCGGGCAGAAAAATTCAAGATGGGTGCTTATTGTGGTACACAGGTAACGCAGGGCAATTTGCCAAAGCATGGCTTAGGGAAAGCGTTGAGTTAAAAGGGGCCTTACAGGCAACAGGCACAGAGATCCAAATTCGAGACCTTTCGGAACTCGCGCGAACCACGTGTGGTGATTCCGGCGGGTAAGCGAAGTAAGTTTAACCGTCTCACCACCAGTGCTGCCAGAAGGAGAAAATCCGAGGTTTGAGATTACTTCCAGTCAGCCCACTGATTCAGAACCAAACGCACAAACACCGCTATTTTTGATTAATGAAACCCTCAACCAAATTAGAGAAGCCATAGCCACACAGTCGAATGTGATTGAGTCCATCAATGATATTCTTACTCATTTACCATGCAGAGTAAAGATATTGGAATCTATAATGAAAATGATAGACTTGGGCAAAACCGTTAAGAAAAAAAGATACAGCAGGAGACTGATCGTGAGGACTGCAATGAGTATGAGGACTCGCCGCAGACCATGTTAACTTAGTTTATATCAAATCAGTGGGTCAAACATGTAACATTATTTCGTGGCAGGGAAACTGCATGCGTAAGCTTTCTAAAACGTATGGTTGCACTGCTGCAGCTGATCAAGGCACAAGGGTAGGATGCACATTCTGCTCTTGCAGGAAATTCTCAGTAAAAATATACGCCTTCCGTTGTAGAGATCAGTGCGTCCGAAACTGGACAAAGGCAGAGGCACAGCTACCTTAATACGAAAGGGCCCCTCCTTCACGGTGCACGAAGTTAAAAATTGTGAGGCAGACCGGAAGACTGGCCTTTAGGCACATGTTATAGACCTTATCCCCAATGTCCACATTCACCAGAATATTTTCATTTTAAACTTCTAGATCCCCCTTCAACTCAAGAACATAATCTCCGGGCCATCCTTAGTAAAACTGCATTCGTACTAAAAGATAATGCCTGTGTGATAGCTGGCAATTTCAATTCACTGCACTCAGCAGGGGGATTCACAATACGGTACAATAAAGGAGACAATTTGTTTGCGGCAAGCTCAGATTTAGATATCACACTAATATCAGGCCCACGTATCCCAACTAGATTAGGAAACTGTATCCAGGGACGTTAGTTCGGATCTTTGCCTCACAAAGAACGCTTTAGCAAGGTGGTGTAACAAGCAGGAAAACCTGGGAAGTGGTCATTATATAATATATATCTTACTAGATATACAGAACCCACCTCCGGAACGTTACAAGTAGGTAGACTGGCATTTGATGTAAAAATAAAACGGTATACGACATTCTTAGTCACCGATTCACTAACATCCAGAAGGATATCACGAAAGGATCTAAAGTGAGCAAAACGCAGGGAAATGTACTTTGCATGGATCCCCGACTTGCCCATCTATCGAAGGCCAAGCGCTCTTTGATTGAGAGGTGGAAAACACAGAGGTCAACCGTAGGGGAACAAAGTTTCACAAATACACAAGCTTATTGGAGAGCACAAAAATGAGGTAAACAAACAACTATGGAGGGATGTTTGTATAGCAGCCATTGGTACAATGTGAAAGGGAAGTAAATGAACACTTCTTAGGAGTTTACTAGATAGTGGGCAAACTAAGCAAAATCAAAGAATTGTAGTTGACCAGCTAATTAACAAAGCTTAAGCAAAGGATACTTCAGAAGTAGACCCCCAGACCCTGACCAACAAATATCTTAAGCTGTGCCTAAATTCTAATTAATGCTTCTCGCTCCACTGTGGGGCCATTCGAGCCCTGGAACTAGATGCCACTTTTGTGGAGGCAGACACTAGCGAGGTTCTACACAACCTGAACAGTAGGTCTGCTCAGGGGCCTGATTGAGTTAGTAAAAAAATCCCCAGGAACATGAATGATAAAGCTATACAGACTAAGGTTAAGGAGAATAATAAAGTTTGGGAGAACGGAGTGGTCCCCTCAGACTGGAAGATGGCCACAGTAATCCTAATCCCGAAACCAGACAAATCTCCTAGCTTGGAGGACCTCCGGCCATATCTTAACCTCATGCATCGGTAAGGTTATGGAACATGCAGTGTACAATAGAATATCTACATACATTGAGCTGAAGGGGTTTTTCCCGTACAATGAGGTAGGATTCCGACCAGGTCTTTTCACTTGGGTTATGCTTCTGATCCAAACACAGATCTTAGACTCACAGAGCAAACAAGTAAAAAAAATCCTCTCCCTAGACTTAACGAAAGCCTTCGATAGGATCACTCATCAATGCATTCTTAACGATAGATCTGCTTGGAAATTGGGAAAGAAATTTGCTTCTTTTGTACGCTCATCTCTGGAAAGCAGAACAACAGTCATACGCTTGCGGCATTTGACATCAGAAGTGTACACGCTTAGAAAATGAGGTATTTCGCAAGTGATGGTTATTTCCCCCTTTTATTTAGTATTGTTCTGAGCAAATTATCAAGGAGGCCTGCAGCAGTACCACACAGCGGCTATGCATTATACGTGGATATTATAACCATTCAGTGTAGACATGGTTCAGAGGCTACTGTAGAACAAGCTTTCCAAGAAGCTCTCGAGGTAATTTAGTCTTTCCTGGGGGACACAGGACTTGGGCTCTCTCCAGAGAAATCAGAGCTCCTGCTGTATAGACAAGCATGACGGGGGGCTAGGAGATTAACATCCCTTAACGAAGTACCCATAAGTATTCACATCGGAGACGAACGTTACATTTTACAAATATATTACACTGAAATATTGGGTCTTGTGATAGATGCAAGGATATAATACCAGAACTATAGCTCATCTCACCAGAAATACTATACCATAGTTAGGCTAATCATGAGAATGTTTGGTAAGAAAGGCGGAATGGGCGAGGACATGCTGTTTAGGGTACATCATGCTTTCCTTATGAACCACGTGGACTACAAAGTATCGTCTCTCAATCGGGCACAATCAGAAAAGAATAAGGTAGTTGCACTTTATTGATGCTCAGATATTCTCAAGAAAGTGCTCGGTATTCCAATAACAACCAGTACAGAGATGCTTTTTAAGTTAGAAGTCCCTATTACCACGGTTGATCTAGCAGAAGCACAGAGCATGACACATATTACGAGATTATCCAATACGAAAGCAGAAATGGACCTGTTAAGCGCCGCAGGCCTGCAACATGGCATTAACAAAGGTGACGCAATTCAGCTCGAAAATTATGTCAGGGAATCGATCGTTGATGAACCATGGCCAAGAAACTTGAATCCACTGTACAACAAATGCCGAAGGCTCGGGAGGGCAAGAGCATTCCTTAAGACTCTGATGGGTGCAGAAGCATTCCTAGATGCAGCCCGTCAGAAAAAAAAGCTGGCAGATTTTCATTCGCAATCGGGAACCACAAAGGATACCTCCTCACGGCCACCTGACTTTACACCTCAATAGCCGAAGTAGCTGAACAGGTAGTGGTGGCAATGGCGCTACTAGATCTTAAACTCACCACTATATACACTATCTCCTGAGCTGCTGCACGGGCCTTTCAATCAGTTTTAGTCTAAAAGCGGCAGCAAGGGTCCTTGAGGACAGGTCCCTGCCAGGTGATCGTCACCACACCATCTTCTTTCCGGCTCACTTAGGTTAGTACGTAGTACCAGGCCGCCCTATCACCCATAAGATCGCTCATAATCGTGCGCGAGGATTCATAGGCCGCGGCAGTCAGGAGCACTCTAGTGGTTCTGAACAGGCCGAGCTCGGTGATCCGCTCGTCCCTCTTCTCGAGATTACCTCGCACTACAGGGGCATTAACGAGTGTTCCCATCTCCCCACCATAAGCCTAATAGAGCTCAATCTATCACGCTGAGAATTCTCTAAACGGACTCATACCCCTCAAAAAGCTTTTTGAGTATGGTACATGCGAAAATGAACCCAATATGCCCAGACTGCGGAGAAGTAAGCTCATCAAAAGACATGCTCTGGCAATGCCTCGCGTTTCAGGACTGCCGTCAAGATTCCTGGTGGACCACTGTCATCAATGACCACAGCAACGACGTCCAGCTTCCGGCTGTCCGGAAGGCCATGAGATGGCGGAGAGGCTCGGCCTTTCCGTCCCGACATAGGTGTAGTCAGGAGTTGGATGTATACGCATCTCATTCTCTTCCTTCCGGACAAAATAAATGTCTTTTCTCTCTTTCTCTACAAGAGAAGACAAAATGAAACTTAGAGGGCTATAGGGCAGGCACTCATTCGAGTGTGTTTTGCTATAAGAATGCTTCCCGAATGTTTACCTGATGCAGACATTTAAAAAAAACTGGCGCCTTTTTTGGCTATAGAGCACCATTCCTGATCACAACTGATTTAATGGTCAAGTGTGCTCATAATGTTTCAGTGCTCTGTGTAAACATATAGCAACTTATAAGTTCTTGCTTCTACGCCTCAAGAAATCATAACTTTTATTGTTTACTTCCTCAAATTGTAAAATTGAGAGGAGATTGAGATAGGCTTTTACTGACTCCTGGAGATGTGAATTGAAGAAAGTTTGCTTAGCTTTGTCATAAAACAGTAGCAGAAACTACAAGGGAAAGTAGATGCCAAAACAGTGGATATATTTGGTATTGACAATAAATAGATATTAAATGAAAACATTTATATTTTCAGTAAGGAAACGATTGCTGCATGTAATTCAAACAAACGGGTAGATATCTAGTCTCCATACTACAGCAAATCTAAGGTCAAGAAAATGCAGGTGATTCTTGGCGCCAACATTGTGGGCAAAGCACCTTGGCGTCATAATATGTGCTACCTTAACCATTTCAATAAGGGTTGCAGTAGTTTGCAATAGCTATTAGAATGGGTTTTGAGTTAATACTTCATCTTCATGTTCTTTTAAGGCTATCTCAAGAGTCAATTATGAATATCAGAGCTGTTACTTTACACTCATACACACAAGACTTCGCAATTGTCGCTCATGGGAAAGAAAAAAAGCAGTCACCCTTGATTTTACACCTCGCGAGAAGTTCAGCATTGATCGTCTGGATAAACATCCCATAAAGTGACAGTTTTAAAGCCGCTAAGAACGTTGCTGAATGCTTCAGACATAATTACAATTTGTCGCTGCAGACGATGCGTGAACGCATGTTGTAAATCTTGTATTTGTAAATAGTGTCCTTAGCGTTTGCACTTAAGATAAGCGATTTGGTGTTTAGTAAGAGAGTAAATATTATTTTATACGCTGTCATCATTTGTACTATGCTAGTGCCAATTCTTTTAATTTTCCCTCTCTTCACTGCCCGTGAACATTGCAGGATTTCCGAGAAGAAGGAAATCTGCTACTTATATGTGTACAACGCTAAGGATAAATGTGCTGCTTATTTTACCTTTATTTCATAATTATCCCCCTATGGTTGACATTAAAATAATTTACAGCAAGTGATTCACATCTGCGATGCGAAAATAGAAATCACTGCTCATGCGCTCTAAGGCAACTGCACTAGATTAGTAATTAAAGGCTACAGTTCACCTCCAATGCGATTTCTAGAAGAAATCACCACCACTTTATTGGCTGCGGCGGCTGCATTTCCGAATGAGGTGGAAATGCTGTAGGCCCGTGTGCTCAGATTTGGGTGCACGTTAAAAAAACCCAGGTGATCAAAATTTCCGGAGCCCTTCTCCAGTGATTGTAGGAACAGCGCAACCTAGAAGTAGCTACATCGTAACTACGGAAGCGAAAAAACAAGAACATAAAAAAGCGCTGACTTTCAAGAAAGATTTATTATCCGAGTGGTGTACATATATGCGACAAAGGGAGAAAATTGGGCATGCGTAGAAGGGTGCAAGAACAACTGCGATACAACGTCAGAAAAAAACTCTTGTCTCTTGTTGAACGAGCTTAACACTTGTAGTTTAAACACTTGTAGCTAAAAAAGATCGAGATACGCTCTCTCTTTTTGCAACAACGCAACTGATGGGCAACTTAAGCAATTATTGTCAAACTTATTTATATGATAACCATCAATTACGTCACGCGTGGCCTGCGAGTCATGCTTGACTAACGCCTCGCAGCGTTCAAAAAGGGGCACGCAGGCGCAGTCTCGGCAGTGGATTCCGAGCAGTCCTTGAACCACACTCACTGTGCACATTATTATTTTGCTCTTTTAAACGATCATTGAGGCACCTTCCTGTTTGTAGGGTGTACCATTCTGCACAATAGCGGAATAAGATATACAACACCAATAACACAAGGTACAAAGCGCGCTCTGTGTTTCACAGTGCATCTTACTCGAATTGAAGCTGGAATACTCACCAACTTACAAAGCTTTGAAAGCTTTTTGGGGGCGGAAAATACAACAGTACCACCAGCACGTCTACCAACTTTTTGCAGCCGATGCGATACGTTATGCAGATAAGGGACTACAACACAGTTCATAGAAGCTGACGCATTTTGAGCATGAGATCGCCCTCTTTGATTGTTGATTTGCTTCAAACGTTTTCCGCAACAGCAGAAATCAGTGCGTTTAAGTAGCCAGAGCTAAGAGGCGCTCTACCTGTGCTTTGAAACTGCATTGCATTGAGTGCGGGCATGACCTCTTGAGAGTGTTTACCAGGCAAACATTATTGCTACCACTTTTCACCAATTTTGAACGAGCTGAGTGGGAAGGTAAAAGAGGTTTACCACTTCTCGGTGAAAACAGCCAGCACGAATGATTGCTCCAAAGACAGAGTGTTAGGTCTAAGAACCTAATCGAATTACTCGACGGTAGCTCATGAGTAAGTTCCGAAGGAAACAAGTGCGTCTTAAACAAACCTAGAAGGCTAGGGACAACAACTTCAAAAACATTATCCAAACAATTACCGAAAACAATAAAATCTTCAACAAACCTACAGAACTTTACAACAAGAGGCAAGTCAAGATCTTTTTGATTGTGGCGGTCCTTATGCGCGAGAAAGATGTCACTCAAGACTGGTGCCAAACAGGAGCCTATGCAATCGCCACTTTGTTTAATGAAATGTTGCTCATTTCAAGACGCAACCGTTGAATTTAAATAAAATGAAAGCAATTCCAGAAAACCACGAACCGACATACCTGACGCGTTTTGGAAGTTTATCGACCCGAAGGAATGAATCCGTTCTAGGCACTCTAACAGTGCGTTATGTGGAAGTGAATAACACAAACTTTTCACGTCTATTGAGAAAGCCTTCATTCCTTTGTCATTACACCTTAAAAACTTAATACAAAAAACGCACCACGCACATGTATTTGTGGACAAAAGTCCAGGTGGTACACAATTTTAAAAATCCCAAATGTAACGTTGCGCTAAACAATGCTGACAGAAAGCCTAATTTTAACCAACAAAGAAATCATTTGTCATCACAGAGCTAAAAGTATACTCGTCGCTGCTGCTGGGGCATGCCACGCATCTGCAGCCGCTGGCGTTAAGTAATCCAGTACTTATAATTGGCTGTTCGATGGTTCTGTTCTCAAGCGGACAGAGAAAAAAAGTCCGAGCCTCGAATGCGAGAGAAAACAACAAGTTCACCGGCTAGCATGCTTACAAAAATTATGACACGTAAACAAAGAGAAAATACCCAGGTGGGTCCGTGTTTACGCTGTAATTTACTACAAAATACCACTAGTGAAATAGTTGTTCTTTGATGGTAAATACAGTAGGAATAATCCGAGCGTAGGCAATATGGACAAGGTTTTACCAGTGATTTGGTTGAATTTCACTAAGGATTTGATAGGAGTGCCTTGAATAGTGGTAAAACAACAAATATTGCAAAGCAAACTAGAGGAAAAACTGACGTTGAGCCTGCGCATGACGCACACCAAACTCACGGCGAAAGCTGCAAAAGCAGGCTCTGAAGTCTACTTTAAACACTCTTTGTACAACTGCTACAGGAACACTTCCAGGGTACCCACTACGCCATAAATCATCTTAATTTTTGTGTTATAGGCAGGCATTCAGTAGGCTGTCTTTCGTCGTTCTTCAGAGAAGATCGGCCTGCGCTATATACTTGCAAAAAATGTTGTGCAGTTTTTTATGCCGTGGCTCCCGACCATGAAAAATTATGCCTGAAGCTGTTGCAGTGGGTTGAAGCGTTTTATAACCCACTCGTTTTGCAATTCACATTGTCTGGCATCTTTCTTTGGCGGTTCCAAAACGCTTCAATACTCATAGTAACGCAATCCCTTTTCGGCATCAAGGCTGCGACTAGTTTGCAATGAAGCTTCGAACACCAACGTGGCCCTACAATACAGCTCTATGCTGACATGCATGGGCCCTCGTTGTAATGCCGTTGTATGCTTAGTGTTTGTATTTTCAAGTTTATTTCTTCTTTTGTGCGGTTGTAGTTATGAACACCGGCAGTGGCAGCGACGTACAACTATGGTGCAAGTGACACTTGTTGTTACCTGATAACAGCTTTCACTGTATAATTTCAAAAGAATGGCCGGCTATCAGCAGCAAGTAAGAAAAAAAAACACGTAGGCAATGACAGACGTGTGCTGAGAAACGCCGGCGCGTCTGAGGTAGGTATATGACATCCCTAGACTGATTCCCCGCTTAGTCTTGATCGGAATGCTTCCATCCAACAGGTTGAATAATCTAAGGATAGATACTCCGTATTTGGTTGCATACGTTAATTTAGCCTGTATCATATTAACTTATCATATACAACTTAAACGGGGTTGAGAAGCTGGGACGACACTGCTCGGCTGCTCGACAACTTCAAAGCAAAACAAGAATTGTTCTACTTGAGCTACGGCAACCTTTCTATTTACTCAACTCTGTGCATTTGTAATCAGCAGGTATTTATAGATGTCCGGTGATAAGTCACCTACGTGTACTAGAGCTTGTTTCAATTTCTCCTAATCAGAATCTAAAAGAGTAGTTTCTTGCCACAATAGTAATAAATGAGGCCCCGTTCTGCCTTTATAGCACTCTTTCTTTTTCACAAACACACCACACAAGCGCATACACTAGTTTTTCCCGGCGAAACATATTATGCACTGCCAAGCATTTGTAAAATATTGGCGAAAGATATGCCACATTTACTCGCCGTTCATTAACTCCTTTCCTAAAGATGAACAAAATCGACTTATGTTCTCAGCCATTGTGATCATGCCTACGTGTGGCAGAGTGCACTGCAATTAATAATAGTGAATCTCGGCTTACGTATTTGAAAAGCGCCAACCAAACTGTATTATTTTAAATGCCAAGCGTTTCCTAGCGAACTTTGAAGAATTCGAGCATATCTATCTATCTATCTATCTATCTATCTATCTATCTATCTATCTATCTATCTATCTATCTATCTATATATATATATATATATATATATATATATATATATATATATATATATATATATATATATATATATATATATATATATATATATATATATATATATATATATATCCAGCCGCTTACGTTTGGTTGCTCTCATGGTCACCCCCTCAACATGCGGAAACTAAAATTACCATGAGAGGGTAAGATGGTTTGACGAGTGTGACATGCAGGTAAAGAAATGAAAAATTGGCAGATCCCACGTATAGTGGGAAACCATGATATGCGAAGCATGATTGAGAAATCTTGATATGTCACTTCAAAATCAGCACAACGTTATGAGGTGGAGGTAAAGTGTGCCATACATGACTTACGTGTCATGATTACCATGTCTGTGCGTTTCGTTTACATTTGTCATCCATTGACGTCACGAAATACCAAACTTTGTATATGTGGAGCTGGCAAAATGGACACGAGCGCATCATGAAGGGCCCAATATACTCCAACGTAACACTGACGCACACGCATGCTGGACACAGCGATGCTATGTTATCAAAACTCGAGCATTCTATAGTCTCACGCAAGGCGCGACAGACGCGACTAGTGCCTGTCAACGCGACCCGATAGCAACCGGCGCGAAATGCGACATGCTGTATTTCGTGCTGAGGCATTCCCCAGACAGCACTGCGTCTGCCTCTTTTCGTGACTGAGGATTGCCGCACGCGTAGAAACGCGCATGCGTCAAAGCAACGCAGCGCGGTGCGCGCCTGCGTGTATGAGGCAGGACCTGCGCCTGGCGTGGCAACACCGGCGTGACGCGACGAAACAAACGCTGGTGCGCACGCGCACCAAGTCTCGTCCAAATCTATTGGTGGCTTTACTGTGGCATCTAGTCATGTGCTCACATGACACGCATCTCATGATTATTATGTTTGCACCAGTTACACACCTTTGTCCTCCATTGACGTCACGTAATACCATTTGATTGATTTGATTGATTTGTGGGGTTTAACGTCCCAAAAACACCATATGTATATGAGAGACGCCGTAGTGGAGGGCTCCGGAAATTTTGACCACCTGGGGTTCTTTAACGTGCACCCAAATCTGAGCACAGGGGCCTACAACATTTCCGCCTCTATCGGAAATGCAGCCGCTGCAGCTTGTATTCGAATCCACGACCTGCGGGTCAGCAGCCGAGTACCTTAGCCCCTGGACCACCGCGGCGGGGCACGTCACGTGATACCAAATTTGGCATATGTGAAGCTAGCGAAATATCCGCGGGTGCATCATGAGTGTGGCACGTGGTCATGTTGTTACATGACACACATGTGATCATCATGTTTAGATGTGTCATTTGCCTATGCCGTCCGTTCTCGTCACGTAATACCGAATTTGGTAATGTGAAGCTAGAGACACGGCCGCAAGCGCATCATGAGTGTAACATGTAGTCATGTTGTTACAAGACACGCATCTCATGTTTCTCATGTTTGCACCACTCCTTTACCTTCGTCACCCATTCACATCCCCTAACACGAAATTTGGTGTAAGTGAAGCAAGCGGAACGACCACCAGCGCATCATGAGCTTGCCATGTAATCACGTTGTTACATGACACGCATCTCGTGATTATAATATCTGCACCAGTCACATACCTTCGTCATTCATTTACGTACCGTAATATCAAATTTTGTATATGTGACGTTAGCGTAACGGCCGCGAGCACTTCATGAACGTGGCATGTAGTAATGTTGTTACATGACACGCAGGTCATGATTTTCATGTTATGGTTTGTCGCTTGCGTTCGCCATGCCATCATATCATAGCATACCAGTTCTGCAACATGCCATGTGAATGAAATCATCGCAAGAGCAGCATGGCGTTGAAATGTAAACCATGACATTCATGACATACATGCCGTAATTGTCTTGATGTGACTAGTCAAATATGGTCGACCTACAGCCATGTTATGCGATACCAAATTTGGTATTGATACCATTATCTAAACGACCAGGAGAGCTAAAAGTCGTAGGCGGCTAGATAGATAGATAGATAGATAGATAGATAGATAGATAGATAGATAGATAGATAGATAGATAGATAGATAGATAGATAGATAGATAGATAGATATGCTCAAGAACGCCAAATTTCTACTAAGAATTGCATCGAATTTAATAATGTGACAATCCCGGCGCGTACGTCGCCAAACACTTCCCGTCAGACAGTGGCACATACCCAGTAGCGGGTAAGTGCCACAGGTGATTGATATTTGGTATCTACCCAGGAACGATGAGAACACACTTGGCCAATTTTAACGCACGAGCGTTAAGAAATATTAGACATGAGCAGCTCCACCCGACGAATGCAAAGAAAAAATGTCAGGGTACCAGCTAGAATCAAACCCGACGTTTTGCGTGGCAATGACGAATTTTAACACAGACCTACGCCAGGTTTTAGAACTATATTTGGAATAGACGCTAATATTCGTGAAACGTCAATCGTGGTTGTAGTGCTGCCTGCTCAAATTTAAAAACATTACATATGTACCCTTTTGATACAACCGTCACGTAGGGTTAGCGTCAAGTGTGATTAGTTGCCATGAACTGAAATTGATTTATGTAGCATTGTCCAGGGCGAGCATTCTCGGCAGCATAAGCGCTTCATATCAGCATCTGGTGTTGCTAATACGCATGTTCCACTTCACATCCTTGCGCAAGTGCGAACAACTGCTTATATAAACATCTGTAACTCTTCAACATATGTGTGTGCGAAGAACATTTGAATCTATACTTAGCGTCATTTCATGACGTGTCACTCAGTAAAAAAAAAATGGCTCGAACCTACACGTTACACTGTAAATGTCGTCGAAAGACGATAGTCTTGCGTCTGGAGAGAGTGAACAAAACGTTTATTTGATGTTCTGTGCACGAAAATTGGTGAACGGTATTCTGAAAGCGCTGCGTCAGGGTGCCTCGAGTGTGTAGCGGAGGCGACAAAGTGCATCTAGGCGCGTTAGACACGAGCGCAACCTGGCAGTTATCTTCGAAAACGAAGGCGTGCGTGACCGCGGAGAAAGATGCGCGCCAGTCTCGAAGGTGATAAGGTGTAGAATGCAAAGTGAGGGGCAAGTGCCACCACCGTGTCGCCATAGCAAAGCGTTGGAAACACCTTCTGGGGGATCGCGTTGCACTGTCAGCGCAGCGCGATAACTGCTGCAGTCTTTAGAGTTACTTGTGTGTGCCTCTTCTAGTATAAAGGCAGACGTACAAAACATATACGTGTTTGTTATGGCACCACAGATATGCACAATGTTTGCTTTCTTAATTGACGATCGCACAACTATGAGTGCTAAACCTTGAGCATTAATGGTGGGCGCTGCGAATGGGGTGGGCCGTTTGGTGCCGTTTAGGGTATCGTTAGGGCAGACAAACAGACAAATGTACAGAGAGACAGACAGACCAAAATTTTTTCGTCCCTAAGTCCCTAAGTCCCTAAGAAAGACTATCGTCTTTAAAAAATGCAACATGGTCACCTTCACATGCTTCGCATAACGCCCATTCCCAGGCACGTAGGATCTGCCGAATTTCTCGCTTAGGCTCCTGGACAAAATTGTGACCCATACAAGTTTTCCTCGAAAGCAGCTGCAGTCTTCCTGTTTAGCTTTGTGGTCGATTGTATCAGGACAATGCCGTGCCCACTGTCACAGGTTCCATTAGTTAGGCAGGCGATCGCTGGGCTAATTCCAAGGGCCGAAGTGTCGGCTCCCAGAACTGCACCACGAAAGCGCGGACAATTTAGAAGTGGCCCTTCTAAATTGTCCTAAACAAACGCCAGCTGTGGTACAGAGGCCGAGTCCGAGCCGAGAGTTGATAAACAAAAGAAAATAATATTTTCAAGTATGGGAGATCAAACGATACACAAACATGTACACTCGGCAGACTTCGGTACAAGATTTCACCAATCAAACAATAGACTACCCAATACAATCAGTTACACTCGAAAGAATGGACACAAAAAACAATACGCACTACAATGCGAACACATGCATCAAACAACCAAGACACCTAAAGACTAAAGAGTACGGAAACTTGTTCTGTCCAAAGTCCTTGGAACAAAGTCTGAATTATAATTTCCCACGAATCCCTCACTCAAAGTCCAGCGCTGTTGTCGATACGCTGCATCGAAGTATCTCTTCCAGAAAACCCTGCGTCTTCATTTGGCCACTCTCTAAGCACGAAACTTACTTGCCGGTAACACGTTGGCTTCCTACGCGCAGCTTCTGTGACGCGTCTTGGCTCACTAGCGGTAGACTCGCTCTTCTGCTTGTAGCACAAGTCTTCACCCTTCAGGGGGAAAACCTATTCATCCCCAGCTTTCTTACTGGCGACAAAAGCTTTCGCCGACACAACGGAATGATCCTACGCTCACTTGCGCAAAATGTCCTTCACGTCCTGCCTATGCTCCCTGGCGTACACTGTCTTCATCTCCACCAATCTCCGCTTCAGGCTTAAATACCTTCTCGCTAGGTTCTCGACGTTTCTAATCGTCTCGTGTGCGCGATGCACTGCCAAGGCTCGGGAAAGGGCGAGATGTTTCGAAAGCCGTCTGCGACACGTGACGCAATACTGCATCACCACGCCCGTTTTTTCGAGACCTTTCTAAGCCTTGCTCTACGAAAGTTGTGAGGAGGTTGGTCGGCGAAACTACGGTTCCGAGGGGGAGAGACGGCGTGCCTGCGGAGTCTTTGGATCTTTGTTTTTCTTCTTTAGCGTTGACCTTGAGGCGTCTCTCAGGCGCTTGGTATCGTCCTGTAGCCATAATTCGGTGGCGCACTCTTTTCTTGGCGCTTGTATGCGACACCAACCGTGGTGGTCTAGCGGCTATGGTAGTTGGCTGCTGGCCCGCAGCTTGCGGGATCAAATCGCGGCGGTGGTGGCTGTATTTTCGATGGAGATGAAAGTGCTCTAGGCACGCGTGCTCAGATTTGGGTGCACGTTAAAGTATCTTAGGTGGTATGAATTTTCTAAGCCCATCACTACGGCACCTCTCATAATCATATGGTGGTTTTGGGACGTTAAATCCCACATATCCATCAATCGCAACAATCAAGCAGAAGAATGCCGTTCCGCATGAAGAATACTATTTTAACGCACATCACTTTGAAAACGCACATCACTTCAAGAAATATACTTTATCACATCCTATAGCATAATGCAGCACGAAAAATCACTAAGTAAAAAATAATGAACAGTTATCTGCACTCTTTTGATAAAACTAAGCAGTATACTAAGAAGTAACAGCCGAATCATCCTGTTTTCTGATTAAAAGAATCGCCAAGTCTTCGTGGAATGCTCGGCAGAGCCTCTTCAAAAGTTGGTTGGTATGTAATGTTTAACGTCCGAGAACCACTACATGATTACGAGAGACGCCGCAGTAGAGGGCTCTGGAAAGTTCGACCACCTGGGGTTCTTTAACGTGCATCCAAATGTAAGCTCACGGACCTACAACATTCCGCCTCCACCACAAATGCAGCTGCCGCTGGCAGGATTTCACCCCATGACCGGCGGGTCAGCAGCCGAGTACCTTAGCCACAAGACCACCACGGTGGGGCACGGAAAAAGTATGAAAGGCTGCCTATTGCTGATATGCAGGGGACCCATTCCGCCAGTTGGCATCGAAAAAGCTGAAAAAAGCCGCCTACCGAGATCTTTATTTAAGCACTCTTGGTCAACTACATAATCACACTCGCATGACACTCAGTGCGCCTTAAATTATCATAAATTATTTATTGCGAAAAAGTGCCCACTAAGGCACTATTCGTTGACCAAATGTATCTGAGGCTTTTGTAATTGGTTTGGTCACTGTGCGACCCACTCATCACGCAATGCACTTTGTGTGGCTCTTAGGTGTTTATTTCTACTGAAGTGCTTAATGAAGCATTTCAGTAGCATCAAAGAACAACCAGGCGCGAACAAAACAAAACATGTTGACCTGATTCCTTGCTAAAAATGAAGCTAGGACAGTATCATTTTGCAAACGAGTTTTATGCACCTGAGCAGTTCAGTGGCAGAAAAGAGGGATGCCACGTGGAGAGCACGGGTTGGACTTCCAATTCGCCATCGTTAATCTTCAGTTGAAGCGTCCTTTTTTTTTCCATGTAACGTGATAATGATTATTGAAGCTGGCGGCAATGGTGGCCGTTGATAACCAGGTGCCAGAATCGACCATTTTAGTGATTTCATAACAGCTTTCGCTGTAAAAGTTGGTTCGCCAATTATAGCACCGCAGGCGCCCCTCGTATAAGCGCATTTTGGCTGGGAATAGTAATTTAGTGAAACTGGTCATCATGGGTTTGCATGAGCGTCGTCACCTGCCGTATAATTGAAGGTACCTGTATTAAGCACGAATATCTCGTGTGATTCAGTGAATGTTAACAAAATGTAACTCCATTCTGAGCATATCAAAAGCTTTCTCGTGTGCCAGTGTCCGCTTGGCCAAGGAACACTATTTTGAGCTGTTATATGCTCAAATCTAGAACTAAATTGCTAAGTTCTAATGCATATATTATAGCATGCTGTACCGCCATGGAAAGCGTGTGTACAGCTGTAATTCTTCACCAGTATTGTAATAGCGCTAACTGCACAATATAGCAGCGTTTATTAGTCTCGAAATATATCTAAATTCGCCGACAATACACCAGCGTACGATTCTTTTCACTTCAATTTGTTCCCTTGAAGTTCGTTTAAGTATTTTTCAAGCAAACAGTACCACGTCCAATGGTGCACATCGGAGAAGTGGTTAAGAGTGAGCGCACGCGCGCAGTGAGCATCCAATGAAAAGAATTCTCTTGGCGCATTCGATACCGACGCTCGCTGTTGTCTTTCAAATCCCTTTATTTTTATTGTTTTTTTATTGTTTTCTTCATGAATGTTATACATAGGCGGAAAGCGTGTGTGTCGAAGAGACCATGACACACTGACTAATAGGGCGTTATTTGCGCATCAGCCTAGAAGACAGCCCTGACCTTTTGCGTTTGCGCAGAGTCGACAGATTTTGTTACATTTCGAGAATATTAGACACTCATATAGAAAGGTAAATTCAAAGCAACCTGTACATTATCATCGCGCTGGCTATTGGTGCGTTTTGTTGTATGTAAAGACGAGTGCGGCCTCAAGAAACGCAAAACAAGTAACACGTGAATAAGTATAATCTTGTTATTGTGCAAGTGCCTCTTGAATCGTTGGTCTTCATAACGATAAGTAATTTTGGTGTACGATGTGGTTTTATGTTACAATAATTTTATAATCTGGCGTTTTTGGGTCCCAAAATCTCTATATGACAGCGAGAGACGCTGTAGTGCTGTGCTCCACAAATTTTGATCACGTGGTTTTTTTTCAACATGCTATGACATAGCACGGAACACCCTCCTCTACCATATCGGCTCACCCGAAGTGCGAGCACCACGGCCGTGATGGAACCCACAATATTCTGGATAGCAGCCGAGCACCTTATTGGGGACGTTCTTCTGTGTTATATATAGGGGCTGTAGCATCTGTGTTTAGGCAAAATCAACCATTTAGAATTCAGTGCTTTTTCGTAGTTCTGTTCTAATTCATTGCTCTTGTGCTGTTCTTTGAAAAAAGGATTGTTTTAGCTTTTTTTTCTTGCATACCACAAATGCAGCTCCACCTAACAAGTGACCGAACAAGCACTTTAATGCTGAGTCGAAACGAGACCTTTCCTTAAAATAGGCGGCAAAAGATACAACTAAAAAATGCTCAGTCAAAAAAAGATGCGCAAGTGATGTATCGTGCACCGTTTTTGTCTCTAGACGATCGTAATCAAATTCTCCATCTTAACACGGTGGATCCTTGAACAACCATTTCCTCTGTACATGCGTGCGTTCTCGTTATGTTTTTTTTTCGTAGAGTAAAGATGTATGGTTTTTAGTGACCTTTCTGCGAAGCATGCGATATAATTGACAGGCTGCCATCAATTACCTCTGAATATAGCTTCGAGCGAAATGCAGCTGTTAGTGAACGCTGTCGCGTGTTCCATTTTCTTTGTGTGTCTGGGTCGTTAATTATCGTGTTTCATTCATAAGTCAAATACGTGTACATCATGATACAGGAGACGGCGCAGCTATTGGAGAAATCTCACAGGGGCTAGTTTTCGATACGATAAAAAAACTAATGAATAATGCAAATAATTAGGCAAAGAAAGTCTTAGGGACACTATTTTTGGTTTAATAATAATAGTGTAATTCTTGTTTTTGAGCCAAAGAATTCAAAAGGACAAACAAATATGCTTTTTGTATTAAGATGCCCAACCACAAACTTCTCATTTCACTTCCGATGCTTTATTGTTCGAGTTACGAAGTAGGGTACTTCCTCGTCCTCTTTTTTGTAGAGTGTTTGTTCGCGATTGTTACCTGGGATTGAGCGCACTCTTTGGTGCCTTAGTTAAGGTTGAAGGCGGCAGTGTGTCGTAGAAAGAAAATTATCATCATGATCAGAAAGCAGCCCTCACTTCAAGCACGGTGTCTAGAAATATACTGGCTAGTGTGCTGGTGCGAGCTAGAAGATTGCCCTGCAGCTGATGACTGTCGGCGACACCCGCATGGTGCGCTGCTGTGCAAGTGGGTGCATTTGCGCCTAATCTTTGCGCTCCGCAAGCGCTGCGAAGCTTTCAGCAGGATGAGCCGGGTGAAGCCTCCTTTATTTTTCTGTATGTTTGGAGTGTTTTTTACAAGATGCTTTATTGTGTAAGAACTACTCGATTTCTTTCAAAGTATTGGCAGTTCACAAAACCAAATGAAAATCATATTATGACGTACAATTCGCCATACACCACCGCCGAAAAAAAAACGCAGTACCCACGTAACATTGGAATCAATGCTGCGCAAAGCATGCGGATGGAAAGTGAATATATTGTGATTTTTTATTAAGCGAAACATTACGAAGTGGCGCTAAACTATTGCAAGAAATTGGATAGCCAACACTGGAACAAGAATTGGCGTTTCAAGATTATTAGCCTCTTCTTGCAAAGAATTTCATAGACCTGGCGTGGCTCTGTGGTAGAATACTTGATTTCCACGCAAAACGATTGTCTTTCATTCCTCTGATGGGACACAAGCGTTTATTATTTGCATTCGGAGGGCCAACGTTGCAAATGCCAGCTTTTTCCTAACGCTCACATGTTAAAAAAGGAGGAGTGGAAGCTAAAATGTGTGCAAGGAAAAGATGCGCGCCCTTTTCGGCAAATTTTTGGGTAGAAAGGCAGCGGCCAAGAAGGAGTAGGCATCTCGTGCGCAAACGTCAGCAGAGTCCCACGTGACTTACATACAGGACGTGCTCGCCCTTTGCTGAAAAGCAGGCAATGACATAGAAGAAACCGTGGAAGTAGCGCACATATTGAAAGGAATCGCAGATGATGTGCTCAAACTACTCTTATGCTAGGACTGCAACACAATCGACGCCATCATCAAGGAGTGCCAGCGTTTTGAGACCGCAAAGAGTCGACGTATCGCCCACCATTTCACTCGACTACCAAACACAGCAGCAACCTGGTCATGCGAAGACGGGCCTGCACTACAGATGCCGTTAACTACAGAGCATGTGACCAAGATCATCAGACGTGAACTTGAAGCTCTGTCTCCTGCGTCCACGTGCCTCATGCTTGTGACTCTATCCCTCAGATGGTGCCACTGGTGCATGCTATTGTGCGACAAGAGCTTTCCAATGCTGGACAGGCATCCGAGTGCAATACAGCTCCCTCTCAGCCGATCCACAGTCGTCGACCCCCTGTTTCGTTTGCCCAAAGCCAAAACCTACCGGTGTGCCCTCGCAATCCAGCCGAGTGGAGGACCACTGACGATCGTCTGATTTGTTTCCACTGCCGCCGTATCGGACATGTGGCCCGCCATTATAACACTCGGTGGTATTGGCATCAGGCATCATCTGGGTACACCCATCGCCCAGAGAGGGATCATGGACGCTTTCAACCTCACCGGGAATCACCTCAGGCAACCAGTGAAGACGTTCTTTCTATGCCGCCATATCGTCGTCATTCTCCATCTCTTAATGCTCACCAGTCCCGTTCCCCGCTTTCCCGTCACCCGTCGTCTCGCTCGCCCAAATTTCACCGACTAACGTCACTGACGGACCCCCTGCCGCGGGAAAACTAGATGATGCAGCTCCCAGAGGTGATGCTGCATCGACGACTTGCCCACCAAACCCTCTTACCATGCTGCCGATTCGACGCAACCTCATTGACGTTCAAGTAGACGATACACCCTTTGTTGCACTTGTGGACACAAGGGCTCACATATCACTGATGAATGCAGAACTTTGTTGCCACCTTAGGAAAGTTTTAACGCCGCCCACAGTACCACTCATCCAGGTCACCGATGGTGGCACATTTCCCGTGCTTGGAATGTGTTCCGCGCGTATAAATGTTGCCGATCGCTCCACGACAGTGTTATTTGCTCTGCTCAAGAAATTTTCCTATGAACTTATCCTCGGCATAGACTTTCTATCCGCCCACTCTGCCCTTATTGATTGTGGAACCGGAATGCTTCAACTTGATTTACCGTGCTACCATGACAATTCAACACCAGCTCAACCACGTCTGTGTTCTGTAGATCACGTTCGCCAAGCACCTCAAGCCGTTACCTACGTAAACCTGAGATCTGTCCCTCCTGTTCCCGACGGTGCCTACGTGTTGACCCCTATTGGTGACGTTCTCTGGCCAAAAATATTGCCGTGCCTCACACACTTTTGACAGTCACAGGAAACACAGCATCTCTTCCAATCCTAAACTTCAGCTGGTGCACTCAAGTTATGCCAGATAGTATGACTTTGGCAAAAGTTTCTTCTATAGATGCTGCATTTCGGCGTTCGTTGCCGAATCTTCTTCGTCATATGCCCCATTCCCCTTATCGAAGAGTGCATCGGATGTCACGATCAACAAGATGATTGCCCCTGAGCTTCTTCCAGCAAAGACAGCTGATATCCGACACCTGCTGAAATCCTCCCGTGACATCTTTAATTTTTATGACCACCTTTTGGGTCAGACATCCTTCGAACTAATGGGATTAACACTGGAGAGGCCAGCCCCATCCGATGACGTCTTTATTGCGTGTCTAATATTGAGCAACAAGTTATCCCGCACGAAGTTGAAGAAATGCTCACAAAAGACCAAAAGACGTCATCGAACCTTCCTGCAGCCCATGAGCATCGCCGGTCATGCTAGTCAAGAAGAAGGATGGCAGCTGGCGCTTCTGCGTAGACTACTGTCCTTTAAACAAAGTAGCACGTAAGGACGTGTATCCACTGCCGCGGATTGACGATGCTCTCCACTGTCTACATGGGTCTGCCTACTTTTCATCTATCGACTTACGATCAGAATACTGGCAGATTTCTGTCAATCATCGAGACCGTGAGAAAACCGCATTCTTTACACCTGATGGGCTTTTCCAGTTCAAGGTTAAGCCGTTCGGATTGTGTAATGCACCAGCTACATTTGAAAGGATGCGTGGATACAAATGGTCCACAAATGGATACAAATGGTCCAAATGCCTAAGCTATCTCGATGACGTCATCGTATTTGCACCTACATTTGAAAGCCACCTTTGCCACCGATCGGCTGTTCTTGAGGTTTTCCGGACAGCAGTACTTCAGCTCAACTCTTCCAAATGTCGATTTGGCCTTCGGGATATCACTGTGCTGGGCCACCTTGCCAGTGCTCGAAGCGTGCAACCTGATCCTGACAAAATTAGAGTTGTCAAATATTTTCCCGTACCACGTTTCGCAAAAGCTTTACGTAGCTTTATCTGCCTCTGTTCTTATTTTCGGTGTTTTGTAAAGAATTTCGCTGACATTGCCCGACCACACGGAACTACTAAAGAAGGACATGCCTTTTTACTGGGGTACTGACCAAACGACTGCCTTCAGCACCCTTACAACATTACTTGCTTCCCCACCCATCTTGGCCCATTTCGACCCATCAGCCCATACTGAAGTTTGTACCGACGCCAGCGGACATGGAATCGACGCTGTTCTCGCCCAGCGGCAACGAGGACAGGATCGCGTCATCGCTTATGCCAGTCGCCTCTTTTCCTCTTCCGAAAGCAAGTTTTCCATCACAGAGCCTGAGTGCCTCGCGCTAGTCTGGGCAGTCGGAAAATTTCGACCATACTTGTTTGGCCACACTTTTTCGGTAATTACGGATCACCATGCCTTGTGCTGGCTATCGTCCCTTAAAGATCCAACTAGACGACTTAGCCGTTGGTCCTTAAAACTCCAAGAATACAGCTTTGACGTGGCATACAAATCTAGCCTAATGCACCAGGATGCCGACATTCTATCCCGTCACCCCGTGGATTCAACCGACCTTTCAGTACATGATTCTGACCCTTGTGTCTCCGCCATGTCTGCTTTCACCGACATACGCAAGGAACAGCTCAGGGATGTCCACTTGCGGTCTATCATGCAGAGTCTACGTTATCCCCGAGTAGAGCCGTCACTACACTTGTTCGTTCTACGCGATGGCATTCTTTATCGACGCAACACCAGTGCCGAGGGACCAGAGCTACTACTCGTAGTTCCTGCGACACTCCGTTCTGTTGTTTTTGAACAGCCTCACGACGCTCCAACTGCTGGACATCTCGAGGTCACGCGCACGTACGATCGCGTGTGGCGTAGATTCTTCTGGCCAGGCCTTTGCCGTTCTTTACGCTGATACGTTGCTGCTTGCGAGTCCTGCCAGCGCTTCAAACATTCCACCTTGCCACCGGCTGGTCCGCTCCAACCAATAGACATGCACATCATCCCCTTCTTCCGCGTCGGTCTTGATCTCGTTGGACCATTTCCTAATTCTCTCACTGGGAACAAGTGGGTAGCCATGGCCACTGACTACGCCACAAGCTACGCTATCACACGAGCGCTACCGACAAGCTGTGCCACTAACGTCGTGGACTTCTTGCTTCATAACGTAATTCTTCACCATGGCGCTCCTCGACAGCTGCTCACCGATTGTGGTCACTCATTTCTTTCAAAAGTAGTAGATGACATCCTTCGCTCATCTTCGGCACGTCACAAGCTCACTATGGCCTACTAATCGCAAACAAATGGTCTTACTGAGCACCTAAATCGAAACTGGACAACAATTTTCTCCATGTACGTTTCCAAAGATCGCCTTGATTGTGATAGTACTACGCCTTATGTGACATTCGCGTGCAATTCGTCACACCACGACACCGTTGGCTTCCCCTTATATTTCTTGTTCGGCCGCCATTCAGCGTTACCCTTCGAGACTTTTCTCCCATCGACTATGCAAACGTTACAGAGTACGCCCGGGATGCCACTGCTCGTGCTCATGTGGCCCACCAAATCGCACAGGAACGTCTTCTTGGCTCGGAGCTCTTTCAGAAAATCTGCTACGATAGCCATCACAGAGTAATTTCCTAGTTTCCTACTCTCCAGGTTCATTGGGCCTCCTCTAGACACCATGTCGCCACGTTGGCCTCTCTTCGAAGCTTCTATCTCGCTACTCGGGGCCTTAGAAGGATTCACGCCGGCTCACTGAGGTCACATATGAGATCGCTTGATCGGACAGTCAGTTGTCGTCATCCGCACCCGCCACTGACGTTGTCCACGTGTCCCGCCTGAAACCATACATCTCCGCATATAATGCTACTCCCCTTTAGGCGACGAGACGGCGCTGCCGACGGTGGGGTATTATATGTTGCACGACATCGGCAACGAGAGAGCATCAGGTAGACGACGAAGACGATGAATGCGATGGCGCTCGTGGTGATGTTGCTGCTGTACCTTCATCGTGGCCGCAGCTGCCTTCGACTTTCCCTGTATATTTCGTAAATTTATTTACTTCAATCAATCTCTCACACCCGGGACAATATATTTGAGCTATCACATGTAGAGTATGTAATGTCATTGCAAATCAGTTTTGCGTAATCCCGCAAGGTGGCGAAATAGTTAACAAAGACAGAATAGACAACCACACGATTGTGGCCCGAAGCAGCAACTAAGAAACTTTTTTCTGAAAAGTCCGCGTGAGTTTTCTTGTAACTGTGTGCCACAATCGGGTGTTTCTCTATGTTCCCCTTTTTGTGTAATGCTGTTGTGTACAACACTCTAAAAAACGTTCAGTGAAAAGGGCGTCTTTTTTACCACAACAATAATCGTCATCCGGCTTGCTCGAGTTTCCTTTATTGAAAACTCGGCGCTGGCCTCTTTCTTATCAAGAATGGTATGTCACGCTGATAGCGCGTGTACCGTTCGTGACCAGAAAGTGCAGGGCACGTGGCTTTAAAACAAGGAAATGGACGCATGATAGATGACAATTATCGTTGTGGGAAAAAAAGACGTCATTTATACTCGATCTTATCTTAGAGTGAACTTTTTCATTTAAATAATCCCCTGATAATCCTTGTTAATTAAGAAGGACCCACTGTGTTCAGTTGAAAAGAATAAAATAACCAAACAAGATTAACACATGCGCAAGAAGGCGTCAGCAATACGTGCCTTCTTACCTGGTTTTTTTCTAGCCGGATGTTACTGGACAAGGTGCACACTCGTCTGAACGACCACACCTGGAAGGGCCAGATGGTCCAGGAGTTAGAGATTTGGGGTCAACCGGTGTCTGACTGGAATCTGTAAACAGAAATAACGTCGAGCTGGGGCATTTATATTTGTTCACACAACTATCTATGGCATGCACACAAGCAACGATTATAACACCTTTTGCTTAGTGCACATTACGGTATCTTAAAATATGCAAAATGGTGCCGCAATACAAAACAGAAAGAAAAACTAACACAAAAGGCCAAGCGCCTAATTGGAACTGACATTTTATTGAATCAAAGCCACATGAACAAGACGGATACTAATTTGTATTTCTTTTAATTAGGGAGTTTTAGAATACCGTTGGCAAGCGCTGCGGGCGTAGCGGGCGCCATTTGAGTTTTAGAATAGCGTTTGCCCTGCTGCGATCCGCAACGCACGATCGCAGCGACACCGTAGCCTCGAAACCAGTGCTTGCGGGCCACATGCGGGCCGCCATCACCGCACGCAATTTCAAATTTTTCGCGTGCGGTCCGCGAACGCGAACGCCGACTTGCGTGACGACGCATGCGCATTCAGTAGCAGTGACCGAACCACAAGGACTCGCGGTGCGCTATTCTAAAACTCCCTAATAACATGTCAGTTGCACGTATGCACTTGTTTTTGTCTGTTACTCAATCTGTGGGTGTTGCGCTACCAAAAATTTTCGACATAAACCCCACCAACTCGCACCATTAGTTACACTGCCAAAGTATTTGCGGTTCATGTATGTCCTTCTGAATAAGTGATAACAACTCTTTCCTTGAAACAAACTCAACTTGCAGGTTTTTCCTGCACATCACTTTTAGACTCGTTACTTTTTTCTAGTAGACAACTAAAGAAAACAAAATCTTCTCACTTCATCTGTTGTCCTCCATTCCGTTGCACCTCGAATAAAGCAGCCCTCCGGGATGGCCCACTGAAGGCTTTCAAGTAGTGAAAATTTGTTAATGCTCTTATATGCAATAAGAAATTGCATTTATTGATATTGAGACCCAAGAACACTGGCGGATCACGCTGGTGGTTGTGGATGGCCAGGGTTGACGGCGGAGGCTGCACTGGGCTGGTGGTGTTGGATGGACCAGGATTGTCTTGCACTGCCATGGCAGGTGGTAGTAGACGATGACCCGAGCGGAGCTCCAGTGGTAACGTGCGACAGGACTTGGGGATCGAGCTGGCACACACTGATGATGATATCTACAGATGAGGAAATTATACAAATGATGATGACACGTCCAATTGATAAACTAGAGTCGGTGACTGCGCTCACAATATTTATAATTACTTTTATCGTGAACTTAGCATGACCGAGATCAGACGATGATTCAGGGGAGGCTGAGCTGGCTGTTCTGCGACCGCCTTCTGGAAATCAAAGAAAAATGAGTGGCAATCAAATTCGCATGTTTTGAATAGCCTCAGCACGTTTTCCGTGAAATGACGCTTTCTAACTCAAGTGGTTCAGCTGTGATTGTACCTTTTTCATAGCTTTTACTAAAATATTCCTCTAAGTGATATTAAGCATTGCTCCGAGTTTTATTGCTGTTGTACTTTCACGTAACATGTTCACCATTGCTGTTGTCTCATTTACTGGCTCAGATTATCGTAGTATTGCAGAGGTTCCTTTCTATTGCTTTCATTCTACTATTTTGTACGCTGCCCACAAGAGGTAATTAGGTCCAAACAATTTAAAAGCTGCTGTCTACCGGCACGTGCGCACCTGCTCCTTTAAAATTTTTATAATACAGCACCAATCAAATTTATGAAGATCATCGCAGCGCGTACACAAGAGTTGGCTTGGTCGCATTGAATTGTGTGGTTTACTGGCAGGAAGCGTGCGTCAGAGATGGCGTAATGAGCGAATGCGAACTATTGCGACCACCTGAGGTGTGCGTGAACTTCACCCTTAAAAAAACGCGATTGAATCCAGCGACATTGTGTTTCCAATCGCAAAATGATGTCCGATACGCGACAACAGCGGGTGATTGATGTATAGTTTACAGCAAGGCCAAGAACACTGCGTGTTTTCATGATCATGAATTTTGTAGTAGTGAAAAGAAAATATTCTTACCTTTCACGGCGCCAAGAAGATGAAAAACATATGCATCGTTAGCTACACGAGCAGTTTGAAGCACCCTTCATCACGCATGATCTGGCAGTAGGAAAAAAAACAAACAAAAATAACGCAATTTTCTGGCGCACGCGGAAAATATTTCGCTGCGAAACGTCACGCGAAGCCGTGGCAGATGACATTAAAAAAGCGCTTGCTGTTTCCGTTCACTTTTGCGCCTTAACCTGTACACTTGCTTTACACAAAGCAAGCATACACGCCCCTTCATTATTGTCCAAAGTCAAGAAGCCGGCCTGTGCATGCCTGCAATCTGGCGATGCTCTTGGGGCCAGGATGGTCTTGAGCCGCAGCAGCCGTGGCTTCTGCCAGGAAGGTTTCTAGAAGATGTGGTAGATATCAGTGTCCTTTAAGTACGTGGCGAAGGAAAGGAACATTAGGTGGTAGCATGAAATACAATAAAAAGGACACTGCTCGAACTCATGCGTAAATATGGAACGTTAATTATGTATCAGGCGATAGGGTGTGCAAAAACGAACTACAAAAGCACACATATTCACAACCACTAATAAATTGTTTTTATTACCTTCATTGATCGGAAACCCCGCTTCTACTCAGCAGTAGAAACAGCCGTCTACATGAGCCGTGTTTTGGCAGGGTTTGCAATGGCACTTTCGACGAACTGGTCAGAGCAGAGGTGCAAGCCGTTGTACAGTGTCAATTTTTTCTAAAAGGAACATGGCGACGCGTGGCCTGCGCGCTTCTGCGGATGCTGGCAGCGCGTTCTAGCGGGAGCGAAAGCAACCAGTCTTTTTTCGCGTCATCTCGTGGTGAGCAAAACGACCAATCCTTACTGATGTCAAATGACAAGATTGCAACCCCTTGGCTCTCGCGTAATGGCCTTGAAGGGGGAGGGGGTCGCAATCTCGTTACTGGTTTCGTATCAGCAACGAATGGTTGTTTTTCTTACCGCGAGATGACGCGAAAAAAGACTGCGGTTGCTCTTCCTCCCGCTTGAACGCGCTGCCAGCAGCCGCCAGAGCGCGCAGACCGCGCGTTCCCGTATTCCCTTTTAATAAAAATTGACACTGTACATTTGCGCCCGTGTGAGTGCTTTGAGGTCTGTCCTTTTCGTGTATTTTCGCCATACGCCACACCTAGAAAATGCAACGATTACCAGCATGAATATAAAAAAACTTGTAAAAGCGACACAAATATAGAGAGTCCGAAATAAGGCGAGCACAATGTTTCACATGTTCAAAAGTGATGCGCAGCTCCGCTTTAGCGCAGATAAAACGAACCTCTAGTAACACGGAAAAAAAGTGGCTACCACTATCAAAACCGATATTGAAGCAACATTTCCTTCTGCACGTCACCTGGCATCAAACGGCTGACGATAATCCGCCCACAAGAGCTTTACATGCTTACAATATCACTGACAAATGCGCAGTGCCAATAATAAAAAAGGAGGTTCATTGCAAAGCAACAACAGATGTATTTCGGTTCGCCCTGTAGCTGTTTCGATAAGGGCAGCGCTTGGTTCTTCGTACCGAACAGAAGGTGAATGTGCTTACCTGTCGTCCACTGGGAAGTAGAAAAATTTAGCTGAGCAATTTCTCCCCGAGTTATTGCACCACAAAGCAGCGAAGCACGCCTTGTGTACTTTTTCTGCTTTCCTCGGCAGTTTGAGCGCATTCGCACTCACAAACACCAAAAGCTTTACCTTAAAGGCATTCTCAAAAATTTCCCACGTGCACTAGGAAAACGCAGGAGCCGACTAGCAGAATTGCAGCAGAAGAGATAAAAGCGAAACTGCTGCCAATTGGCGCAACAAAAGCAGGGTCCGGATAACTATATAGGGCGTTAAAAAAGAAAATCGCCAAGAACACAATTTACTTCTACACATAAAAGCGTAACCATACTTTATTAATGCGAAAGTTAAAAAGAGAAGGTCACACATGCAAAAGTAACTGCATTTTCGCTTCCTACCAAAAGAATAGCTAACGCCTTATTTTGAATTCCAAAACTAGTCGAAGCGTCCAGCCCCTGGTAGCGCCACCGAATCAAGACCGCTGGCAAAGAAGTCCACATCGTGGTCAAGGGTGACATCAGCGGTCATAGCGAACAAGCAGCAGGATTCGCATCAACGGGGGCCGAAGGTGAGACTGACGCCGCGGACGACGAGATAGGTGACTAGGCGGAGCGAGCCCTTTCTTCACAAGGGAAATGTGTGGGAGTGACGCCCGGCGTAGAGCTACTTCCTATAGAAGACGTGCTGTGCATTAAAAGTGCCCGTTACACAATCGGGCCGCTCAAAAGGAGCAGCCGACGTGCCAACTGTTTAGAGAGGGCAGGCTCAAGTTTGCGCAGAGCCGTTCACCACACTATATCGAAAAGAGGGCAAAGCTCCGGTCGCTCAGACGGGCCACGCTTGCTCGGTTTTCCCATTGTGCGCGCGGAAGACGTGTTCCTTGGAGCGTTTATCTCGCATTTGCACGCTACGAGCAGCATACACAATGCTACGAGCAGCATTGTGAGCTGCTACAAAAGTATCAGCAAGACGAATACCTGAAAACCACCCTTCAAGTTTTAGCGTTTCCAATGCGAGCAGTGCGAGAAGGAAAGGCGTCAATAGTGGATTAAGGCAGAGAGAGAGAGAGAGAGAAATAACTTTATAGGGTTGAAAAAGAGGGGGTTTAGGAGCTAGATGGGTGGGGCCCCATGTCCAAGGCTCCACTGGCTTGCGCCGCCTGCCGGACGTGGTCCAGGAGTGCTAGTTGCACCTCCGGGTCCGAGCTAGCGAGGAGTGCCTCCCATTGCTCCCAAGAGTTTTCAATTCTATACATACGCTGTAAGCGATCAAGTTCATTTGACCGTTTAGCACAACTCCACGAGATATGGTAAAGGGTCGGTGGCGAGTCGCGACACCACGGACAATCGCGCCCATACAAAGTTGGATTAATTTTGTGCAGTTGTAATAAATTTGGACAAACTCCCGTTTGAATTTTACTGAGGTCTATGGCGTCTTCCCCTTTAAGAGATTTGTGGGGGGCGCCATATTTCTGCCGCGTGTACCGCTGGTGAGCAAGAAGCTCTCGCGGAGCCATCCGAGTGGGGTCGTTTTCCTCCTCCTCGCGAAAGCCGTCGTTGCTGGGTGGTGGCAACAGCGAGAAGGGCTGCTGCTCCGCTCGGTTTGTGAGCGCTCGAGTTAGAGCGTCCGCCCTCTCGTTACCCTCTAGGCCTGCATGTTCAGGGCACCAGACCAACCTATAAGTGTTGCTCAATTCGCCGCCTAAAAATTTGCAAATGTTTAATGGGAGGCGGCCTTTCGTGAATAGCCGGCACGCCTCTTGCGAATCTGAGAGTATGGTGATGTACGTCTGGCCGTCGCTGCGCTCTCGACTTTTAATCGCCAATGCGATGGCGAAACACTCGGCCTTGGTGATCGATGTAGTGTACAGTGATGCGCTGGACGCCATGCTTCTTGTGTCACTGCTTACCATTGTGGCGACGCAGCGCTTCCAGTTATACCTGGAAGCGTCAACGTATACCACGTTCTCATTGCCTCTAATTTTCTGATCGATTTTACACGCTCCTCTCGCCTTTCGTGATGCCGCTCCTTGGTCATGTTCCTGGGGATAGGGGCGATCGAAATATGTCGTCGGACTGGGTCTGGTACGTCCACCAGCTGCTCGTCCAAGTTTTGGGGTTGGGGTGTTATACCCGCCCTCATCAGTATCTCTCTTCCCGACTTCGTCTGGCTGAGGCGGTTGCGCTGAGAGATCAATGTTGCTGCTTTCAGTTCAGCGTACGTGTTATGCAGGCCGATCTCAAGAAGCCTCTGGGTCGGAGTGCTTATCGGTAAGCCTAATGCTGCCTTGTAAGCCCCTCTGATGATAGAATCTACTTGCTCTTCCTCGCTCTTGTTCAGCGTGTGGAAAGGCAAGCTGTATGTCAATTTGCTCATTACGAGCGCCGGCACTAATCGGACTGTATCACTTTCTTTCATGCCTTTTTTGTGGAAGGTGATCCTCTGAATCATTCTGGCCACTTGTTTAGTTGCTGATTTAATAAGACCGATAGTGTGATTTGCCCTATCGTTGCTTTGAACCCAGAAACCCAGGATCCGGGCGACGGTGACTTCTTTAATTTTCTGCTTTTCGATTTCAATTTCTATTCTTCCATTACTTTTGTAGTGTTTGCTGTGTATTCTGATCACCTCCAATTTTTCGGGTGCGTAGCTGAGACCACTGGTTCTGGCAAAGCTTTCGACAGCCAGCGCCGCCTCTTGCAGAGTCTGCTCTTTGCTGGCCAGGGACCCCCTTGTGGCCCACAGAGTAATGTCGTCCGCGTAGAGGGTATAACCTAGCTGTGGTACACAATCCAAGTCCCGAGCGAGTCGACGCATGGCGATATTAAACAACAGAGGAGATATTATGGCTCCTTGAGGCGTTCCCTTGTTTGGCATTCGGAATGGCTCAGACCTAACGCTTGAGATACCAATTGTCGCCTCCCGTCGGTGAGAAAATTTTTATATAGTTATATATCTTTTCCCCGCAATCAATTATATTTAGCTCCGTGAGTATAGCTTCATGAGAGATATTGTCAAAAGCTCCCTTGAAGTCTAGAGCAAGCAGCAAATGCTCTCCACCTTTGGAAACACCCTTGAGTACCTCTTCTTGTATCAGGAGGAAAGCGTCCTGTGTTGAGAGACCACTGCGGAAGCCCAGCATGGTTGCCGGAAACAGCCCCCTGTCCTCTATGAAATTCTGAAGTCTGGTCTGCACGACCCGTTTGAAAAGCTTCCCCATACATGACGTAAGTGATATAGGTCTGAGCGCCTGCAGAGAGGGCTTTTTTCCGGGTTTCGGAATGGTTATAATTTTGGCGGTTTCCCATTCTGCAGGGACCTTTCCTTTGAGCCAATAGTGTTCATTGAATTGTTTTGTCGTGCCTCCGATGGCTTCGTCACTAAGGTGCCTTATCATAGCATTCGTAATTTGGCCTTCACCGGGGGCTGTGTTCCTCTTGGCTGCGTGAGCTGCCGCAAAGACCTCCTCCTTTGCTATCGGCTCGTCTAGTTTCTCATTTCTAGCTCCACTGTAACTCATGTGATTAGTCGAGTTTCTTGGTGGACTATCGCCCATATATCTCTCCTTGAGGGCTTTCACGAGATCGTCGTCCGTGCCCGGAAATGTTTCTGTGATTTTCTGCAGTGTTCTGCTTATCGTGGATTTGGACTTGTCTGGATCAAGAATATTTCTTAGGATGAACCAAGTTTTCGCGGTGCTCAGTGTGTTCTGAATCGAACTGCAGAACTTGACCCATCCCTCGGTAGCCAATTTGCTGGCATAGTTATTTGCTTCCTCTGCAAGAGCAGCGATCCGACGCAGTAGTGTCCTATTCAGGCGTCGACGTTTCCAACGCTTTAGTAGGCTGCACCTGCTCTCCCATAGGTGTAGCAGACGGCTGTCTACTGCGGGCGTCTTTACGGTTCTGGCTATTTTCTTCGTAGTGATGGCGTGTACCGACTTTATGTACTCCGACCATGCCTTTATTGAGTTTGGTACAGAGTCGGGTGGAGGATCTCGTTTCCTAAACTCAGTCCAATCTGTGATCGCCGCGTCGCCTATCAATCTACGCATTTTGAGTGTCGATATAGAGACGCTTATATTGTAATGGTCGCTTCCTATATTTTCCTCCAGGTTTGTCCAGGATGCGTCTTTGAGGTTGAAGGTGAAAGTGAGGTCCGGGAACGTATCTCTACATACGCTGTTGCCCACTCTCGTGGATGCAATTGGAAGTGTTATTAAACTCAGGCCCAGCCTTGACGCAGCATGTTAGAGACGCGTTCCCCTCGGCGAGTCTTTTGGGTAACCCCATGTGGTGCTGGGCGCGTTAAAATCACCCAAAACCAATAGGCGGTCCTTGTTGCCTGCGATTTTAACCGTCTCAGCAAGGAGCTCATTGAAGTCTTCGCCTTTGTCTTTTGGAGGACTGTATAGGTTCACTATTATAGTCTTCGCTTTGCCTCTCTTTTGGGGGAACAAACTGATAATTTGGTGATTGATCTGTAGCGTTCCTATGTACTCATCTGTTGCCGCAATCATCTTGCTCACCAGCGTCGCTACGCGGGGATAATTTGGGTTCTGAAAAATATAATAACCCTGAAGCTTCACTATTCTGGCACTGATTTCTTGCAAGCATATAACGTCGGGTTCAATTGGTGCCACATTGATATAACTCTGGAGTGCTGCGGCGCGTTTGTGAAAAGTGCGACAATTCCACTGCCAGATCTCTAATTGTTCCACACTTCTCAGGTTATTTTTGGCCATGATGCATGGGTGCTTCCGCGTCGTCGCGATTCCCCTTAGATTGTTTGCTATTTCTAGCGGAGGTCGAGCGAGAGCGCTTGTTTATCGCCCTTTGCGAGCTGCTAACAGCGTCATTCACGTACTGCCTTTGAGTTTTTAATTCCTCGAAGACGAAAAATTTTATCTCATTCATGAAATCGACTAGCAGTTTATTAACGTTAGCTATACCTTCCCTGTTTTTGTCTAACTGTGCCTGTATTTGCTGCGTTATTTGGTCGTGGTTTTTTACTGTCGTGCTTGGGGTAGGGGTGGTTGTACCTGCGTACACCATCTCTTCCTCAACTTCAGCCGACGCCACGCTGCCCCCGAAAGGGTGGGTTTTATTGACTGTTGATAAGTCGTTTTCTGACTACATCCTCCAGCTATTCCTGTCGGGTTTTGTGGTCGTAGTTTAGCCTCTAGCCGTCTCTCTAATGAAGATATTGCTGCCTGTAAGTTAATTCGCTCTTCGGCCATTTGTTTTTTTAGCTGTTTGACCTCTTGAGTCAATCTCCTATTTTCTTCCAATATTTTCTTGTATTGTGGATTTCTGTTACAGGAGCATTGGAAGACACTGACCCCGCAAAGCTCACCTGATTTATGTTTGTCCGGCCGGCGGCTAGGGCGTCTTGTGATTCCTTGCAGGAACCCATCTCGGCCGGAGGTCCGCGATGCTTTCGTTGGTTCTCTAAGCTGGGTTTCCCAGGGGCCGGTGGTGCCGTGTTAGTGTGATGTCGGTCCCTCCTTGAACAAGATCTCGATTGCGACCTTGACTGGGATCTTGATCGGGATCGTGAATGTGACCCTGACTGGCGCTGTTCCATCCGGTCGGAGCTGAACCATCGAAACTTGTTCATCCTTAGTGGAGGGAATTCTTCAGACGACTTGGCATCGCCTGTATATTAAGGTTGGCTAACCCAGTCTTTTGGCTGATCTGTCCTCAATTTCTTGGGAGGAGCGACGTTCTTAAGTTTTTTCTTGCACAGACTATCTCCTGTGGGGTGTTACCGTCCCAGATGACACACTTGGGGATGCCGTCGTGTCCTTGCATTGGTTCCCTTGCCCCGCACTTGAGGCATGCATTGACATTTGGAGTTGGACAGATGTCCGTACGATGTCCGGTTTGGAGGCATATCTTGCACACCTGTACCCTTGGCTTGTATGGGTAGCATATTAACTCGGCACCCATTATGTCTACGCTCCTCGGTAGCACATCGCCCGTGAATGTGATAATCGCTGTTTTAGATGAGCCCAACATTCTTGCTCTCTCAATATTCACCCCTTGAGTCCGAACACGTAGGTTCCCCATAGGTTCATCTTGCGAAGTCCCGGTCGGTATTCCATGTACATTTCCTTGCAAGACGCCTTCGGGTTCGGCCACGTATGCATTGAAAGCGTGGATTTGTCCCCTGATCTTTAGTTGACTGATACCTCGCAGCCTACTCGCTACCTCTATGCTTCGCGTAGATAGGATTACAATGTTCGATCCTGGGCGAACCCGCAACAGAAAGTCATTGCCATTGAAACTTCGTTTGCAGGCATCTATCACAGCCCTGGAGAGTTCCAGTCCCAATATGTTTTTGACCCAGAGACCCTTATGCGGCCTCAGAATAATCTTGATGTCCTCTTTCGGTAGTGGAGGTGGGCCGCGTTGCTTTCTCCGTCTGAAACCCTGCGTGGCTTCATGTTTTTGTTTTTCGGCGGGCGGATCGCTTTCAAATTTCTCGTTCGCTTTCACAGCCTTCTCCATCTGGGATCGCTGCTTTTTTAACTGGTTTTTCTTTTGCCAGCGCGATAAAACGGTATGCCAGGCACCCTCAGTCTATTCATGGCGTTCCGAACATCCATGGCGTTCCGAGTCTCGTTTCCATGGCGTTCATCCATGGCGAGTCCATCCATGGCGTTCCAAGTCTCGTTTCCAAGAGTCACGTCAACAGACGGCGGTTTGTCATCCTTTGCCTGCCGAGACGAGACGCCACTCGCGTCCGTGTCAGCGGTGAGGCGTCCGTGTCAGCGGTGAGTGATTCCGGTGCCCGAGAAGGGCCCGGATAAGCTTCGTCAGCTTCCATATGGCGAGAAAAGGCGATCACCCCCGGCCAGCCATGCTTGGCAGAACAAAGGAAAAGTGACTGCCGCTCCTGCCAAGCTAGTCGGAGCGCATAGGCTGACAGAGCTTTCCCGCCGGCATTTTGTCGTGTGACAAAACAGGTCAAGAAAGTGAGGTAAACATCGCTCACCTTCGATCTCTGTCCCGTGGCAGCAAAGCAAGTGTCCAAAGTTCACTATCTGCTAGTCCGTGCTCCCACAAACACACAACACCGTCGTATTTCGCACGTCGAAATACCTTCCGGGACGCACGACGCCGGCCGTAGTCGTTAAGGTGAGCGTCTCAACAAGGTCATCCAATCTGCCTGCGATGGTTTCTTCTCGTAAAGTTGATCCTGGCCCAAGCTTTGGGTATCCATGGAATCAGGAGAACTTCACAAAGCAGACTATAAGATTGTTAGATGAGTTTGCGCGAAATTGCTCTTAAAAAAGCTTCGGGAAAGCGGAGCGCAGTGTGAACATGTCTTCACAGCTTGGCGCCTCCTGGCGATCCTTGGATTAAAGCAGTTCGCCGATACTCTGTGATCTCGTTAATTTGAAAATTTTTTGTCGTACACAGTAACGCAAATTATTATTTGACTGAAAAACCGCGATGGGCGGACTCATATTGAAAGAAAATGCGTTTGTAATCTGAAACTACAGCAAATGAACAATCGCTGTATATTTTGTGATTGGGCTCTGGCTTTCCGAGACAACAGATTGGTAGTGCGAAAGTAGTGGAGGTTGCTAGCTTAATACCTTAAAACACCGTACTGTGAGCCCAGCAAGTGTTTTATTCAGCTGATAGCGGTACACTCCTTGTCCCCGCTCAGTGTAAACAAATTTGTGCGACGGCATCGCGCTGAGTGTTTATACGTATAGGTCTTGCAAGCAACACCCACCGATAAGTTAGTTCAATGAGTTGTTTTGATTGTAAGATCAAGGTCATGAGTTCAATTCCCACATACTTCAGGTGCGTTTTCAGCAGAGCGAAACGCAGTAACAGACCGCTCAGATTTTGGTGCAAGAATGATAGACAGGGCGTTTCGGTGTAGCATATTTCATGCGTATGGTGGTACAATGCTCAATGTAAACAGCAGTGACGCTCGGTGTGTCTGCACCCTCTGTCAGTTGTCGTCCTGCCGTATACACTTCAAACAGATTGAGGTGCACGTTGAAAAAAAAAACCTTAGGTGGCTAAAATCAATGTAAAATCTTAAACCAAGGTGTGCCTCCTAATAGTCGAATGATTTTGGCTCGTCAATAATTATACCCTTCCATGCTCCCGAGCCGTGGGCGATATGCAGCTGCTGCTATCAAAGCGAATGGAAAATAAACTGAGGCAGATATAAAACAGTAAAACTCGACCTTCTACCCACCCCCTTTGTTCTCTTGAGCAGAGCTCACTCAGCTACGGAGCGGCTGTTGCTGTAGAAGGGAGTGGAAGGTTGGTTGATTTGTGCTCGTCTTGTCTCGTCGCAGCTGCTTCTGCTGTTGCTTGTCAAGGATGGACACTAGAGTCTTCAAATACATTGCAACAACTCGACCTTATGTACAGGAACTTATGTAAATATTTACAAGACATTTTCACCGTTGGAACCGTCTCATGTTGCCTCGGCAGAGCCGATAGTGCAGAGTACTCTTTGCTGCCACCAGAACGACAGCGAGGAGTCAGGAGCCAGGTTTTAACCCCTCTGTCGCCCCTCCCAATTCTCCTCACGGCCAACCAAAACAATTTAGTTGGTTTATCAGACAGACTAAAACACTTGTTGCCGTCGTCTCCTCTCGCTCTCTTCTTCAAGCACTCGACTTCTCGGTCGGAGGAAGAGAGACGAAAGAACCGGCCTGTACACTACGTTCCGCGAAATGTGCGAACGCACACAATGGTGGCACCGTTTGGCTGTGGGCCTCCTGCCATTACTGTCAGATGACTAGGTTGTTCAGCATGACAGCCATTCCGCTGACTAATGCTGATGGATGGGTGTCTATACACTGTCCTCACGTCGCCCGCCGGCAATCCGCTTGCCAGGGACCCCTTAGCTGGTGGTTAAAAGCGGCGGCTGACCACGGTCTTCTTGCTAGAATGGGCGCGCTAATGCCAAGGTTATCGTCGCCCGAGAATCGGCGATTTGGAAAGCGTGCCCTTTTGGGACAAAAAGACTCACTCTCCTGGCCTGCGACGCCAGACCTTGCAAAAATTTTTGATGGTTTCACAAAATTTGACCCGATTATTGGGGGCAAATCTCGGCGTAACAAAAACATGCTCGATTCGAGTGGGTATTTTGTGATATGACGACGAACAAGGGAGCTGCCAAAACAACTTAATCTACATTCGTATCAGTGAACACGCTGAGAGATCAGGCGTGGATATTATCCGAAATGAAACAAGCGCTGCAAGAAACATGCATAGTCGAAGTGGACATGGAAAGACTTCTTTGTGCACATCATTTTACCCTCCAAGGAGCGCTGAAAATTCAAAGGCGTCATCGAACTTACTATAAGACCTTGCTCACTTCCGATGAATTTCTCAGCAAAAGTGAAACTCTTATAAAACTGAACAAACTTCATTGAAATGAGGTCAGGGACTTAACAGGACAGACGCAAGTTTAGTCTCCTCACACTGACCTTCTATTAAATTGAAAGTATGTCTGAAGTAAATGACTCGAGGTCATGCAAGAGCTGAGATGATGTGAAGTGACCACCGACGTTGTGTATGACGCCGAGACATGATATTGGAGGACTGGGGGCATAGGGCTTAATGGTGATCGGCTTACCAATAAGTTCCAGACTTGTGAGGGAGAGTAGGTGGTGGGCAATGAGGGGTGAGTGCGTTTTAAGAAACAGAAGGCTCTGAGCAGGTTTGGCCTGAAGGGTGACCTCCGCGCTGGTCTTGGGAGAGAGATTTGCGGCGGCTATGATGGTAGAAAGCAGATCATAGAGAGGCAGTTTCGGCGTGAGTGTTCCGGGTGGAAGTTGGATTCCGACGGTGATGAGCTCGAAGAGGGGGGGTGGGCGGTCGAGGCAGGTTTTCGATTGGCACTAACGGTGTTCCAGCTGCCTTCAGGGGGTGGAGTATTGTCTTCGTTGACCTGCGACGCCGTGAAGTCCATTTCCGTCGATACGTCGTCAGCTGAAGTGATGCAAGGCAAAACTTCGGCGATGGAAGGAACGATGCTCGTCGAAACGCGCTTGTTGACAGACTCGGAATTTCCAATGGGTAGGCCAGACGCAGATAAGGTCGGGAGAGCAGCAGGCGTGGTTGATTGCAATGCCAACGCTGCATTACGATTCTCGGGCTCCCGCGTTTGTGTGGCTATCAAGCTGGGAGTAGCAGAGACGCCACCAGCGTTGCACGTTGCTGGACCGTGCGCGCTGTTGAAGAACGCTGCCTGTTGCTGTACTGTTGTCGGCGCGGGGCTGGTGACATTGCCAGATATTGACAGCGGAGGCACGGCTGTATCAGCGGTACGATCGGAGGAGGCTGGGCTTACCGACAGTGCGTCAGTTGTCGTGTGTGTCGAGTGCTCGGCAGGACGCTGCATCGTGGAGGTGCAGGCGCGGTGCGTTAGGGTTAGCGCGCCGCCGCGCCGCTTTGTATTTTTGAAGGGGCCTGGAGGGCCAGCCTGGGGTCGGACCGAGGCACGGATGGTGTCCTCGTGTCCCAGAAGTCTTCTAGGAGGAATAGTGAGCTTGTTCAGACACGGGCGAAGCTCGGTAACGGGCCAAGAACACGTGAAAGCGGAGCACTGTATGCGGCCAGCCAAACAAAACGGTGCCACCTGGCGGTCCCCCCATTGAAAATAAAAACAAAAATTAAAAACAAATAAAACGCCTCTTGACGGGATTGAAGCTCACCACTTCCTCATTTTGAACCCAGTACGCTACTCAGTACGCCACGCCAGAACATGCATGTGCGGTTATAAAATGACTATTCATTCGAAGAACGCGCCCTTCAACTTCATGTTTACAAGTTGCACAGTCAAGAGTGACACGGTATTCATTTCCACATAACAATTGCGTCTTAATAAAACAGTGACGAACGGCTTCCGGGCAACAAATGACGTGCGGATATTAGCAACAGTACAAAGTTTTTCGAAGCATCCACATCTTAACTCTGAAAAATCTTGAATTGACTGGAGGAGCAGCCACAGATTGTCAGCAGTTGCTGCCGATACTTTTTTCCTTTGATATTCGGTTATCGCACTTGCTACTGGTCAATATGTACAGATAATTTAAACGTCTTCTTCAGTAGATATCCGCGCAAACGAGTAAATATTGAGTATTTTTTTCGCGCAAGCGACAATGTAGCAGTACACATCCGGCGTGCCACATTATATATTTTCAGTTATATTGATACCTGCAACTATGAAAATGCCAAAGAAAAGACTAATGCATGCCACTGAAAAAGTATGCCAGTATGTTAGTTCACTAACGCGTATCAAATTATAACTCAAAATTCTGTGTTCTTATATACGAGTCAGAGAAGTACCGGCTCCTGTGCTCAGAAGGTAGCTTTCGGTGACAGCCTATACGTAGCTGAATGCACGACACGTCGATCGTCGCCGCTCCTTGTGCGGCCAATGCTCACGCAAATAAATGGTTGATTTAGGCTCAGGGATGCCTAAGCTGTACTTTGCAGTCATTCTTACACTTTACAATTGTGCCTAATTAAAGTAAAAAGCGCCAGCAGCATGTACACTGACACGGCCGGCACGATAGGCCTCGCTGGGACGGGGCACTGGGTAAGGCTGCTGTCGAAGCAGCTGGGTTGCGATGCTTGAAGTTTCTGCATTTGAGCTTCGCAATATTTTTAACTGTTACCTAAACTGTACCTGAAGTAAGTGGAAGGTCAATAAATGCCAGATATGCATTTACGGAGTGGCGATGGCGAGCGACAGCCGTTTTTCTGGCCTCCGCTGGCAGTACAAAGCGGGCGTGCCAGTGTACAGATATATGCAGTTATATCAATACCAACAACTAAAAAAACACCCATATAAATACCAATACAATCCGCTGAAAACATATGCCAGGTAGTCAGTTCACCAAGGCGCACCAAATTACCAACTGAAAATTGCGCGTTGTTACATATCAGTCAAAGAAGTACCGGCTAAGTGCGGTCGGCAGCTTTAGGTGACAGCTTTCGTAGCTGAAAGCGCGACGTTCAATCGTTAGCGCTTCTTGTGCGAGTATCGACACATACAAAAAATAGTTTATTTAGGTTCATGGATGTGTAAGCTATACTTTACAGTTACACTTGCACTTTAAAGTTGTATTTACGCGAAACAATAAGGGCCGGTAACATATACATCAATGAGGCCAGCACGACTGACTTAATGCTCGCTGGGCCGGGCACTGGGTAAGACCGCTCTTGACGCGGTGAGTTTGGATGGTTGAAAATTTGGGAACATTTCTAACTCTTACCTGAAGTAAG
Organism: Rhipicephalus microplus; assembly: GCF_043290135.1. NCBI lineage: Eukaryota > Metazoa > Arthropoda > Arachnida > Ixodida > Ixodidae > Rhipicephalus > Rhipicephalus microplus. The sequence goes on along the minus strand of NC_134700.1, from coordinate 139,248,019 downwards.
TAGAAGAATAAGCATGGCCAGTCAGACATTTATACGGTGTGGCGGAATCGAACGAATGCTTTTTTTCTCGCATCCACTGGGAAACCTTGCGAAGTGATCGAGAAAGATCACTTACGTTTCGTCAACTTTAGGGTAAAAGCAATTTCCTGTTTCTGTTAGGAGTGCAATGCAGCTCCAGACTTACAAACACTGCAACTTGGAATGTTACAGCAATACACGGATGATGCGAATATGGCCAGTATACGCGGGGCCATATGCGAAAAAGATGCATTTTAATTGCTGCGATACATACGTGCGCCACAAAATTTAGGTATGCTCAGTGTCTGTTAGGGTAGCATCTCTCCGTGCCGTCAAATAAAGCGTTTTATATTCAATGACACCGAAACATACCACGGCACACGCTAGAATAACGTGCACGTTGCGCTGGTAGAAACAGTGCGTGCTCCAGTATTTACCAGCGCTTGCCAGGGAAAATCACAGCGCTTCCAGCGCTTCATAGTGTGCACCAGCATCACAGCGGTTGAGCCAGTGTCCCTAGCAGGGTGACATAGCTTTTTCCCAGTGCGCCCAGCGAAGTGCCAGTGATTACATGCGTGTACCAGTGTCTCCAGCGTATACCAGTGCCAAAAAACGTACTGGCGTCAAGCTGTTTTTGCATTAGGGTGGCCAACATGAAGCACGTTATTCTACACCATCCTGCCTCACATCATTGCCGCAAAAAAAAGATGATTTTAGGAGCGAAGCTCCTTAAGGCGTGGGCTGTGCGTCCCCTGTACGTAGCCACCTCTCGTTCAGTTCTAAGTATTACGCTAGCCACCGCCCGATCTAAAGGGTACAGCCATATCCATCCGTCCATCCGTCCATCCATCCGTCCATCCATCCATCCATCCATCCGTCCGTCTGTCCGTCCGTCCGTCCAAAAGATGCAAGATGTTATAAACTAGACGGTGGTACGTGTAGTTGATTATGAAAGATGCGAGGTGTTATAAAATAGGAATGATGCCACATATGGCGCGTGTCATCGTTCGATATAGTGCGGCGACGTACGCTAGGGGGAGCGTTGCAATAAAATCGAGTGGGCAAAATGTACGGAGGATTCATGAATTACCAGGTTTACCTCCGGAGCTTCCCCCACTCATCATCATTCATTTCGTGGATATGGCAGCATTTTTTTTATATCTGATTTGGAAGCGGTGCAAAAAGACATTCTCATGAGCCTTCATCAGCTTCGCACATGAGCACATTTCGGAATTAGCAGCGACTTGATGCGCGTGGTTTAGTGTATGCCAATCACCAATCCCCCTCCTCCACTCTCCCATCAGTGGCCTTAGGTCCTCCTTTACACTAATAAAAAAATTCATCAATCAACCCTTTCTGTGAAGGTTGTGCTCCCACTTCCTGGGAAGTCATCCTCTTTAATGCGACGAATCATTATGCTTTAGGTCTATTTGCGTAGCCCGTTAGGTAGTCAGTGCGCCAGCCTGGCGCGAAGCAGTGCCAGTCATTCCACCTCTTCGCCATGCCGTGGCCTACGCAAGGCGAACACTTCGGGCATGGTCCACACAAGAAATTTCTAAAGCGCAACGGGTGCTCCCAATGCTCGCAGCTGTCTTGCCAAATACTGGCTCTTATAACTCACAATGCGAAGATCTGGTCTGCTAGCAACACTCATCTGCGTGCCTTCCAAATACCTTCCTTGTTCTGTGAAAACATTTGACGAGAACAGCCTGCATAGGTCTGGGATATAAAGTGTGCGTTGCGTGCGCTTCATATCGTGGACAAATTCCTTGGCAATGCAGCGAGGGCCACAAAACCAACTCGCGCACATCATACCAATATGAATAAAGTCCATGTGCTCCTGAAATCAACGTCAGATAGGACAAATACTCCCTTCAGTTGTTTTTTTTTTTTTTGCGAGTAAATCTGACAGAGAACGCCACTCCCACCAGTAAGCTGCTTGCACCAATGAATTTCAATTCATTCGCTGTATTTTCATCTTTTGAAAGGTGTCAAAAAGCCGCCCCTTAACATCATGTTCATCGAATGCCAAGCGGTGTTTGCCTCCGTATAAGTCGCTGCTCGCGCACAGCCACCATACCCCCCCCCCCCCCCCTTGGTTTGGAGCACATGACATGCCGGACAACTTCGCGTAGAAGTACAAGTGCAAAAGCTCCACCCCTGGAGCTTTCTCTTCAGCGCCAAGAAGTGTCTGCTCTCGCTGGCTCACTCTTGTTTCTTTTAAAGGCACGTGTTGACGACACATTGTGTGTTTTAACTACTGCGTGTCGAATGGTTGCAGCTAAATTTGAACAGTCAAAGTTAATGCGCTAGTGGGCAGACTGTCCTCGTGTTTCTTTCCATCGAGCGTAGGTGTAAATTTAGTGACATGCAAGATCACCATTTAGCCCAAATGAAATTATCTTGAACTCTTGTAAATATTGCCAAGTATCTAGCGAATGAAGGGTGAACCATTCTGCGTAAAAAAGACGACGAAGCGGACTAGCTGGCCCGCTGTCTGTGCTGTGCTCCATCTTGATCGATGTCAATACACTAGGGAAGAATCATGTACAGTCACAATTTGCGTAACATATTCGTGGTGGAGCTGCTGGTTGTTCCCACTACCTTTCATGAAGCTCTGTAACAGCCGTATTATCGTGGGTTCAACCATATCACAGGTTTAAGAATCGTCGTCTTCCACACCCACCTTTTATGTGACTACCATCTACGTTGTCCTATCTCGTGCTCGCCATCCTCGTGTATTTTCCGGACAGGATGGCGTTGACGTTGACTAATGGCTTAAGGTGTATTCACAGATCTGCACCGTCTATAGGTGGGACCCGACACTCATGCTCACCAACGTAGATATTACCTTGATGATCTACCATGGGTGTGGGTCGAGACGCACGAAGCCAACGCTACGAGCTGGGACACCTTTAATGAAAAGATCTGAGACCTTTTTGGCAACACGGCTCAATGGGAGATGGCTGAGCGAAATCAGTTGGCTATTTGAGCATAGCCGTTTAGTAAATCGTACGTCGTATATATTCACGACGTCCTTGTCTTTGCTGCCTGGTTGATGAACACATGCCGGAGACTCGGAAGGTATTGCATTTGTTCAAACGCATCACTGACGATGCCTTCTACCTGTTTGTCTACGCTAACGTTGCCACTGTCGATAAAATCATCAAAGAGTGCCAGCGGTTTGAACTTGCCAAGAGCCGCCGTATCACGCAGAGATTCACACAACTGCCCAACACGGCAGCAACTTCGTCGTGTGAAGCCACTCGCCAGCCACCAACCTAAGACAACGACACCCGAATTGTTCGTCGGGAGCTTGGAGCTGCCTGTCCAGCTCCTATTTAACAGCCTGTTTTCACAACCCAAACCACTGACACACTACAGCCATCAGTAACCTTAATTAAAGCTGTTGTCAGGTAGAAGATTTCTAATCCCACTCTTCCGTCAGCACGTGTTTTTCCAGCATCACCCTTCCGTACACTAGGGAATCGCGAACCCCTGATGAACAGCGCATCTGCTTTTCCTGTCATCAACCTAGGAATTTTCCTTGTTATTGACGTCGCCGCTGGTCCAACCCACCACGCCAGAGCGACACCACTTATATGCGCCCTACCATTTCTAGAGGTCCCGCCGCTATATCAATCAACTTGTAATCGCCACCCGCAATCCCGCAAGCCCGCAATCCCGCAATCCGCCGCCTCGGCGCTTTTCTTCGTCGATTATCTCTGGTCAATAGCCGCAGGAAAACTAGATATCGCAGCTTATGAAGCTGAATCTACAATACCAACGACGCCCGGAATTACTATACTGACACTGCCCACTCAGCACAGTCTCCAAGAAGTAAAATTCGACTGTTGTTCCTTCGACCGCATTAGTTCATACAGGTGCCCAACTATCTATTTTGTGTTCTCATCAACGCCGTCATTCGCAAAAGCTCTTGACAGCCTCTACGACTCAAGTCATACGCGTGGCCTATGGCAGCCCCGTAGAAGCCGTCAGAATGTGCACTGCTCCTGTCAGCATGGCTGGTCGTCAGACTGTAGTTCTTATCGTGCTCTCTCCTTGCCCACATGGCCTCATACGTGGCACCTATTTACCGAGAAGTTTCACTGTTACCCTGTTCTGACACAGCCATCTTTTGCCGTATGACTGGTTCAGACCTTTCGCTTGATCAGGCCGATGCTCTCTGCTGGGTTTTGGGCTCCTACAGTGACATTTTTGATAGCCGCAAGTTTCCCATTGGCTATAATAATATTGTCAAGCACCGAACTAGCAGTGGTGACTTTTCACCCAATTATCGTCTACATGACTACATGTCTGCATTAGAAAAAGCAGTAATTCAGAAGGAACTGGCCAAAATTCAAGCGAGAGACATCATCGAAACGTCGTCAATCTTTGGGAGTCCCCAGCGAAAAACAAAGACGGCTCCTGGCATTTTTGCACTGATTATCGGCACCCGCACAATTTACTAAAAAGACATGTATTCTCTTCCACGTATTGGCGACGCACTTGACTGTCTTTTTGACGCCATCTTTTTTTTTATCTCTCGACCGGCAATTTTGATACTGCCAAATTGCTTCAGATCAAATGTATTCTGAGAAAACTGCAATCACTACCCCCGACAGCATTTACCGAGTCAAGATAATGCCGCCTGCTCTCTGCAAGACCGCAGCAACCTTCGAGAAATTGATGGACACGTTGCTTCAAATATTTAAAAGGCCGACGTGCTTGTGTTACTTGGACGACATCATAACCTTCTCACCCACCTTCGCCTATTACCTTGAACGCTTTTTGACCATTCTAGGAATATTCCGACAAGCCGGCCTCCAGCTTAATTATACAAAATATCATTTCGGTCATCGCCAAATTACTGTGTTGGTCCACCTTGTTGATGCTACTGGTGTATCACCTGACCCGGCAAAAAAACGCAAAGAAATTTTCCTGCTCCGTGCTCCTGCCATTATCTCTGCAGTTTTTTTTTTGGGGGGGGGAGGGTATATTCTCCTGCTCCTACTTTCGCCGGTTCATGATAAAGAGAGAGAGAGAGAGAGAAAGAGCACTCTTTATTGAAAAGCAGAGAATTTAGCTGGCATATATAAATCGCTGACTTCCTACTCTGCGCGGGGAAGGGGATCGAGTATTGAAACAACGAATGGGTCAAGAGAAAGAAAGAAAGAAAGAAAAGACACGTAAAGACAGAAATTAGAGTAAAACAAAGTAACGAAGAGGCCCCTTATTTGACCATTGATTGAGGACGCACATTAATAGTCTTTCCGTGGTGTCAAGCTACAGTTTTTTTAGCTGACCGATGCTATCCAAGTACGCAAAAAAAATTTTATAGCACGCCTATGTAGAGTGGGGCAGGATAAAGGTCCCGATGTTGAGTCAAGGGAAAAAGTTCTCTTGGATATCAAATGTATGCCATGTTCATAAAACGCACACTCATCAGCATATGTTCTACACTCAAACATTATATGTTCCACAGTCTCGATTGAGCCACATTTGTTACAGTGTGGACTCGTTGACTGACGGAAGTGGTGCCGTAGGCTGTTAAGATAGGCACTGTTTAGACGAAGACGACGGTATAGAGTTTTCAGACGTTGAGCAATCTTAAATGACAGTCTTACTCTTAGAGAGGAGTCGATTGAGTGAAGGAAGCCATAACGATGTGTCGGAAGGATCCAGTGTTGCTTATTTTCTTCAAACGCAGGTCTTTTAGCCATCGGAGTGGCATCTAATTTTATGAAATAAGTTCATCTGTAATAGTGGTGTCGAAGACCTTTGAGTTCTGCTTCTTCTGCTTTTTAAATGCGAAGCATTTCTTAGCAAACTTCGGCGGCTTTGAGCGTATCTATCTATCTATCTATCTATCTATCTATCTATCTATCTATCTATCTATCTATCTATCTATCTATCTATCTATCTGTCTGTCTGTATATCTATCTATCTATCTATCTATCTATCTATCTATCTATCTATCTATCTATCTATCTGCTATGACTTTAAGCTCTCCTGGCCGTTTCAACAATGATATCAATACCAAACTTGCTATGGCATAACATGACTGTATGAAGAACATATTTCACTAGCCATAACATAAAATAATGTTATGTATGTCATGAATGTCATAATTTTTATTTCATGGTCCTGCAGCTCTTGTGGTGGTTTCGTTCACATGGCATGTTGCAAAACTTGTATGGTATCGCATGATTGCATGGCGAACACAAGCGTCAGACCCCAACATGCAAATCGTGACATGCGCGTCATGTAACAACATGACTACATGCCACGCTCATTATGCACTCGTGGCCATTTCGCTAGCGTCATATATACATATGTTTTTATTATAGTACGTGAATGAATGACTAAGGTATGTGACTGGTACAGATATTATAATTATTAGATGCGTGTCATGTAGCGACGTGACTACATGCCACGCTCATGATGCGCTGGTGGCCGTTCCGCTTGCTTTACTTACACAAAATTTGGTATTTCGGGACGCGAATGTATGACGAAGGTAGAGAAGTTGTGCAAACATGAGAAACATGAGATGCGGGCCATGTAACAACATGAAAACATGCTGCGCTCAAAATGCGCTCGCGGCTGTTCCGCTTGCTTCACATGTACCAAACTCGGTATTACGTGACGCGAACGGACGACGTAGGTACATGACACATCCAAACATGATAATGACAACATGCGTGTTATGTAATAACATTACTACTTGCCACACTGATGAAAAAAACTCCCAAGCATTTCCCCGAGGGTGAACATGGTTAAGTGCGAATGCACGGGGTGATGCAATGAGGGGTATTTATTAATTTGCACTATTATATGTATTATTCACACTATGGTGCCTTTATGGTGCAATGGTTCCTGGGAATCGCAGTTTGATCACACGGGGGAGTTTACGTTAACTCACTGGCGAATGCCAACGGATTTTACCTTTCGTCCCCCTCATAGCATCACCCCGTGCATTCGCACTTAACCATGTTCACCCTCGGGGAAATGCTTGGGTGTCCTCGGCCTTGCGAGCGCGCACTTCGGCATCCACTGCACGCTTCGCCAGCTTGCACTCGGCCTCGCGAGCACGCAGTTCGGCATCCGCTGCACGCTTCGCCCGCTTACGTTCGGCCTCACGAGCCCTTCGCAGCGCCACCTTGTCTTCCAACGTCGGCGAAACCACCGCGGTACCGACACCTCCAACGACGGGTGCAGTGCTGGCATTCATTCGGTTGTATTGCATTCGTCGTTGATGGTAGCGTTGCCTCCGAGACATCCATCGCACGACCCGCTCTCGACGGCAGACTGAGAGAGAAGGCGGGCGCGCGAGAGAGAGGGGTGCGTGCCCAGCTGCAGCGAGCGAGGAGAGTGGAGGAGCTAGCGAAGGGGGAGGGGGTATAAGGCGCGTTACTGACACCGATATCAGCGTCGCGTCCGTGGCTTATTCGGTATAGCGTCGCGCTGCGGCCCGCCAAGTCCTCTTTCTTTTAAAGATAGAGAGAAGACTGCGGACGCCGCCGACCGCGGTGGATGGTTTGGGGTCGCTTATAAAGTGTATTCACACTTAAAACTCATGGCCGTTTCGGTAGCTTCACATAGGCCGAATTTGGTATTACGTGACGCCAATGGATTACGAAGGTATGAGACCAATGCAAACATGATAGTCATGAGGTTCGTGCTATGTGAGCACATGACTACATGCAACAGTTGAAGCGCCAGTACATTTTGATGGGACGCGGTGCGCGTGCTCACTGGCATTCATTTTATTGCGGCACGCCGGCGTTGCCACGCGCCGCGCTGCGTCGCTTTGACGCGTGCGTGTTTCAGCGCTTTCGGCGTCCCTCCATCACAGAAAGAGGGAGACGCAGTGTTGTCTGAGTAATGCATCGGCACGAAATACAGCATGTCGCAGTTCGCGCCGGTTGCCGTCAGGCCACGCCGACAAGCGCTGGTCCCGCCTTGCGTCAGACTATACAGTGCTCACATTTTGCTAACGTGGCGTCGCTGTGCCCAGCGTGCGCGCACGTCAGCGCTACATTTGAGTACATTGGGCACTTCATGATGCTCTCGCGGCCGTTTTGCTTGCTCTGCATACATTAAATTAGGAGGTACGTGACGACAATGAATGAAAGAATATATGATTGGTGCACACATGATAATCCTGACACTCGTGTCATGTAAGGACATGACGACATACCACGCTAGTGGCGTGCTCGCGGCTGCTTCGCTCGCTCCACATATACTAAATTTGGTATCACGTGACGTGAATATATGCCGAAGGTAAACGACACATCCAAACATGATAATAATTACACGAAAGTCATGTCATGACACGGCATCATTTACCTCCCCCTATTACGTTGTGCTAACTTTAAAGTGATATATCAACATTTCTCATTCGTGCTTCGCATACCATTAATTCCCGCTGTACGTGGGATCTGCCAATTTTTGTTTTTGGCGAAAATATCACAATGAGCCAGTATTCACTGACATGCGAGATGTGAGTTCCCTGCCGTAATATCCAGGTGATGTAAGTATGCTATGTCGAATAAAATGAGGTGATAATTTGTTTTTTTATGAGGTTGAACTGTATCTGTTGATCCTTTGGAGTCGGTAAAAATTACCCATCAGTGGTGTTTCGTGCAAGATTTAAAGAACAGCTTCTTCGGTGTCATAAAGTTATGCTGCCGTCCAGGATGTCTTACGTTGCACTGACAGGACAGCATTTGTCTTATGGAAGGGATATGAAGTTCATTAGCATAAGTCTCATGAGTGGTTGAGGAGCTGGTGGAAATATGCGAGTGCTGAGCATAGTTCACGGCCAAGAAGAGGAGAGTAGTCTGCAAAAGCGCAGCCTCTGAGATTCATCTCTTTGCCCCTTTATTACCAAGTACAACTTGTCGTACCCGCGTCTTCACAAGCGCTCTTTCACTCAAGGGCTCTCCTCGACTTCAAAAAGTCGATGAGAGCGCCGTCTCTTGGCAGACCAAGTCACTGCATATCGGCACTATTCTGCAGTGAGTTTTGAGAATGGCAGCGTGAATTTCAGTCGAGCAGTGGAGTAGTGCTCAACTCAATCATGTGTAGGATGAAATTCGAGTTGAGGAGCGTTTCTGAATACAGGGGCCATAGTTAGAGGTGAAAGCGTCCAAGGAGAAAATGTTGCAAGCATTGATTTTTTGGCTGGCTAACAGGGGAGAGTTCAAGCATTCTCACAGCTTGGCCGAAAACAGAATTGTTGTGCGTTAGACGAACTCGGTACAGAAAATGCTTTTAAACACGATAATTTTCTTGGGGACATTCGACGCAAAAACTTTGGTCTGACTGTCTGTCTGTCTGTCTGTATGTCTGTCTGTATGTCTGTCTGTCTGCCTGTCTGTCCTCCCTTGACGGTACCCTAAACGGCACCGAAGTGGCCGAACGATACTCCAAACGGCCGACATTACCGCCCGCTAAAATGGCTCAAGATTCCGCGTTCTTACTTCTGCGATTGTCAATTTAAAAGCAAGTATTGTGCACATCTGAGGCACCATAACAATACGTCGGTATTCTGTATGTGTGTTTCTTACTAGAAAAGGCATAGAAATGTTGTTTTAAGGACCGTAGCGTTTATCACGTTGCGCTGACCAAGCAACACTTCCTTCAAAAGGCAAGTGTTTCCAACGCTTTGCTAAGACGCCACGTTGGTAGCACCTACCCGTCGCCTTGCGTTCTACACATTATCATCTCTGAGAGGGGCGCACACGCCGGGCGCTTAGTTTTCTAAGATATCTGTCAGAGAGTGCTTATGTCACACGTATGACGCGACTTCATGCACTCGTTCGCCTCCGCTGCGTGCTCGAGGCACTCTAATGCAGCGCCTCCAGAATACCATTCAACAATTTTCTTGCGCGCATTATCAAATAAACGTTTTCTTTACCTTCTTCAGACGCATGACTATCGTCTTTAGACGGCATTTGCAGTGTAACATGCAGATACGGGGCCAACTTTTTACCTTGTAATACATGTCGAAAATGAGTACGCACGGTTTCTTGGATACAAATGATATCCAGTGGAAGACATCCAGCTTCCGCTATGGCTCCCAATGCTGATGAGCTCTTCGGGAGCCCTACATATTCGTAGGCAGCCGTTGGGTGCGGCTACCGAAATTCTCTTATTTACTGGATATAATTGGTGAAGCACCGGTAGAAGTTAGCGTAATATTCCTTCAATATATTCTTTCTCAAGCACCATCATTGAGCGGCATTTACATTCCCATCGTGTTTTCGCCATGAATTTGAAGTATTCAGTTGCTCACTATTCTAATTCAAACTTTTTTTCACCTGAAGATACAAGGAAAAATAGATTTCAGTCGATGACGATTCCCACAAAACTTTGAGACTGAACATACGTCAGTGGCCATCCACCAAGTAGTAGTGCCTGCTTGCACCTTTTGTTTCCTGTGAAAGCAATGTCGTGCTCTTTTCGGGTAAAAGATTCATGTCTCGAGGAGCTAAATATGTGGTGATGTTCTGTAAAGCTTTTTGAAGTCGCTGTTTGGTGATGTAACGTGAGCTTGAAGCGCTCTTAACACAGATGCCATCGGCGCAAATGGTGACGTGTACTCCTCGAGGAAGTGTTTTTGTTATGTGTATCAGGGTAAGGTTGAAAGGAGCGGGATGAGCATGGCCCCTTGGGGTACACCCTTCTTCACTGTATAGAAATGTGTTGGGCCGTTTGGAGTGTTCATATATTTTCCGCTCTGTTAGAAGTATTAAATTTATTTTTATAGCTTCCCCCCTAGGCCAAGATCGTTCGCGGTTGCGAGAATGGCATGGTGAAAGAGCGAGTTAAAAGCTGCCTTGATGTGAAGGAATACGGCTGTCGGGATTCGACCTGCGAAGAGGTCCTTATTAAGGGAAGAGACACGTGCGAAGACGTAATCGATAGTCGAACTGCCTTTGTGGAACCCATTTCTTTCTTGTGCAAATTCGTTGCCTTTCCTAGGAACCACGTAAATCGTTTATGAATCAATCGCTATATGAGCTTACCAACGCAACTCAGTAGGGCGACAGGCCTTAGAGAGGTGTAACTTGCCGGCTGCTTACCAGCATAGAATTTCATAATATAACACTAGAGGGAACTCTGGCGCTAGTATCTATGGGAGCTGGAACACACGGCGCTTCAGCGAGCATGGGAATGATGGGTAGTACACACATTTGTCTAATATTCGTACTTGTGGCCTGCTTCTGGCTCCACTTGTGTTCGTGTGGCTTGAAGTTGTTTTTTCACAAAACAAATATTAGGAAATGTTTAGCGGTTGCGCTTCAGCATCCTATTTTTTTAGGCTTACTTTTTGAAATCTGGACATGAAGTTCAAAAGGGTTGAATTCATGAATTCAGAACTCTCTTTTAAGCTCGCTTGCGAATAGCACACAGGCTTGAAAACTCCTCATCATTTGTTGAAATCTGTTGTTTTTTAGTTGAAACATGCGTGCATTCTTTCAGGCAATGAGTCATGATAGCGAGTAATTCATCATCCTTTGTAGCGGCAGTGGCTCCCTTGCCTAGTGCGTCTTCATACGCATTCCTATCTGTAGATCTCATGACGTTTCTCCTTGAAGCCATATTTGCACCAGCAGCTGATATCACGATTGGGTAGTGATCACTCCCACTCGTTTCGAAGTCGGTGCACCAGTCAATGTTGCGAGCGACTGAACTTGTTACGAAGGTCACGTCGATGTTGCTGGTAGTCGCGGTGCCTCGTAGGTAGGTGATGCTACCGTCGTTTAGAGGTTAAATTGATTGTTTTGAGAGCAGCTCCACAAGCATTGCTTCTGTGTGTGAGCTGCCCCAAATTTCATTGCGAGCATTGAAGTCTGCACAGATTATGTGTGGGGAAGGTGTCCTTGGAATTAGGTTTTCAAGCATCTAAGCGTTTAAAGGCCTGCCCGGTTCCAGCTATACTCCGATGTGCGTGTATTCCCGTTTACCTATTATTGTTATGGCACACATATTCGTTGTTGCAGTGGAGCAGGATGTCTTCCGCGGACGCTGGAATGTCTATACGAAAGCTGAGGAGTAATTTGCTTATACCATCAGGCCACTTTGAGTGATTCGTTCAGTCTAAAATTTTGCTCGACGTGCGATTCAGAAATCAAAATGAAAGGGAATTGATATTATCGCACCAGTCGCAGGAAGTCTGAGAGCATCGAGTGAAGGCCACGAGCGTTCCTCTTATGGGAGTGGCGGTAGCGAGTCTGCTAATCAGAAAAGGAAGAGGGCGATGACGATCGGGTGTGCGCTGTAAATGGTATTGAGTTTGTGAAGGGTATCGAGGTCGATAGCAGGTACGGCGGGACTCTTCAATGTAGCTGGCTCCCCGCCGTCGTCCACATAATCGATCTTCGCCAGTGAGGAGACGCGTTCGTAAGAGAGATAGAACGAAGATTTATTTACGTGATAGTTGAAAGATGGGAACTGTACAAATATTTAGAAGATTCAGCTCTTATTTACAAAATGCTTCGGCTTTTATAGCCCTTTGATTCTTCATACGGCAGTCCGAAGAAGGCGGTGACCACTGTTGCCGCGAATTAGGTGACGCGATGTCTCAGTGGTCCACCCAGCAGAAAGGGTGTAGAAATTGGGCCACTCGTGAGAACAAGAACGTGGGGGAAAATGTCCAATGGTCATGTGCACCACACAATGACGCACACAGCCCAGGCCTTGAAGACACCACAAGGTGAGGAGGTAGAGTCAGGAGAGGGAAAGTTGAGCTCCTACGGGGAGATGGCCGGACACGAACGCCAGCAGCAGTCAATGGCTGCTTCCAGCTACAGGCTTCCAGGACTCTCTCGAAAAATGGCAGTCCAAACGCTCGATCCCTGAAAATGGCTTCTTTGACACCTTGCCACGCTTCCGAACTGTCAGAGTTTCGCGATGGCTTCTCGTAGATGACAATAGCCGAGTCGAGATCTTGTCTTCATGAGGACAGCCAATGTGGCACCACCTCACACTGTTCGAGCCCGTTCAACAAAGGGGTTGTCTCACGAAGTTTTTGTTGAGACCCGACTAGAGAGAACTACCTGGAACCCCTACAGCACAGCGTATTGCTGACTGAGTGTCGATGGGGTTGAAATCTTCCCAGCAGACTGGCTTATGCACAATGGCATCTGCCCAGACAAACCGCCAGGCCAAACGTAACAGCGCTGAGCGGTACGTGGCAGTCGCTGGCAGCAGGCAGTTGCGGCCCGGGTTCCGGTTCATAACGAAGTTTTCTAGTCTGGCTCCACTTTTTCCCTGCTGAAATATAGAGCGGGCAGCCTTGAAAACTCCCTATAATTTGGCGCCCAACAGGAAGAACTCTGCCCCTGGGCGACAGACTTCAAGACTTTCTGTGACCTTGGCCCAGACGACATCACTGACCTTGCCCACTTTTTCCGGTCAAGACCAGGGAATCAGTCACCGATTTCGTTGACGAGCTTTTCGTTTTGTCGAACGTCAGCGGCTTCTCACAGACCGACATCCTTCGGCGGATCCTCCCAGTTGCCCTGCTTGGGGCTGCAGAACGATGGCGGCGTTTTAAACCTCCCTTCCAGTCCTAGAACGAATTCGTCACGGCATTCTGGAAAGAACGTACGACTACCATGTCCGGCGTGAGCTTGACGCCCCAACGCAACAACCAGCGGAGGATCTGCGCGATTATGTTCGAGCCATAGAGGAGCTCTTCCGTCATGCAGACCCCATTGCTCCTGGGGCCCTCAAGGTCTCACACATTATGCGACGATGCTACCCCCGTTTCTAGCGACACCTCTTGGGCTGCTCCCCTCTATCGAGGAGCTTGCCCACTTACCCTGAAAGTTCAGGAGGCTGCCCTTCGGGAGCACCACCATGACCCACCACCTCCTGACGTTCCTGTCGGGCCCCCGTGTGCCTCACCATCTGCCTCGGCCTCACCACTACGGGCGAGCGACCCGCGGCACGAGCGGGTACGAGCAGGATACGAGCGAGCTGTCGGGCGCCTGAGTACTGAGCTGGCATCTCTGGCCGTCGCGACTGTCGCCGAGGAGCGAGGAGGTACGCGAGTTCCTGGGACGTATTAGAGACTGGTGAGGCTCGGATCAGTGACAAGAGTGCCGCCGCAGTTGGCAAGGCAGCAAATGGCACATCAGAGTACAACGTGAGAAGAGCCGGCGCTGCGGCCAGGGCAAGGGCTGCTCATTGCACTAATAGTGGCGTAAAGAAAACGAAGAAGCAAAGGAACAAAAAAGATAATTACACGCGGCGCATTCATGGAGCAGTGGCAGAGGGGTACTGCAACAACGCTGCCGAGGAGAATGACTCCATGGCTGGCGAGACCGAGAAAGTTGGTAAGGAAACTTGGACGGTGCTGTGGACGCGGAGGAGGTGGGCGATGAAGTGACTCCGGGGGGCTAATAAGGTTGCGCCGACCAAAGTGCGGAGAACGTGAACGTTTAAGAGCTCATGGGGTTGGAGGAGGAGATTGTTGAGAAAGAGGCCTGAGAGTCCCAGGAAGGCGATGTAGAAGTCGAAAACTTTCAGCATTGTGATGATGAGGTTGCTTAGCTTGACGGTGAAGCTGTCGATGAGTCGCAGGACCTGAAAGAGGTCGTAGAGTTCCGGGATCGTGAGAAGGAGATCGCTGATGCAGATGCTAGAGAAGACCACGTAGAAGGAGAAGCCGCTGAAAACTGGGAAGCAGCTGCCGACGATGAAGTCGAATACAAGCAGCGCGACGGCACGCCGCAAGGCGCCCAGTGGGATGAGGACATGAAATGTCTAGACGCCGATGATCCAGATCATTCATGACGTAGACAACGCTGATGGCATGGGCCAGGAGTGTGCTGAAGGTGGTAGAGGGGAGCATGACGTTTCGGACAACCCCACAGTGCATGACGAGACGGTGAGGAATACGCACGACTTCGGCGCAGAATACGGTTACCAGGCTGATAGCACTGGTAACGAATGAAACGCGGTGACCACGCAAAATGGCATCGGCTAAACGTCAGCGCTCATTCACTGCGACGACCTCGGGAGGCACTTCAGCGGTAAGAAGCATCAAGTGAAGGTCGAAGAATTCGTCAGGCAAGGAAAGCTAAAGCGAGACAGGAATGGTGCAGGAGCCAAAGGTTCAAAGGATGATGGCAAGTGTGTACACTCTGGCGCTTCCACCTCGCGCACCAAGCAGCAGGCCAGACGTAAAGGCGCAGAACCTACAAGGACAGTACGAGAGGTCAGCAGCTCCTGAAGTCCCACTTAGTGCTGTGGACTGATTGCGCCGGCATGTGGGCTTGTGCGCCACGTGCAGTCCGTCGTAACCAGGCTAAGCAGTTACCGCATCACGTCCCTCTCTCCACTTTCGCCAAAGGGGAGGGGGCAGTTTGGGAGCGATAGCCGCGAGCCTGCCAATGACAGAAGGAAGAGGGAGACGACGATCTAGTGTGGGCTGAGTCGCACGCGGCAGCCGCTAGCAGTGGGCTTTTGCGGCCCGGCTTCCGGTCAATAAAGGAAGAGGCCCGGTCTGGCTCTGCGTCTCTTCTGTGGGGTTCTGGGCCCAACAGCCTCAACACTTCCAACACACTGGATTATAGTGCATTGGCGACAGATTCTGTGAATGATCAGTTCAGGTGAAGACGTTGTTCGGGAAGCCATGAGTACAACGGAGAGAGAGTTCGCCCCTACAGAGCGTAAGACATCAACGCCCACGGCTCCATTTTAAGAATTGCTTCTACCTGTGAGAGACCTCTTGATGAAGGATTTGCGCGGACAAGAGCTTTGAGAGTTGCGAGCAACATCGGAATCAGTATGCTTGCAAAATCTTGGTCTGTGTTTTCGTGTTGTTGCCTTTCAGAGATCCCCCTGTCATGTTGCGGTGGCAGCCACTTGTGACGTCTGTACTCGACTGGTGGATCTTGCGAGACGCGTTGCGGTGGTTTTGAAAGATGCGGGGTGCCATTCGACTTCCCACGTTTCTTTTTCGTCACATCGGCGTACGAGTTACTACATGCCTTTTGGCTATGTGATGGTCTTTTCTGGGAGAAGGCTTTCACATTCGTTTTATAACTTCTGAAATAGGTAATGATTTATTTTGTCAAGGTGATTTCTCTTGCGCTTCATCCTACAAAAGTACAAGTGTAGCAGCCTTCTTTTAACGTAGCCTCCATATGGAGCAGGGTAGAGACCACCGCAGTTAGCATATTTAGGTTGAGCTCTTCAGATACACTCTTTGTGTGAATGAGGACCAGCAGAGACTTTGCAGCGCACCGGGCCATTGCAATGTCTCAATATACCACCAAGCCTCTGGCACTTATAAAACTGTGTAGCTGCCCCGACGTTCTCGGCTACCGGGTAGCTACAGGATCCAAGTGTAACTCGTTTAGGTAGTGGTGAATCCTTTACGAATTCTAAAATAACAGGTTCACGACGTCTCTCTTTGACCTGGCCACCTTCTTCTGCTGTAGGTGGTGTTTTCTTGCTGTTACGACACCCTGATTACGTGGATAGTCTTGCAAACATTCATCACGCGTGCTACAAACAGGAAGTGCCTTTGGGAAAGCGCTAAAGACGAGAAGTTGAGTGGAAAGCGGGTGCGCCTAGCTTACGATAAGCTCTACGTAGACGGCAAGGCGTATTACTGGGACGATTCCACTGATTCACGTAAAGAGTGGCGAAACGCTCGCCATTACGAGAAAGACACCAGATTTGACAGCAGTGGAAATTTTTGTTGACAACATAGCAGTTATGAATGTTAATGCACGTAGTATCTGTAATAAGTCATCACTCTTTGAGGCTGTGCTCTTCGAACATGAACCTGATCTTGTAATCATGACAGAAACCTGGTTAAGCGAATCAGTTAAAAATACAGAGTTCTTGCCTCCCAATTATACTGCCTCTCGCGAAGACCGAGGATCCAGGGGAGGAGGTTTTGCGATTGTTCACAAAACTTCAATTCATTGCACTGAAATTTTTCACCCCACCGGAATTAGAATGCGTTGCGTGAACGATACAAATGAATGGGCAGTATTTTGTAGTCATCGCAGTGTATCGCCCACCTGGCACCCCTGAAGAATATATGATACTTCTTAATAATTTCTTAACTGATAAGTTGAGCCATTCTAATCATAAGATCATACTGGCTGGAGACTTCAATTTACCGCATATCGATTGGGTGAATTATCAGGAAGGTCAAAATGAACAAGCTGTGTCTCGAGGTCTTTTTGATCTAGCTTTCTTCCTTGACTTAACACAAATTGTAACTGCACCTACGCGAATCCACGAATCAGGAGAATCACTGCTCGACTTGGTCTTCTTAGCAGATCTTCCGCGCAATCCAAATATCAATGTGAAGTATTAGAAGGGATATCTCATCACAAAATGGTGATCACGCTCGATTTTTCTAAAGCAGATGATACTGGAGCAATAGATCATTTAGAGCAGGGATATGATGCTTTCACTCCGTATATATCTCTCTGAATACTACATCAGTAAATGATGCATCTAACATGTTTAAATGCATTGTTTTGAAAGCAATAGAACTATTTTTTCCAAAACGTACCAAGAAAGTTAACAGGAAAAACGCATGGATTACGTGAAAAATAATTCAGAAAAAACGACTCTTGAAAAGAACGAGGGTTAAAAAATCATTGTCAACAAAAACACGTCATTACGTCAGTTCCCTTTCTCAAGAACTCAAAATGCACATTATTCAAGCGAAACACAGGTACATAAATGAAATCTTACCAATTTCATTAAAACATCATTGGTAAAGTTTTGGAGGTACCTTTTAGGACCAAAACTTGGCATCCAATTTTGGAAGAACGATAATGTAACTATCAAGGATAATTATAAGATCGCTTGCCGATTCAATGAATATTTTGAATCGGTCTGTATTATGGACGATGATTCAACTCCTCAAGTGCGAATTTCTAATGAGCAATGTCTACCTGAGCTAAATATAACACAAGACGGCATTCTGGGTCTCTTACTTAAAGTAGATGTGAAAAAATGCCCTGGACCTGATCAAATTCTCAACGCCTCTTTAAGGCGTTACGCCGAGTGGTGTTCATTTTATCTGTTGGACATTTTCACAAAATCACTTCAATCCGGGACGTTCCGATAAATTGTAGGCGTGCCAAGGTAATACCGATCCATAAACAGGGTTCCAAATATGACTTCATGAATTTTCGACCAATTTCCTTGACAAGTACTTGTTGTAAAAAACACTGGAGCACATTTTGACTACTCACCTAATGAAGTTTGTAGAAGAAAATGGTATTTTAGGTAATAATCAGCACAAGTTTCGCAAAGGGTATTCCACAATTTCAATTCTTACTGAGATTACGCATGAAATTGGTCAGTGTTTAGATGAAAAATATCAAGTAGACATCATATTTAGAGATTTTCTAAAAGCATTCCATAAAATATCTCACAGAAAGTTGCTTAAAAAAGTTGTCTTGTTTGAGTGGTGGCAGTCAGCTATTAAAATGGATAGAGGCATATTTGTTAAATAGACAACAATTTGTTGAATTAAATAATGTCTCCAGTACCAATAAACCAGTCAGATCAGGCGTGCCGCGAGGGTCCGTAATAGGCCCTTTACTTTTCTCTATCTATATCAGTGACATGGGTGCCGATTTTTTCTGCAAATATCTATAAAACATTATGCAGATGACACCATTGTGCACGCGAAGATAAGCTCCTGTGACAATCAGCTGGAGCTTGATAACCATTTACAAAAAATCAGTCTTTGGTGCGACGAATGGCAAATGGAACTGAATGCATCAAAAACTCTCTTCATGCGCATGACACGTAAAAAAGACCCGTTATCCTTTTCTCACAGCAATAAAGGCACAGTGATGACTGAAATAAAGAATGTTAAGTATCTAGGTGTTCATCTTACACATGATTTGAACTGGTCCATGCATGTTGACAGTGTTTGGAATAAAGCCATGCGTAAACTTTGGTTGTTACGACGAAAACTTCACGATGCCACCCCGGAAGCTAAAACAATGGCGTACAAAATGGCTATTCTTCCAGTACTGACCTACGCAAGTCATCTATGGGAACCATACACCAAAACAAATGCATTAAAATGTGAGCGTATACAAAACAAAGCCTTACGGTTCAACTTCAACTCCTATTCAAGAACTCATACTATTAGTGAGCTTAGAGAGAGAGCCGGTTAAATGACGGTGAAACAAAAAATGCAACATAATCGGCTGATATTTTTTTTCACATACTCAATGGAGACTACAAGGTTCACCTAAAGCAACACATCGCACTACGGCCATTTACCACATCCAGAACAAAAGACTCGAAACATATCACACCACTTAGCTACAGAACATATTTATTCAAGTATTCGTTTTTGGTTCGGAGCATCGATGGCTGGAATCAATTACCTCAATACATAGTCGAACATTGCGATTTACAAAGGTTCGAAAAGGCTTTTTCAGAATATTTGTAACCAAATTGCTTGTTTCTTGTTGGTTGAATATGTTCAATGTACTATATCAATATGTTCAATATCTACTATATCACTTGAAATCTTTTTTCTCTTTTTGGTGACGTGTACGATATGTATTCGAACGTTTTTTTTTATCCGTGACCTATGCGGGATGTATTCTGATATAATTTTGCGATTTTGTTTTGTTATTTCCATATAGTGTGCGTCTTGAGCATACAGTGCGAAACTTGTTTCCACACATGTTCCTTGTACATGCCAGATATGTAACCGCTACTCCTGTATTGGCCCCTGGGCTGCCAGTATGAATAAAAAAAAATTTGAGTAACTCAGAGGGACATCTTGTATGTCGCCATAGTATGCTGTGTAAGGGTACGAGACCCGGGCTTCAAAAGGTACATCTGCTAATTCAGTCACCATTAGTATATGGTTGGCGGCCGGCAGGGTCAACACTGTGACCATCAGGCTTCTATCCTGCGTGAGGAGACGGTAGAGAACATTCTATTGCGCCGAAATTAAAACGGCTGATGCGACAGTGTTAGGTTTGAATTTCCATAAGCTTCCTCTATCTGTTGTAGGTCTGAAGACAACAGGAACACCTGTACATCTTTATTTCTTGTAAGACACCACTCTGAAGGATGCCTGGTTGATATTCTCTGCATTTTCATCCGCCTAATATGAGCCGTATTGTTCGTCCTGTAGTCTTTTGATCACAGTGCCATGGTCTGTAGTTCCTTCTACACAGGCTGCATGAGTAGTAGCAGCCACCGCTGCCATATATGCGGCATCCAGTGCAGCTGGCGGTGATGTTCCGTGAAGGGGGGGGGTGTAAGGCACAAGCTGTCTAGAAGTCCGTTTGACGTGCTTGTGTGGAGACCTGGGGACCTTCAGGTCATCACGATGTGAGTACGTAGCACAAACAAGTACTAAAAAACTGTCAGACTGGGAAAAACAGCGAAAAATGACGAGCTAGTTCAACACAGGTAGTGCTTCAGAACATCATCGTCGTCTTCCCTCGTCAGTTCGTGAAAGACTGTGGCACTCGCATGCCCACTCAGTGATATTCTGAAGCGTGGCGTCCCTCTTTGTTGAGGTCATGTTCAAGATGACGCCTGCTTTCAACTAATCGCCGCTATAACAGCCTCTCTGATACTTGCGAATTTCGGCCGTGATGCTCCTAGAGAAGTGCGCACAGACGCTAGCGTTCACGGCAACTACGCAGTTTTTGCGTAAACCCAGCAGGGCACTGATCGTGACTCTGCATATGCCAGTCAGCTCCTTTCGAAGTCTGAGCCTATAACTACTCTATAACAGAACGGGAATGTCTTGCTCTTGTCTAGGCGGCTTTGAAGATTCTCCTTACTGGTATGGCACCCATTCCTTGTCGTCACATATCATCACGCCCTCTGTTGGCTTTCTCCCTGAAGGACCCAACTCAACAACTTGGTCGTTGGCCGTTGCGTCTTCACCAGTACACCTACACAGTTGCCTACAAATCTGCATGCCTCCAAATTATTGCTGATTGTTCGTGCCACTACCGAGCTGACCAACCAGTTGGATCGGTCGTCGAGCCTACCCCCAGTGCCATGTCTATGTCTAGGTTCTTTCAGAGTGTCTGGCGGGCACCGTAACGAGGGTTCTACACTCCCCGTAACAGCTACTGGCAGCGCTGACTGAAGCTCCCACGTTGATTGGACATTTACCCCATAAAATGAACGGGGTATAACTTTCGTTGTACAAGAGTTGGTACAAAATCGAACACTTTAGTCAAAAGTCGCAGGTTCGGTCTATTCCCACTTCAAGGTATATTTTCGTCCGCTTCTCTTTGTTAGCATTCACATTACAATTTTATCTAACAGCTTGCCATATACTTTTCGTAGTATGATCACCTGTTAGATCACATTACTATCGTGTCTAACGCAGAAAACTAGCCCTTGTTTGTGCACTTCTTTATTATATAGCTGTTTTGTTTTACTACATTCGTGATACAGCTACCGAGGCATTTTGTCAAGAATTGCTTTACAAACACCGTCTGTGCCTTCCATGATCTAATTAAAAGCATCTGAATATAACATTTGTGACATAAGTAACGGTGACTACTAAGGTATTCTTGATTGTCATGTTAGCTTTACACCAAAATATTTTGTGAATAATATGCGTACTCACAAAAGCTTGATATCAATGCAGTTTGTTGCAGGATATGGCAAACATATGTTTGTTCAATACCGCAATTTTAATACCACCAACTCTTCGTGTATTATGGCTACCCGGATGAAGCTTGACGAATCCACACATCGAGCTGAGTACAGAACACGATGGTACAACCTGACAGCAGCCAAGCCGTAAGTTGTCCTTGGTTGTGTAAGTTTGAACGTGTACACATTTATGTGTTCATTTTTATTACTGACTCGCAAGTATAGACTCACATTACGTTCAACGTAAACGGAGAGGAGGCTTTACTGAAAGGCACGACGCGCCTCAATTTTGTAAAGCTCAGTTATTGCCATGACAGATCATTGACACGGCAACACAACGCAGGGCACGAGCTAAAGTGACATTTCCAACAACAAATAGTGCCTATTACATCAATATATAGTATAATACGCCATTGGTACATACATGCGAGGACGAGAAGAAACGAAAGGCTTACGTGACCAAATCGATGGTGTCTTCGAGAATATCAAAACGTGACAAACTCTACAGGGTTTTTCACTAGCCTACCGACGCACAAATCATGCTTTATGGCAGTGAAGGTCTTTAAACCACCTAAATTCGTTGTACTCACCGTGAAACTGAATTTTGGGGTAATAAATTGAAACGTTTCTGCAGAACAAGCCGTACTTCATTGCAGGAAATTTCTGATTAGGAAAAGCATTGAAGAACTGAGAATATTTGGTGCTAGTTCTACGTTTTATTTTTTGCAACAAAGAAAAACGCTGATCAGAAAGCGAGAGATGACAAGAAGTGGAAGCCCTAAAATAATGTTCTAGGCATTGATACAACTCGAGCTATTTGACTTGGGATTTTTTGTTCAAGCAAAAACACCGGGTTTATTTCGATTTTTATAGGTTTGCAAGCCTTCAAAATTTGTAGTTTAATTATGTGTTTTTTCAATACACCAGATTTTTATATTAGACAAAAGATCACCACAGAAACTGTGACGACGCCACACAACGAAACAAGACAAGAACATGTTGCAGTTTTCTACAATGTTTGCACACAGAAATACATATCCACAACAACAAAAACACATCAATACGGAACACCTGCATTTCTGCCTATCCACCCTTAAAACTCTTTAAAGCGGGCCTGCCCCAGTGCTGCAAGGGAACCGTATATTTGGGTGTCTCCTCACACTCCGGCAGGCCCCACGTGTCTTGATGCCTCTCAAACCGTGCGTGAAAAGAAATTTTGGAATTTATTGTAAGCCTGTGGCTTACGAGACACTGTTAACGTGTGGTATATTTCATATATTCCCAGCCAGCCAATAAATTAGTGATCCCTTGAAGTATTCTATTTCGGTAAAGACCGGAAAAGGGTCGTACTCGCTGTTTATTGGAGAAATCCAAATGATTCCACCTTTTCCCAGTGAGTGTTTATTGCTATTCTTTTGAGATTTCTGGCGGAAAGATGAAGCCTGAGACAACACCTAAAAATACAATGTGCGCAAACGTCTCGCATTGATAGTTTTGTAGATCTGTAGATAATTTACGTGGATGTTTACGTCTACTACTCTCCCGATTAAAATAAGTAGTCGTGGAAAACTGTAATATGTAGGCTCTCAGTAATAAAAATAAGCTGTGCTTTCGTAGCCGACGCGCCACTGCCTCAGTGCGTGGCCGGTGGTATTTAACGTGAGAAAATTTCACGTGGCCCCAGTCGTGAGCAAGACCAACCAACAGCAACATCACCTAGACTTTTCAAGGCCACCGAAATAACCTCATTGCCAACCACTACGTCTCTACTAGCGGATTAATACCAAGCGGATTGAAGTAGCGCCTCCTAAGAGCTGGCTTAATAACAAAGAGAACTAAGTATTTGTCGGTGTTCATATGTGGTGAAGCTGGCTACTTTGGCATTTTGGCTTGGCCATTATTTGGCTATCTTCTCGTGGTTTTGGCAATTGTGTGTGAAGTCCAGTAGTAACAACACAGTAAGCGCGAGGTGCGCACTAAACTCGTTGGACTGACACGGCTGTGGGCGTATTTTAGCCAGACACCTGTGTATATACAAGCTGTTCTATCCGCAAAGACACTGTATTGAGTGAAAACTTGTTTTCCAAATTTTTTCACTTCCGTAATATGAATATGCTTCGCGAATCAATATGAATGTTACCGGTTCACACACGGTGGTGGTGAAAAAATTGTATTTCGTTTCACTGAGCTTGATTTGCATATCTCACCACGTCACACAACTTGGTAGCAGCTTCCCTGTGTGCATATGTGAAGTATTGGAATAAAATTCCACTCCTTTTATTTACGCACATCTCTTCAAAGTCATTTTCATGCATCTTGGCAGCATGAAGTAGCTTTAGAATAACATATGAAGGAAGCTGACACTACCACGCTCAAAGAAAATGTAGGGGTAAACAAGTAATAGAAAGACTAAGGAAGTTAACAAAGTGATTACTTTGTCATTTCTAGAGTACTGACAGGAAAGAATCAAAGGAAACACGTGCAGTAGATTTTATTTCAGGGCATGACCTCCGATTGAATTTCTAAGGGATTACAATGTTGCTGTATTGTCAAACAAACGAGTTCGTTGCGTCAAAGCTGATTTTAAAATATGATTTCAGGGAGAAAAAAAACCAAGAACTTAGGTCACAACAATTCTGCGCCCATGTGGCCAGGGGACACGACCATGGCGATCAGCGCCATCTACAAAGCGGTCGCATGCTTAGCGAGAAGTTTGATGTTTAAAAGTAACAGTGTAACGACACATAAATAGACGGCGTGTTACTACCAAAATCCCTTAGTCAGAGGACTCTAGAGGGACCCTCAATAAACCACAGGTCATGGGAGCGAATTCCGGCTGCTGTGGCTGCATTTTCAACGGAGACGAAAATGCTGTAGACCCTTGTGCTCAAACTCGGCGTACGTTAAGAAACCCCAGGGGTCAAAACTTCCGGAGCCCTCTACACTGCAAAAAATATTCTCCCTTGATTACGTAAAAAGGCGTAGGTAACAGGCTGCCAACCACTTCCATAAAAAGAAAATAGTACACCAGAAATCACGTAGAACACGTAGAATGTACACTCCGTTCAACTTTAACGGAGATCTCCTCGATGAAGAAATAAAATAACGGCTGCTGTGGAACAACATCTGTCCATAGGGCCATTTATCACACATTATTTATAGCACGATTGCTACATGTCCGCAAATATTAAACATATTTCAATTAGATTCAACATGGGGCATACGTAATCAGCAGATCTTTCTTCTGCAAGTACAAAGTCATTCCAACTTTCCCAGGCCACTATTCCAACTAATCCTGTGGCAGCGTCACCTGGGAACATTTGACAGCACCTGCACATGCAAAAAATTTACGAAGTAAATATAAATGTTTAAAAACCAACAAGGACAGGTTTTCTATTCACTTAAATTAAATTTTATTTTCCCATGATCATAAGACAAAATACAGCAGAGACATGCTACAAATTGTGTGAACAAAAATTGTCTAAACATTTATTTTATTTTGGTGGCTTTGTACCTGCAATTTAAAATACGCAAAAGGAATATCATAACTTCCAGATACCGTAAGAACCTGTGTTGTTTACCAATTGTAACAGCATTGTGCAGACTTTTCTGGAAAAGACAAAAAACATTTTGTCAGCACAACCACACCAGGCGAGAACAGAGCAAAAAACAGTGCAAGCACAATTATTTATTCATTTCAAGACTGTTAATAAGCCTTGTTAGAGGCACTGGCTTGCCGCACAAAAATAAATGATCAAACATAGTAAATAAAAATATGTATCATACAGAATGAAATGGCTGAAAGCATAAACATCTTCATAAACACCCCAAAATATTGGCTAAAAATATTAGTTGAGGTAAAAGGAGCGAAGGAGTATGTCAATGTATTAAACAATAAAACCATTAAGGTTATGCCTTGCGAAATCACCCAGCATTTTTTTTTACCATCAAGGTTACGGGGGTAAACTATTTCACGTTTCTCGCAGTTGGAAACTTGTCCTGGTCATTTATTTTCTTTCCAAAAATTTTGCTCACTTGTTACGAGAGTCGGTAGTATGGCACCGACTGAGCTAAAAGTCGTCAAACAACAACTTTTTCAAAAAGTTATTTAGGATCGCACTCAATAAATGGCATTTCCAGCAAGGTGAAGAAGTGATCCAACTAAAAATAATGACTTACTTATGTATATCAATTATTCAAGAGCTTTTCCCGGGAGCAATATTGAATAATGTTCCCGGTTTGGAATTTCTTTCTGGTAACGTGGCAAATTCCAAGGACACAAACAAAATATGTACTGGTGACCTTCTTGACGTGGCACATTATAAACATAATTTACGCACTGAAGTTTAGCAGATAAGTCTAAAAAATTCTGAATGACAGTTTTTTTTGGGGGGGGGGGACTCAGTTTTCAGCATCAAAAAGCTTGCCTTGGTGGTCGGTCAAAAGCATGCACAACATTTCATTGTGAAGCTCTATGTACTACCTCAATATAGGTGAAGTTACTAAAGGGTATTATTTTTGAAACTCGAGAAGTAATTTTTTAAATTATGTATCTCCACCAGCTTTACCCCTAGTTAACTCAAGCGGCATGAAGCACTCAGAAGGGCAATCTTCAACAGACTTTCACAGACCTGGGGTACACGCAGCAAGCTTGATGCAGAGCAATCGAAATTAGAATGGGGCTGTCATCTACGTTCCATTGCCAACAGAGGTGCGCTACAATGAATGTCGCTAGGGTGTGGAGACCAGTAAGTAGCAAAGCAAAAGTATATTTTTCACGTAGGGGTAATAGGGGAGGGGAAGGCAACTTCGGCCATACTTTATGTACATTCTTGAGTGTTTGTATATGTGCATGTAAGTATACACATGCAGAAGCAAGAAAATCACAGCATATTTACGAAGTGAATGATGATGTGTGAGGCGAAGCTTCAGAGGGTTTTATTGGTATTCGAGAATCCGTCCGTCTGTCAGTCACTCACACTAGCACCTTCTGCTGAGTCATTGATAAACTACGTGGTCGCAAACCAGTCGCAGTAGAAGGACAATCCACGGCTTTGGGATAAACAATACTTGGACTATGCGGAGGGGGGGGGGTGGAGATAAGCAGCTTCTCCTGCCTTTTTGGCTACGCCACTGGTAATGACTCCCAGATGAGCCATCGAGCCGTTAAAAAGTATACAGTACACAATTATCCCTTACGCACATCATAAACGAGACTATTGCCTTGGCTACCAGTTCTTAATGGATACGTAGAACGCAGATGTGCTATCCATCCCAGCTTAAGACGAGTACGCTGTGGTCTGGCATCTGTTCTATCTACATGGTCACTGCAATTGAAAGAAGAAGAAGGAGTGCTGGCACAAGCACCAGCCACTGGCGCTCAATGCAAATAAAAGATTACCGTTCTAGTGAACCCCGACCTTTTCAAAATTTTAGTTTATAATTTGTAGTTATGTCTATCAAAAACAAGAGATGGTTTGACCACTTGCTCAGCAAACATTTTTGTTTTTTTTGGTAGTAATATTTTTTAACTACTTTTTCATATTTATTTATTTATATTTATATTTATATTTATATTGGCTTCATTTTCATTTTAGTTTCATTTAAGTATCCTGCCGCCCGGTTCTTGGCCCATCCCCCTCTGTGGGTGAGCGCCATCCAAAAGAGGTCATCATCATCATCATCATCATCATCATCATCATCATCATCACTGGCGCTGACGCGCTGAGTCGTTCTGTTTCGTTGAATGTTTTCTTTTGTTTCCTTCGTGGTTTCTGCCGAACAATTAAAACCAAGGCCAACTCAGTGCTTGTTGCCGCTGTACCTCAGTAGACAAGCGTCGATCTGCGACGTCGAGTGCTACATCAACAAACGCTGGTGAATCTTTTCTGCAAGCGCTGCCTAAAGAAAAACTTGATGCTTCTGCGTTCCACCCACGAAGCAGCACTCAAAGAGCCTTACCACATCAGGTCGGTGACGTGGTCTTAGTGCACGACTAGTCCCCGGCAAAAATCTGGAAGGTATCTAAGAAATACTTGTTGCATGGCTAGTTGATTCGTTATACTGAAGGGAAATTCTAGACGCCTGAAACACCACAATACGACAATAACAAAGACACACAGAGAAAGAGCGTCACAAAAAAGAGAGCTTTGTCTGTGTGTCTTTCTTTTTAGGGTGCTTTAGGTAGCTAGATATGGGCGGTAGTGGCTAGATACTCTACCAGGGTGGCCAATTTTTCCCTGTTCAGGGAATGCACTAGCACCTGTGGTCACCGGTGACGCCGCAGCGCAGGCTGCGAAGCAACTGTCCACGGTGGTGGTCAGATCCGCGACGAAGCAGAGTGTGCTAAAATCACTGGGTCTGGACAGGCCGCCATTGGGACCTCAACTTCGCAGCGTTTAACGACAGATTCTTATCTAGTGAGGCAAGTGTAGCGCTGCTATTCAATCAATTGGAGGGTGTTAATTGGTGTGTAGTAGGGCTAAGTCATGTTAGAAGGACAGATTCAGCCTATACACTGCTACAGAATGGGCACGTTCTTCGCTATCGTCGCTTGGCTGAGAGTAGAGAGTTGGGTGTGGGGTTTTTTATCCACATAAATATTACTGGTAACATAGAAGGCTACTGTATCATTCATGAAAGGGTCAGGGGTCTCGTATTCACCTAATAAGAGACACAAAATTAATGTGGTACAGGCCAGCATGCCTACATCCAGCCGTGTTGACGTATAAGTTGAAAGCTTCTATGAGGACGTAAAATCAGCAATGCGTATGGTGAAATCATATCATACTATACCGACACTATACTGTAATGTATAGTATATTAAACTGTATATAATACTGCATCTTGGAAGAAAACACTGCTTTGAGATAGGTAGCAGTGCACTTGAAGTTGTAAAGGAGCACGTCGATTTAGAACAGGTAGTAGCCATGAAGCCGACCCACAAGATAGAAGTAACAAGAAAATTAAGAATGGGGTGGAGCACATTTGGAAAGCATTCTGAAAACATCACTGGTAGACTACCATTACCTGCCGAGAAGAAGGTATATAGCTGCTGCATCTTACCGGTCCTTACCTGTAGAGCATGAAACCTGGAGGATTACCTAAAGGGTTCAACCTAGTTTGAGGGCGACGTAGTAAATAATGGCAATAAAAACGATAGTTGTATCTTTAAGAGACAAGAAGAGAGCAGAGTGTACCAGAAAATAAACGGTTGTTCAGGAAACCATCGTCTAAATCAGGAAAATGGCCATTAGCCGGGCACTTAGCCCAATGACAAGATAACCGCTGGCCATTAACATTCCCACACTGAGTTACAGAAGAGGACAAGCGGGTGAGAGATAGACAGAAAGTGACGTAGGCAGATGACAAGGAAAAGTTTGCGCAAACAAAGAAAGCGGCAGCAGCAAGCACCAGCCGAGTTCAATGGTGGCACACAACATAGGCGCGTGAGAAAAGCTGTGAGTTGGCGAAGGAACCGGACCGAACGCAGTTCCTGATTTCAACTTCTTACTCCTTTCAGAGCGCCCCTGCACGCGTTTATTAGTACTTCGTCTTTTTCAACATACTCCCACCCCCCAGTAAAGTTGCACCACTCGAGATGAAGAATTGACGTATCTTCTAAAAAAGAAGCTTTCTAGAGTTTTTCACTCATCAAGCTCGGGTAATTTGATAGCAACCAGGTTGAACATCTCTGACTGAACCTGGGGGCCAAGAACCTTTGCAGCGACTAGATTCCTCGATGGTCGCCGCATCAGACATTTGCTACTAGAATGAGCCGAGCAAAGATTTAGCGCGTGCAGTTCCAGTAGGCAGTGCTTCATGAACAGTATACATTGACGATCTGTCAGTTTTGCCTGATATTCAAAGTTTATATTGCGATCAAGTGGAGCAGTCTGACTGGATAGTTTCGTTGGTCCTCTTTGGATTATTCGGCAATGGAGGTTGAGCTAGAACTTGCGCTGCACAAACGACAGAAAGCTCTTCAGCGCCTGCATACGTGTAATACAGTGGTGTTACTATTACAGGCATTCTTGCTTGCACCCTATAAATTGACTAATCGCATGAGTCTGTACCACGTGTCATGTCACCGAGGTGCATCAAGTGAAATAAACTTCGGCTCACTTCGATAAGTCGAGGATAGGGATCCGAACGCAGAGATCCTAATGCAGAATCGTTCATGTTGTTCCACTTCTTCTTGCGGTTCACTTCTTTATCGAAGCAGTCGCAGAGGGCTGGTATGTCTTGACAGTGTGACGAGTGTGAAACATGATTTGCAGTTGTGCAGTCAGAGATTTTTCTCTTAGAAATCCTTGATATGGCGGTTGATCGTCTTACAGCAGCATTCTCAGATAACACTTAGGTGTGACTTTGCTCCATACGTTGTCAAATATCCGTGGTGTCACTGCAACAACTCTTGCATAAACAGCCTCCCTGCCTGTTTTTGCAGATGCGGGAATGCGCCTTCATGGTTGTTTGCAAACAGCCGTTTCTAAACTTCTTTCCAAAACAGCAACCTGGTCTATTTGTCTTCTTTCTTGCTGATAGTTTGCTGAAAGCGTAGAGTAAATCTATGCAATGATGATTCACCAGAACCTGTGGTGCCCGACGCTTCAGGTTGCCAAAGCGACTAAGGCATCTTCGAGATTTTGCCTTCGGCACTAATTGCTTCGACTCGTAGAACAACGACGACGAGGTCGGTGTCGATGTAAAGAGAAGTACTTTGATTACTGGGCCCTTGCAGTGTCCTACCAAACACGGTGTTGATGGCCAACAATCCTGCAACTTTCGTTGTCCTTACGACATAGTTCCCCTTCTGTAGTAGCATCTTTCCACAGATGGTCAGCTCCAATTTCCAAGCTGATATCAGCCTTCGTCTCCACCTCAACCAAAAGCTCTTTTCTTATGCAATAATATTCTCTTTGTGGCGCAACTTCTGCATGAGGGAGCCATCAGCTGTCGGGGATACAAAGTCGTCACAGATTACTGGGAGGAGCACGAACGATGTGATAGTCGGTAGAGTACTGGCTGCACAGAGGAACTTGAGCGACCCTTCGTCTTTCCGCCGTGGTTGGGGTTGTGCTGCCAAACGTGTTGAAAGCAACTTGTGCCTCTCCCAGTACCTGCAAATGTATTTTGATGGCAAGGTCTTCCGTACTAAAAAAATTGCTGACTGCTTCCGTCAAGAATATCTCGAACGTATTTTGACCTCCCGTTCTGGAACACGAAAGCGCGTAAGGACTGCAGGTATACATTGTCGTCACTTCTGAAGACGGCGGCACGCACGTTCGTGGCTGGCCTAGTAACTAGAAGCGCTGGAAAACTCACTGTACACGCAATAAGAAAGTACAAGAGAAAAGAAACCCTTGTTGAAGGAGAGAAAGCTCAAACTGGCGTATTTTTGTTCCAAGCCCACATGAGACAGATACCGGGACTCGACATCTGCAATTCCAGCGAAGAGGTCAAACGCCTGACACGTGTGCTCACATACCGAGCCGCAGAACATGACCCCTCGAGGAGTGGGCGGTACGCGAATATCTGCTGCCAGGACAAAGCACTCAAATACCACGCAATCACTTCACATTACCGGGGACAAAGACGTGCCTCCCCAGCACCGCACCCGAAACCTAAGGAAGCACAAGCCTTAACTCCAAGAAGATTAAAAAAACGTACGTACACAACACCATCCAGCTTACACAGAGTCGACACCGACACACCACCCACATGGTCACTTTGCGATCATTCCTATTGCGATTTCTAACACACGTTTTGGCTATGCCCTACCCACAGCGCAGCACAACTAAACGCCCAAGAGGCTTGGCAGGAAGTACTCAAGCGCAACGAATACAAGCAGCAACTACAGGTGGTCCAGAGGGCCCGGGATATCGCTACAAGCCCTCGGCTGCCAGTGCCATCCAGGAAGGAGCCTCCAGGCTGAAATAATGGTCGGAGTAGCTCCTTCTCAGCCTCTTCGGGGTATGTTCCATAAAGTCAATCTCATTCACTCACTCAGCGTCATTTCTGTTGCTCCCACTCAGTAAATCCTTGTCGCACAGCAAAACTGACTCTGACGACAGCATTCCTACTGCGCTGTCTTATGGGTACAATGGTCGAGAAGGTGTTGTCAGGTTCTTTTTGTAGTGAGCGTTGCATTTACTTTATGCGTGCCTTCCATGACAACTGGGATAATGTAACTGACGGCCTCAGGACCTCCATCAGGAGCTGTGGTTTTCTTTTGAAGCATTCCTTTCTGAGAAGCTATGGAAACGTTGAAGTCATATTATATTGTATATCTTTCGATTTGCAGGAGAAACTCTTGCTCCAGTTGCTCAACGCGTTGTAAAGTACCGAAGCGGGGCTGGTGCTGCTACCTCGAGTTCTCTGTGCAGGGTCATTCATCGGTCGGTCACTAAAGGTGTTACACTGCTACCGACATTTTAGCTCAATAAGTGTAAAGGTGAGCAACTCCGCAATAGACTGGCTCAAAGACGTTTGCAGCAGAGTGTCTTCCTGCGCTTCCCATGTATATAAGCCAAATCGATGATGTACGGCAAGGATTTATGTGAAATGTCAATCGGCATAGCTGAAAACTGAGCGTGGCAGCATTGAGCGCAGCTAGGCACCGAATGAATGCTCAGCTGCACGTCATCGTGAGGCCGTGGACGTCACTTGCCGACTTAACGTGAGGTAGATTTCGAAGCGCTGATAGGTGGTGTTGCTCAATCCATTCTCAATCTCCCAATCGTTCCTTCAATAAATCAATTCCCACTGTGCGACGGACTTCGGTAGTCGGAAAACCATATATCGCTGCTGCTGGTTCGCCCGCAAGATAATGACGTAGATAGGAGAACATCTTCGCCGAGGACAAAGCATTGCTCAGGTGTACAGTCTGCTCGAAGTGATCCCAGAAACCTTATCTTTCCTGTATGTCACCTCCAAGTGTTGGCTTACCAATGTTCAGCAGTATTGAGCCCAATCCGGTCAGAGTGTCAGCAGGTGATAGCGTTGCGTTCTGACGAGCAGTCACGGCTGTACCCTCCCCGTGTCCAATACCATCTATCTCGCAGCGAATTTTGGTGAGCATGCTGATAGCTTGATCATTTTACCCAGCCACCGGAACATATTACGCTTTGAGCTCCTCATCCGCTAGGCACTCTTCGAGCGCCTCATTGATTTTCGAGAGCTTGTTGTTGCTCGCTGACAAACGGCCACAAGTACCTGTAAGCCTGGGCTTGTCCTCGATAGTTTCTCTTGCAGCGGCCTTCCTTCCAGTAAAAGCTTCGTGTTCTGAACTCATCATACAGAGTGCTCGGTCTTGATGCGATCCATCAACTCCTGTGTTGAAGTTGACTAGGTCTGAATCCGCGCAAATCAGGCCCGATTCGTTTCAGTCCTCGCCACCCTTAGCATGACTCTGTCGAGTAGAACGTCCCCTAAAGTCGTGCGATAAAAGACACGTGTCCGCACGAAGGCTTTTTGTACCACAATGCGATAAAAGCTATGAATCGAGGAAGAAACTACATTAAAAGCCGTTCACGGTTTCAACTTCTTTTTCTGTCAATGCTCTCCTGCACGCGTTTATCAGTACTTTCTCTTTTTCAACAAAGCTTTTGTCTTGTAGTGAGCGTAGTTAGGCTGACGATAATATTGATGATGATAACTTATTGCGAGTTCCAGGCCGTGTTCGGCGCGATAATATTTGGCTCGTGTTTTATCGGGACCAACCACAACTTATCGACTACGTTTGCGCAAAGACCACACTAGAAGCTTGTTGCAGGGTGCTTTAAAAAATAGGACTTGCTTTTTACTTTGGACTTTCAGGGTGAGAATTGAGGCAGCAAGCATGAGACCTTAACCTAATAAATAATCCAAAAAGCAGTAGGCATAGTTTTATCATGGAGAAACCTAAGTTTGATGGGCATTTCGCCTCATTTGCACGTTTCCTTTCCGTAATTACAAGTTTCAGTAAAGTGAACTATAAGCATGCCTTCTCACGGTGCTTATAAATGGCACAACATATTGGAAGCTCAAAAAGACAATGTGTGCGGAAATTGCAATGCATTGAAAATCATAGCAGGGCAGCGAGTGAAAGCTGAGAAAGTATTAAGGAACTGCTAGGTTTGATCACACAGAAAAACTAAAAGGGCCACCAGCACATAGATACTCCTCCAATCAATACTGACCTTTGAATGAGTTTTTTTTGTTTTCATGACTGGCCCTAGAACTGTCAACCCGGGTATCGTAATATTGCCACGCATTCTCAATATTTGCTTCTCAGAGTCAGAGTGTGTCAATTTTTGGTAGTAAAAGTTATGCCAAATGTATGTGGAGTGCCCAGCGCTTTGCATAATTCCAGGTTTACCCAGTTTGTTAGAAGCACTTGCATCTATGATACGCCGCATTGAAAAAGCATTGTGCTATTTTATTTGAGTGACTTACTTAGTAAACATATTAACTCTAAGAGTTTATTTTGGGCGAGGCGAGTAAAAGAGGGGACCAACCCTGTCACAATTCACACTGCGTCAATGATGGCTGTGGTACCTCAGGTGACGGCTCCAAGTCTCTGGATCCTGGCGGCATCTTCCGCGTACGCGATGGCTCAAAGCAAGTCGGCAGCGTTCGCCGGTTAGCGCCGCCTCCCAGTGGCAGGGACGTTTACGGAGCCTATTCGCAACAATGGCCTGGAGCTGCAGCAGCAGTCGGCCCATGCTTCAGTGTGGGCAAGGACCACCAGCTGCCCGCGCGAGCCTCTACTTAGACAGCTGCACGTGCAAGTAACCATGAAGGAGCCAGGTTGTTACAGTCGTGGAAATTCTGTCCACACTTTGCTCAAGCAGCAACGGGAATTGAAAAAGAAGTTGTTCATATTTGTTTCTCGTACATGTATTCCACGGGATTATTATTTTTCAGTATGTCACTTCTTACTGAACTTTACCAATTTATATAATGAGTCTCAGAAATATGCGTCTTTCACACTTCCAGACTTCAAATAAAGTCACTATACAGCACGGAAGGGCAGATCCTTACAGCAACCCAGTGCTATCCCTTTGGTGGTGAGATTGACATCTTTATTTATATATATGATCGACTTATAAAATATGTGACTGCTACATTATGCAGCGTCAAATCTTTTATTTTGTAAATATGCATTTTGTGGAGAACAAGATCCAACAATCGGGTGAATGTGCGAACGCCAAAAAGACGGATGTTGATATAGGCGTCGATATCTTAGTAATACCGCAAAACTATTGTTATAAGGCTATTCGGATAAGGAATACCTGCGCAATGAGGTAGCATAGTACTTATTTTCTTGTGCACAAATCATTGAACAACTGATTTAGTCAACACGCGAAATAATAAACAAAGCATTGGGGATATTCTTGAGCTTCGTCTTCAAGAGTGGAACGTCACAGCGTAATGGGGTGTCGTTCGCATCGTCTTGCCAATCGCCAGCCACTCTTGGCTTCTCAGTAAGTAGCTACACTGTGCCGCAAAAAAAAACACCAGTTCACATATCACAGACCCTCTCAAGCTATGCCAAAATGTCTACTGCAAGTGTAATTGTGAATTGTCACTTCTTCACTATTCTTCCTTTTACCATTTGGCAGACTATACTCACTACGCATCTGTTTGCTTTGCTGTTGCTGCTCATGAAAGTTTTGCCTAAAGCATTGCTGTAAGTAGAACCTTTGAAGAACAAACTTGTTGCGGAACTTATAGATTTTGGCACCTGGTTAAGCACTCCACTCTTACCTTGCCAGCTTGCCACTAGAAAGACCGAAGGCAGAGTTCTCCAGAGTGGTGGCGGCTAACCAGCATTCCATCTCGAGGAGATTCTTACCCGCAACCATACCGCTATGCCCTGAATGGTGCTTGCGAAGACTCCCTGTACACTTTGAAGTGCCGGGGATATACAAAAGTGCTATCCTCTCATCTGCAGCCTTCAACAGATCTCATTGTGGAAATGAGTGCACAAGATAAAACGAAGGAAGCACTTGACAGAAAAGAGCGTCTTTTCTGTCAAGTTATTCCTTCCTTCTGCCTTGTGCGCTCTTATATTTCCGTATTATATTGT
Source organism: Rhipicephalus microplus (assembly GCF_043290135.1). NCBI lineage: Eukaryota > Metazoa > Arthropoda > Arachnida > Ixodida > Ixodidae > Rhipicephalus > Rhipicephalus microplus. The sequence goes on along the minus strand of NC_134700.1, from coordinate 139,212,267 downwards.
ACTAACTAGCCCAGCATTGCACTTTACAGATCTCATCGGACCTCTTGCATATGTATAATGAAAACCTACCTCATATTTATATGAACGGTGCAGTCTTTAAAAGTTCGCTTGGCGCTTTTGTGATTACATCTCGGTCAATCACTGTAAAGTTCAAAACTTCCCACGTCACAACATCTACGGGCTCTTAGATAACCGCTCTTCCAACCACAATTAAAAATGTTACTAACAAGGAACATGACATAATATTTAGAAGGCTGCCTGGTCACTATAAAATTGGTGGCAACCACCTCGCCGACAACACTGCCCATTGTGCCCACGAAGGTGCATCCACACTACTCATACCGCTTTTAACGGTTGACGACGCGAAAGAACTTGGTTACATCAAGCATAATAGCACTTTTATGCACTGGACTCTTTCACTGAACTCCACTCGACGCCCGCAGAACCTCGCTTCATTACTTTATTTACAGCTGCCATTAAAGACTTTGCGACGGGACACTACAATGCTGTGTCGGTTGTGGGTCGGCGTTGCCTTTACCAATGCATAAGTTATCGCATTGGTATGGCTGACTCCCCAAACTATCATAACTTCCACTGTGTAAAAACTCTTGATCAGGTCCTCTGCCATTGTCCAGACTTTGAAGAAGAGCGCCGCACTCTCCAGTGTGCCTTGACCCTTTAACTGGCAAGATAATAAAAAACTGAGGAAACATTTTTTTGCTGGTGAATGTCTTTTTTGAAATTACTACAGAACCATAAAAACAAGTTTCGTGATGTTTCGTGAAAAACTAAAAACGTTATAGGAGGTCAGCAATTTTTTTGATCTACCAGTTACCGGCTAATAGGTGGAGTTCAAAAAAATCACAGCATATGCACGGAGTGAATGATGATGAGTGGGGCGGGGCGTCCGTCCGTGCTTGCACCAATCCTTGCTTCCGTCTGTCCCTGCTTCCCTCTGTCCGTGATGCTGTCTGTCCGTGTGTCCGTCTGTCTATGCGTTCGTGCTTGCTTGATTTCTTCTGTCCGTGCATCCATGCTTCCATGCTTCCGTTCTTCCATTCTTCCGTTCGTCCAATCGTTCTCGCTTCCATCCGTATGGCCCTCTATCCGTCCGTACTTCCGTTCATCCGCTCGTTCTTGCTTCTATCCGTACCTCCGTCTGTGTGTCTGTCTTTGTGTCTGTTTGTGTGTCTGTGTGGCTGTCTGTACGTCTGTCTGCGTGTCCTTCTGTCTATACGTCTGTCTGTTCATCCATTCATCCGTCCGTCCGTCCGTCACTCTTTTTAGCATATTGTTCATGTCCTACTTTTCATAGAAGATGTCTTTATTCATTCTTGCAAAGAATAAGATCAGTGAGTTCTACGAAAATACACTCGCGCCGATCCACTTCGAACATACCGTAATCTTTGCACAAAGGTTTCATGGGGAAAACTACTCGGTATTCATGGCTCCGACTGGATACGCAATAGCTTGTCTGGTTTATTTGAGATGAAAATGGTAGAGCATCTAACAGTTACAACGCTAAAAGTGCGCGACACGAAGCATTCAGAATCCATGCTATTCTACAATGCGCGTGATGTTCCGCAACCCTTGCCTGGCAGCTCGCGAAATTGTGGACCACACTAACGGGCTGCTTCCTCAGCTTCTCAACTAAACAATGCCATGAAATTCATGCCACAGATTGCTCATACCTTCTTCTACGTGATCAAAAAATCTAAATTTGCTTACCTTGTTGGAGCTCTTGGAACGTGAGGCAGAAATCCATCGGTGGCGGAGAACGTAAGCAAACTGCACGTGCACATTCTTGTCAACAAAGCATCAACTGGCGCTCTATGTTGTTTTATTTACAAAGTAGAATCGAGACCACATGTTGTTTAGCCGCTCAATTTAGAAAAACGAGCGCACATTATGCGTGTATTTTGAACACGAGAGGTTTTTTCTTGGGTCTACAATATTGTTGATCTGCGTGTTAAAAGAATAAGGAGGCTGGATGATCGACCCTTTACTCTAGAAAAGATCGACCCTTTACTCTAGAAAAGATCCGGGAGCATGGCCTTCAAGTACATCAACCTAAAAAGCCACACAAGCCCTACTACAATTCTTGAGGGCAACATTACTGTGCGATGGCCTGTGAAACCTCAACTTTGTGTGCGGCGTGTGTGGTATATACTATGTATGTCTCCTCCATTCTCTCTTTTTTATTCACTCTCCTCCCTCTGGTGTAGGGTAGCAAACTGGACTTAGCTAGTTAACCTTCTTACCTTTCTTATATTTTCCTTCTCTTCACCATGCGGCATTACGTGTGTTATTGACAGTTCTCACACTATTTACCATTTGTATCAGGTTTTTTTAAGCAATTTTGAGTACAGCTATAACTATGGTAAAACAGCGGCTTGCCGAGCAAAAAGTCCTGCGCTCATCTCTCAGTTAGGCGAGACCTTTTCTATCGTTTATTTGTTTGCATATGTGTCAATTTTTCATGCAATTATAACACTTTTCCTGGCAACTCATGACGCTGATACTGACGCTGACGTCGACACTGCTATTTACGTCGTAGCTGTTCTTTGACGCTCTTGCGTGATATTTTCACTCATAACACAGGTAGTTCTCAGATCAGAGCACACAGTTGGTAAACAAGTTTCCTGTCAGATTTACAGACTGAATTTTCATAATATAATTGCTGCATTCAATTTTATAATGCAATTAGAAAAAGTGCATGTCAGCAAGTGAAAATTACTGGTAATTCTATTACTGATCAATTCAGAAATGTTATGTCTGCATGGCAAGGCTTCGAACAGATATCATGATTACGCATTTAACCCTTTGGGTTTATTTTTGCGAAAACTAAAGTTGGCAAAGCCACACCAATGGTGTCACTAAATTGAGCATTTGAGAATATTTAGTGCGCTGTATTGGTCGCTGTAGTTTATTGTGGCATTTGATTCCCCTCAACATAATGCCGACAATTCTCACTTCCTTGCAAAAAGTAAGCAATTGCACTAATCAGTAGTTTGGATTATTGAAATTCATAATCATCACTTTCATTGATCAGGCTTGCATCACAGACACGTCAAACGCTCAGCGCAAAAATTTAACGATCAAATTAGTTGATTTCTACACTTCTACTGTCATTGGAAACTCTAAGGCTGTGCTTGGCTTCAAGCAGTATGCGACTATTGCTGTATTACTGTATCTGTTCATATGTGCAGCTTCCGTGCTTTATTATCCTCTATTTTACGGTATTCAGTTTTATAAGAAACCACATCCTCTTTGCAGGCAACTCGAGAAAGAACTATACCATCATATACACCGACAGTTCTTGCGCAGTCGTGGTGGTTGAACATGAACGAGAGGGTACGTAGTTGCAGAACTCAGTGATACATTAGGTACGTTATAGCGGGCGCCGTGACATACCGGCGTCAACCTTCATTTTCTGCTAAAAGCCGTTTCCCGAGTAATTGTGGGGACCAGGTATGTCGACAAAGGGACTGTTTGTGTGTGCTACTGTGGCATGTACGTTATATAGATGCGGAATCATTAAGGCCCTAGGTGAAATAACATTTGGGGGAGTGGCCGCATAAACGTTTTTTTTGGCAAAGTAAGGGGTGGGGGCAGCGTCAACGAGGCGGCAGTGGAGTTGCATACAGGCGGACATTTTCCTTGTCATTTGCTCTGAAACGAAGTACCGCTTCCTAAAAGCAATATGCATTTTGTATACAGTTCTTTAGCAACTTCACGAGACACCTAATAGAAATGTCTTTCCAGGAGCTGTTAATGATCCAGGTCACCTGTGCCCTCATCATTGTTTACTTATGTTCTGACGGCATTAAGGCCGTACTGCGTGAAGTCTCCGTGTGTTGTTTTTACCTTTTAATTGATAAAACATCTGAACTTTTGATACAACTTATGATACAACATCTGAAATTGATACAACATCTGAGCCATTTGTACATGAGCTATGTTCGCATATCCCAAGCACGTTTTTCAAGACCTTAGCAGTACGTCGCCAGTTCTCCCTCAAATGAGCGAAAGCGCCCTAAACAATGTTCCTGATATATGCGTTGAACAATTTGCCCAGATCCTGTTGACAGCTCTCATTTTGTTGCGTCTACTCTTCATGAGCCCACAATTATGACTGCACTTTTGTTATGACCACTTCACTAAATAATTCTGACCTGTAAAGTATACGAATGTGTCAAATGTGAAAACTACTGCTGCTTTTTGTAATCACCGCCCTCTTAAACAGGGTGAAATGCCACCCCTGGAGAACATTCCGCCAGCGTATCTCAACATACTACAAAGATGCAAATTCAAAGAAACCTAATGAATGAATTTGCGATTGCAAGCATGGCCTTCGATGTACACTAAATAAAAAGTACCAATATTCCTGCAGTACTACCATGATTTACGTATTTACCAATCCAGAGATACCAGCCACTAGAAAGAAACTGCATATGAAGGCTGGGAACTAGTAATAAGTTCCCTGAAGTTTAAGACCGAAGCTGCTAAAGCAGTGTTTGTGACCGGTTTGTAAGCACTTAGTTGTAGGACTGACTCAGCAGGTGGTGCTATTGTGGGTGACAAAAATCGTTAAACGATGTCTTAAAAGAAGGTACGGCAGGGCAAGCGACAACATTGGCGAAAGGGGTTGATGACATGCGTGCCATTTCCCCTCAGCAACAGGTAGTGATATACATAATACTGAAGGTACCGGTGCGTGAAGGCAACCTGCAAAGAGCATTTGTCAGCACCAACCACGAGATAATACAGATGAGTAGAGAAAAGGCTTTGGAGTGATGAAAATAAACAGAGGGATGCATTGGTGGGGTGGTTTTCAACGAGACAGAATTCACTTCAATGGAAGGCTAGGTCATATGTTGGGTTGCCGAATTCCAGGATGCGCAGTAGTTTTTTTTTGGGGGGGGGGGGGGGGGGCACGGGGGCTCTTCGGAATCCAGGATAGCTAGTAACGAGGAAAGCAACCAGGATGACTCTGACAGGTGGTATAGACAGATACAATTTCAAAGCGGCGCCCGTATCAAAGATACGTAGAGTCCGTGGCAGAAATAGACGTAGCCACGAGGACCAAGCATATTCCGACGTAGGTTATATCGTCGCAGTGCAACGCGAACAAAAGATGACAGCAGCTTACGGCAGCGAAAAGAGCGTGTTCAGGATCAGCCGTACAGCAAGCCGCCTGCTTCGTTGACGTCCCGAAAACCGCCTGACCCACTAGCTGGAATCTACAAAACATTCCTATCATCGTTCTTTTTCATATAAACACGTGTCACTTGCCCCACCTTATAGGAGCATCGCCCCGATGCTGATTCAGACCCACAGTATTCTTTAATGTGCAGTCAGTCGCTCACGTGCGGCTTCATACGCACTACATGCACAAGTTCAGAAGTTCAGATTGGTGCTAGCGACGCCTCGGGCAGTGGGGACTGTCAGAGACGACCTCATAGGTGACATCACTTAGCTGGCGCGATACACGGTACGGCCGAAATATCGCCTTAGCAGCTTCTCGGATAGTCCACGCTTTCGAACGGGTGTCCAAACCATTACTCTGACACCAATTTTGTAGGTTACAGTTCTATGGCGAGCTTTGTAGCGGCCTGCGTCGTAGTCTTGTCGCTGGTGGATCCGTAAGCGGGCGAGCTGCCTAGCTTCTTTAGCGCGTTCAGTGAACACGTCAGCGCCTGTGTCGGTAGCGTCCCATTCATGTGGGAACATCGCATCCAGCATTGTCCGTACCTCCTGTCCGTGAACCAAGGTGAATGGAGTCATGCGAGTCGTTTCTTGTTTAGCCGTATTGTATGCCAACGTGATATAGAGTAAAATTTCGTCCCCATTCTTATGTTGGGCATCCACGTACATCGACAGCATGTCTTCAATCGTCTTGTTGGGGCGCTCCGTTATTCTATTCGTTTCACAGTGGTCTTACGGTGAGTCGTTGCACTAAGCATCAGGACATGGGCTAAAAGAGCTGCCGTAAAAGCTGTTCTGCGGTTTGTTATCACAATAGTCGGGGCACCGTGGCGTAGCACAATATTTTCTATAAAAAATATCGCCACTTCTGCTGCGGTGCTCTTTGAATAGCTTTTGTTTCGGCACACCTGGTTAGGTAGTCTGTCGCCACTATAACCCAGCGATTCCCTGCAGTAGAAGTAGGAAGGGGTCCCAAAATATCCATTCCTATCTGGTCAAACGGTGTACATGGAACCTGAAGTGGTTGCAGCTAACCGGTGGGTCTCTTTGGAGGTGACTTGCGTCGCTGGCAATCGTGGCAAGTGTGAGTGTGGTGCTTGACGGCTGTTGTGAGTCGTGGCCAGTAGTATCCCCGCTGTACTCTTGCCAATGTGCGAGTGTAGCCTAAATGGCCAGACGTCGGCTCGTTGTGACATGCTTGAAGCACTTCAGTTCAAAGGGGTGCAGGAATAGCGAGCAAATAGGGAGCTCCGATGGATGAAAAGGTTTTTCGTAGAGGACGCCATTGCGTAAGCGAAATGACCATAATGCACTTGCAAAGACTCTTGGTACCCTCGAAGAACGTTTGCCCACGTTATTGATCAAATCAAGCAATTCAAGGCCGCCTCGTTGCTGTTGAGCAATCGTGGATGCGTCGAGAACACCGAGGAAGGCTATATCGTCGTCGTCAGAAAAAGAAAAAAAAGAGAGGCTGACGCCCCGCCGCGGTGGTCTAGTGGCTAAGGTACTCGGCTGCTGACCCGCAGGGCGCGGGTTCGAATCCCGGCTGCGGCGGCTGCATTTCCGATGGAGGCGGAAATGTTGTAGGCCCGTGTGCTCAGATTTGGGTGCACGTTAAAGAACCCCAGGTGGTCTAAATTTCCGGAGCCCTCCACTACGGCGTCTCTCATAATCATATAGTGGTTTTGGGACGTTAAACCCCACATATCAATCAATCAATCAATCAATCAGAAAGAGAGGCTGACTGTACTGGTGATCGATACAGGCAGTCGGCATCCGTGTGGCGCTTCCCAGACTTGTGTATGACCGTCATATCGAACTCTTGTAACTTCAGACTCCACCTCGCTAATCTGCTGGTTGTATCTCTTAAATTAGTCAACCAACCGAGTGAATGATGGTCGCTTATATCTTTGAAAGGGCGGCCATACAAATACGGGTGAAATTTCATAACTGCCCAGACCACAGCAAGGCATTCTTTTTCAGTTGTTCAATAATTGGCCTGAGCGCGTGTTAGCGTCCTGCTTGCGTGGGCGATCACTCGTGCCGTGTCTTCTTGCCACTGCACAAGCACAGCTCCGAGGCCTACATGGCTTGCGTCTGTGTGAAGCATTGTGGGCGCTTGCTCATCGAAGTGAGCAAACACTGGAGGTGTTTGAAGACGTTGGGAGAGGTCATTAAACGCTGCTTGCGGTTTCGTCGTTCCACTCAAAGGTGGCATCGTCTCTAGTGAGGCGAGTTAACGGCGACGCAATTCTTGTGAAGTCGATGATGAACCGGCGATAGTAGGCGCATAGGCCCAGAAAGCGCCTGACAGCTTTCTTATCGGACGGTACTAGGAACTGTGCCACGGCCGCAAGTTTTTCGGGATCAGGCCGAACGCCGGTGCAGCTCACGACATGACCAAGAAATAGCAGTTCTTTAAAACAAAAGTGGCATTTCTCTGGTTTCAATGTGAGGCCCGCGGAGCGTATGGCTCGTAAAGCAACTTCTAGCCTTTTGAATGCTCGTCAAAAGTTGGGAAAACATTATGCCGTCGTGCAGATAAACTGAACTGGTCTTCCAAATCAACCCTGAAAGTACAGTATCTATGAGCCTTTGAAATGTAGTGAGAGCTGAGCACAGACTGAAGGGCAGAACTTTAAATTCATATAAACCATCCGGTGTCACAAAAGTGGTTTTTTCCCAATCTTTTCGGTCTACCTCGATCTGCTAATATCCGCTCCTGAAATCCATTGAAGAAAAGTAGCGAGCGCTTTGAACCCTATCGAGAGAGTCATCAATACGTGGAAGCGGATACACATCTTTCTTAGTCACTTGATTCAGCTTTCTGTCCTTCACGCAAAAATGCAGGGTAGCGCCCTTTTTCTTAACTAGTATTACAGACGATGCCCACAGGTGCTGTGATGGCTGAACCACATCATCTTCAAGCATTTTAGCGACTTTCTGCTGTATCACTTCCCGTTTCTTTGGAGCCACACGATAAGGATTCTGGTGTATAGGCCTTGCTGCGTCGTGAGTAACTATTCGATGCTTATTAGCGGCGTTCGACCGACGCGTCTTGCCGATAAAAATCAGTCCTGGAATTCAGCTAGCAGCTCAAGAAGTCTTGTTCGTTCGTCCCTTGACAACATAGTACCAACGTCAAGATTAGGAACTGATTCTTCTTGAGGTGCCTCGTGTAAAGCCGATAAACTGCCTTAGATATCTGCAATATTGTCAAAGTAAGCGACGGCTGTACCCTTCGGGAGGTGTCGGTGCTCAGCACTGAAGTTAGTGAGCAGCAAGTTTGTGCGTCCCGCAGTGACAGTGACTAGACCTCGAGCAACTGAAATACCGTGGCTAAATATCAGTGAGCTCATTTTGTCAGCAATACCGTCGCCGTCAAACGGCTCAACCCCTGCCTCTGAAACAAGCCTACACGATCGTGGCGGGACGACCACATCGTCATCCGTCTGACGCAAAGGCCCTGAACGAGACGTATGGCTTGGCTCTGAACAATCGACTAAAGCAGGGCTGTTGTTGCGAAACATAATGACACTGTCAGGGACGTTGAGCCTGCAACCTTACCCCCTGAGGTCGCCGCCTTCAGTTTCCCTGGTGTGGGCTGGGTGACCTCGCTCGTCTGGTGTTGGCAAAAGTGCAGCGCTGCAAAGGAGGTGACTGGGCAGGAAAAAAAGAGCGTGGTTGATGTCGGAAGCCCGGCTCGTAATCAGTTATAATCTCGTCATCATTGTTATGGCGGCCCAATGGGGGTCGAGGCACGAGAGGTCCTTGAGAACTGACATCGCCATGGCGGGATACGTAGTCGTTGGCATGTCGACTGTCAAACCATGGCCTAAGAGGGCGAAACGGATCGGCGCGGAGCCAGCAATAGCGGGCTATGTGGCCTACACCTCCGCAGTTGAAACAGAGTGGACGCCTGTCGACAGTGCGCCAGGTGTCTCTTCGGCGAAGCTGTGGATGCCATGATGACTGCTGACGTGACGAAGGCCATGGCAGGCCAGAAGACGATTGGTCGTATGGGGGCTATATGGGTGGGCGCCACGATGTCTCCCCCTGTGGTGGTAAGCAAGGAACCGTTGCAGGTGGCGGGTAATATGAAGGCGGTGTGGGTGGGTAGCTTCGAAGGGTAGCAGCGTACGTCATGGGATGTTGCTCAGGGGCAGGGTCAACTGTCGAGAATGCTTGGTGGATTTCGTCACGGACTACTTGAGCGACAGATGCCGTGGGTGTATCCACTACAGGAGTCCGCAACCTTTGCAGTTCTTCACGACCAATCTCTCTAATCATGTCACGCAAGGAGCTATGACTGTCAAACATCACAGCGGCGACCTGAATTCGGGGGCTGCTGCACAAGCGGTCATATTGTCGCCAGCATTGGTGAAGTGCCCGCTCGATAGTCGGCGCTTCTTTGATGATGTTCTCTACAGTGCTTGGTGGGTTGCACAGAAGTGCGGCGAACAGCTGCTCTTTCATGCCACGCATGAGGTAGCGCCACTTCCTATCTTCAGTCATCTGCTGGTCAGCCTTCCGAAATAAACGTGTCATGTCTACGGCGAACACGGCGACCGTTTCATTGGGTTTTCGGACCCTTAGCTCTAATAATTGGTGGGCGCGATCACGTCTGTCGACAATGGCAAAAGTTTCAACCATCTGCTGGTGAAAGTTGGTCCATGTGGACAGGCTGCCTTCTCTGTTCTCGTACCAAGATAGAACTGTTTTCGTACCAAGATAGAGGCTGCCTTTTCTGTCATCAAGATAGAAGTAGGCCCAGCCGAGCTTTTCCTGAGCAGACCACTGGGTGATATTCGCAACACGATCACAGTGATCTAACCAGTCTTTTACATCTTCGTGTGCGCCACCACCAAAGCGTTCAGGCTCCAGCGATTGGAAAAAACTTTACCTGGGATGAAACGGGAGGACTGGTGCCGAGAAGTACAGGTTGGGGGCTGGTGTTAGCCTTTTCTAGATGTCTTGTAGAGCGCGTCTGCGAGGGGTTGAAGTCTGAAGGAAGACCTCGTAGCCGACGACTGAATCGATAGACAGGGGTTGCAATAGGCCCGTCCGGGCTGGATGAACGGCTCCCACTAGGGGTGTGAAGCATCGGGCAGCGTCGTGGCTCAGCACCTCCACCAGTGTCACAGTGCAACGCGAAAAAAAGAAGACAGAAGCTTACGACAGCGAAAAGAGCGTGTTCAGGATCAGCTGTACAGCAAGACGCCTGCTTTGTTGTTGTCCCAAAAACCGCCTGACCCACTAGCTGGAATCTACAAAACATTCCTATCATCGTTCTCTTTCATATGAAGACGTGTCAATATTAACATGCAGGGTGACAGGAATATGCTGAAGTGAGAAGAGATGAAAAAACAGCTAAGAGAGGAGAGGCTGATGGTATATGAGTTTGTGGAAACACATCCTGGGGACATGAAAAAATCACCTACAAATCCGGACTATGCATGAGGATATTTCTATAAAACAAAAGGCAGCAGAAAGGGGGTGGTATAGGTGCATTCATTCGTAAAAGTGCAGACTGGCAAAGGGTGAAGCAGGAGTGCAAGAAACTTTTATGGCTAAAAGGGAAAGTGGCAAGGCAAATGACTATCCTAGGTTTTGTATACTTGTGGAAGGGGGCAAAATCCAGAGAGGAAAGCCGGAAAGTGGTGAATTGCATAGAAAAAGACATTGACGAACTAGGATGATTGATTGATGTGTGGGGTTTAACGTCCCAAAACCACTATATGATTATGAGAGACGCCGTAGTGGAGGGCTCCGGAAATTTAGACCACTTGGGGTTCTTTAACGTGCACTCAAATCTGAGCACACGGGCCTACAACATTTCCGCCTCCATCGGAAATGCAGCCGCCGCAGCCGGGATACGAACCCGCGCCCTGTGGGTCAGCAGCCGAGTACCTTAGCCACTAGACCACCGCGGCGGGGCTTGACGAACTAGGAGAAGAGACCGAGGTAATTATGTTAGAAGATATAAATGCACACATAGAAGATATGGATAGATATACAAATCCAACAGACAGAATGCTATTGAATATTACTGGTGTTGATTGCTTGTTACGGCAGATAGATACAACTAAAGCAGTTATCATCATTTGTTCTTAAAAACTGTCACAGCGTTATTGCAAAGTATTTATGCGTTATATATGAAATTACACTAAATACTCGAGTTGTCCCACAAGACTGGAAAGTTGCAAATGTTATCCCGATTCATAAATCAAGTGATAAAAAGCTTGTCGAAAACTACAGATCCATCTCGCTAACAGCAATTTGCTGCAAGTTATTTGAGCACATCATATACAGTGAGACAGATAAACACCTAGAGTCAATCAACTTCCTTACTCCATCTCAGCATGGTTTCATAAATAGACGCTCATGCGTAACTCAACTAGTCGAATTTCAACATCACATCCCACAATCTATAGACAGTGGCGCTCAAGTTGATGCAGTGTTCCTTGACTTCCGAAAGCCTTCGACACCGTCCCACACAATCTGTTAGAATTTGCAATGTTCTCTGCAAACATAAACCTTAAAGTTATCAATTGGGTAAAGAACTATCTAAACGATCGACAGCAGAACGTAGTGCCTAACGAATCAAAATCATCTGCGGTAACTGTTACGTCTGGTGTACCACAGGGGAGCGTATTAGGACCTTTGTTTTTTCTTATTTATATTAATAGCATAGTCGATAGTATTATCTTTCACAGTAAGTTATTCGCAGATGATTGTGTAGTGTTCAGAGTGGTTAAATCGCACAAGGATGCTGAAATTCTGCAGCATGATCTGTACCGAATATCAACGTGGTGCCAAAAATGGAAAATGAGTCTAAACGTCCGTAAATGTTGCTGTGTATCATTCACCAACAGTATTAGTAAACTAGACACAACATACGAAATAAATAATTCAATAATTAGCAATGAATTATAATATAAGTACCTGCCCTATCGGAAAAAAACGAATGGTGGGCATGGTGTAAACCACCACCCACCATTATAGTGGATTGATGTAGTGGGTAAATGGTGGGAAACGCCCACCAAGGCGCATGGTGGGTATGGTGGGTGCTGCAGTGCCGGCAACACTTGAGCGCGAAATGACGTGAGAATCACCGTGACTAGCTGCCACAAAAAATAAAAAAGAATTCCATAAAAACGGTTTAAAAAACACCCGTCTCGTAGAAAAAAAAACAAAGCGCCACGGAGGATCGAACGTGCAACCTGCGGATTCTCAGTCGAAGACGCTAACCATTGCGCCACACCAACGTTTTCCTTACCATAGTATTTATTAAAGTACTTGGGCAATCATGACAAAATCAAGCGAACAAAAGTACAATCAAATCGCGAAAGTAAGCGTTCAAGTGTTACTCATAAACACATAATGCCTAACACAGCGCGAGTTCTTCACATGGAGAGTTCTTCACATTGTGTTATACAAACCAAAAAGGGGTGAGGTCAAACAGTTCTCTAAGACGGAGTACCAGTCCGGTCTAAAGTCTAGCTCGTCGTAAATGTTTTCCAGGTGGATAGCCATTTGAATGAAGTGTGCGCTTGAAGAGGTGGTGGGCTCTACATTGCGGTCTTGCATTCGTGTCTTCCACAAGCTAAGCATACCCATTAGGAAAAACATATCATATGGTACTTCATCAAGCGGTGCTGGCAGAAGATAACGTATTGTGTGAGAACGTTTTTTCAGTGCTCGCTGAAGGACATCCCAAAACAGTATGGCATCTTTGCACAAAGCAATGTTCAATCGTTTCCGGCACATCACATAGACGGCAGTTAACAGACGGAATGAAAATACCTTTTCTTTCTAACCATGTGTTTACCGCCAATATTTCAGAGTGGAGTTTAAAGAAGAATGTTTTCGAATTCGGTGGAATGTACATTTTGCGCACTCGCTTCAACACATCGTGACCTGGAAGATTGGCGTAGAGTGAACGGTACAATGGAGGTGGGAAGAGTGTACTCAGTAGGTCCTTATACAGCACCTTGCGCGATACTGTGTGCAGATATTCTACAGAGAAGCGAGCTTTAAGGAACTGAACTGCGAGGTAAACCTGCTGCATGAATCCCCACAAGCATGGGCGTTAATTGTTTCATCCAACTCTTCCGATTGCGCCACACCAACACGACTTTAATTGTGTGTTAAATACTTAGTTCGCATACAAACTTAAGGTTCAACTTAAGTTATGTTTGTCGTGTACACAACATAGACAAGATCTACACCTGCTACTAAAAATTGCACATTTAATAAACACAAGCAACTGTGGACTGTAACGATTGCCACTATGTTAATGGCACTAGTGCTATTTTTTTTACAATTCACAATTTCAAGAAAAAAAACCAAGTGGACTGGGGAGCAGCAACAGTTTACCGGTGGGGTCTGCCAAGTTTAATATCCGTTTCGCGCTCGTTCTAAAGGACGACATCTGCTCACGCTTTATGACGCTTCTAGGCTCATTCCATAGATACGCCCGCCTAATTTATTTGATTGAGTATTGGGATGCTTTTCGCGCAATGTAGAGGGCGGTCGCGCCAGTGCAATGCTGTAGCTCTTTCGCTAAAGCAACAACTACATAACGGCTTGGCCAAAACGAACGCAGTGTGCCGAAAACATCATATTGGTTCATATCATACTGGTTCACCAAGCATACGAATTGCCACGTCTGAGTTCTCGTACAAAAGCTAGTGAAGTGCCGGCGAGTGCGACCGGCGGCTGTCGGTGAGAAGACACTTAATTACGTTCTCTGGGAGTGCTTTATTCGCGTCGCATCGATGTTTGTTGCTTCTTGAGCGGACGCCATACACAATGAAAAATGCTTCATTTAGGTTAATTGATGCCATGGCTGCGCTGTATTGTCTTACTTAATCGTCGAAATCGTGTATTCTGAAACCCAGAAGCACGAATAACACAATTGTACGGGCTCGGTCGGTATGCCTAACCTTTGGTGTAAATCATGGTGGTAGAAATTGTAGTGTACAGATACCAGCTTGGTACACTATATAAATTGCCCGCCATTATAAGCCCACCCATCATCTGCTTACTGCTTCCCAGCATTATCGCGATGGTGGACAGAGCTTCTCAGCTTGGTACACCATGTGGCTCACGATAACAAGCAGCACCCATCATCTGCTTAGTGCTTCCCAGCATTATCGCAATGGTGGGAAGAGTTTCTCAGCTTGGTACACCATGTAGCCCGCGATAATAAGCACCACCCACCTTATGCTTACGGCTTCCCAGCATTATCGCAATGGTAGGCAGAGTGTCCCATTATTGTCCACTATCTAGTCTCTGCTTTCCACCATCATTTCCACTTTACCCATCATCTGTACACCATACCACCCAGTATGTTCCGGCATAACCACCACATTTTCCACTACGTCCCACCATAGCCATCATAATTTCCACCATGCCCACTATTATTTCCGCCATGCCCACTATTATTTCCACTACGCCCACCATGTTTTCCAGTATCCACCATGGCAATTTTTCCGATAGGGTGGGCTTCCGACAATTTTTCCGACAATTTAAAGTGAATAAACACATTGATATAACTGTGACCAAGGCAGGCCGGATGCTATACTTCATACGCAGACATTTTAGGCAAGCTTCACAGACCGTGAAACAAACCCTTTATCTCATGTATTTAAGACCTATTCTAGAGTATGCTTGCGTAATCTGGGATCCCCATCAGCAATACTTGATTGACGCATTGGAAAAAGTTCAAAACCAAGCAGCCAGATTTGTTAGCAATAACTATAATGTCTTTGCAAGCATCATAGAAATGAAACGAGCATTGAAATGGGAGACACTGATGGTAAGGAGGCAGAAACTTAGGCTTAAATTCCTTCATTGTATATATTTTATTGGAAATGCAATTAACCCTCTTGATTATCTGTTCGCACCAACGTACGTCTCTAATCGTCAAGACCATTCACGAAAAGTGTTAGAATACCGTTACAAAACCCACTCTTTCGGTAGTTCTTTTTTCGTAAGAACAATACAGGAATGGAACCGTCTACCGGATCATCTCGTCAATGAAACTGATAATGAATCTTTTTTTTCTTCATTGTAACAAGTCCTACAATATCACTGCCACTAAGAATGCTTTGCTGTCTCGAAGCGTGTGGGTGTTTACAAATGCATGACTGTGTCGTTGTTTTCACTCACCAATATTCGAGTGTTTTTTCTCTTGAAATATTTTGAGTGTTGTTTCATTTGTTGAATCTATTGTTTCGATTGAAAACTATGTAGTCAATTATTATGTGTACCTCCCCTACGTAATGCCTCACGGCGATGTAGGTGAAATGTAAGTAAATATATAAATAATTAGAATATGTGTTAAAGGCATGATTCATTCATTTGCAACCGCACCGAGAAATGGGAAGGGCAGATAGCATGGGAGGTGGGAAGGCTGCTGTCAACGATAGATTAAGCAATAATGTCACAAAGGATGTATGATTGGCCAAGGGTGAGCAACATAGATGAATATGAGTCTAGAAGCTTATGTAATGATCACAAACGTATCAGGCTGAGTTTTGGAGGTAAAATAAAATTTAAAAGGAAGCATTACGAGCAATCACATGGTAATATATATTATAAAAGCAAATGGAAATAAGAAATAAAAAGATTGATAAAATCATCAGAGAGAATACTAAAACAGAGTGGACGTACACAAATCTAACTCGATTGTTTGAGTTAAAGCCTGCTGAAGGACGATTCAAATCAACCAGGAAAAGCAGACAGAAACCCACGAGCTGGTGGGATGAAGTTAAGACAGCCATAGTAAGATGTCAGGAAGCCTCTAGAGAACACAGGTATGCTAAACAAAGGAGTGAACCAGACGATGATGTCAAAAGTAAAAAGGATAACTTTTTGAACTGCAGAAGAGAAGCGTCCAATTCGATCAGTGATAAGATTAGAAGAAAGAGTGCCTAATTAATGGCGAAAGTAAACAAAAACGACAAAAAGGCAGCTGCAAAGTTTTGAAACCATCTCGATTCTCTGAGTAATAAGACAAACATGAAACAGAGGTTTATAAGTGGAGTTCTAGGGGTCAGACAAGAACAAGATGAGGCAATGGAATATATAAAAATATTGATGACAGCAAAATTTAAACACCAAGAAATTGCTGCATGCACCGTACCAGTTGGGGACGGACCAATTAGTTCAGTGGCTCTACTGGGACAACGAGAGCGCGAAAGGGCAGAGAAAAGAGCTCGTAATAGCACATCAACAGGCCCTGACGGCATCTCAATCGTGCTATTAACGAAACTAGGACCAAACTCTGAGCAAAAATTAATAGAGGCAGCGAAAAATGCAATACGGGATGAAGAAGCTCCCCATGACTGGAAACTAAGCAGGATGAGCATGATCTCTAAAGAAAAGCGGGTGTCACAAAACGAGCGCTCAAAAAAGGGCGCGCCGCCAAATTCTGGTGACGAAGCGCCGAGAGGTCAACGATAAAAAAAAGAAAACAAGCATCCGTAGACTTCCCGGGCGCGCGTCCCTCTCCCCTCGGAAGCGTAGGTTCGCCGACGAAACCTCCTCGCATCGGCGGCCGAGCAAGCCCTGGAAATTTCTTGATGGGAAGGGGCGTGGTGATGCCGGGTTGAGTCATCCGTCGCCGACGGCCCCCGTATCGTCTCGCCCTTTCCCCCAGCCTTCGCTGTGCATCGCGCCGACGAAATGATGAGAATTTTCTGGAATCGCGAGTGGAAGGTATTTAACCGAGCAGCGGAGATGGGAGATCAGGAGAAGACGGAAGTTAGCGCCAGAGCGCGTAGAGTATTCCGCCGTGTAGTCGGCGAAGGTTTTGTCCGTAGTGACAAAGCAGGAGAAGAAGAAAGTATGCGCCAGAGTGCGTAGGGTGTTCCACCTTGTGGGCGAAGCCTTTTGTTTTCCGTGACAAAGGAGGAGGAGAAGGGGAATTCTACCTGAGGGGTGAAGATTTGAGCTACAGGCAAGAGTGTGTATCTACCGCTATCGAACGAAGACGCGTGGCAACAGCTGCGTGTGGGAAGCCGACGTGTTTCCGGCGAAGAAGGTTGAAACTTAGAGAGTTGCCAATTGAAGATGCGAGGTTTCCTTGAAGAGAAACTTCGGGGGCAGCGAAACAACAACAACGCTGAACTTAGAGTGAGTGATTCTCGGAAGAGTATCATTCAGACTTTTTTTCCAAGAACTTTGGACTGAATAAGTTTTCTAACTCTTTAGTCTTTAAGTGTCTTAGTTGTTCGATGCATGCGACTGCATTGTAGTGCATATTGTTGTCTGTGTCCGTTGTTTCGAGTGTGGCTGATTGTACTTTGTAGAACGTTGTTTGATTGGTGACATATTGTATTCAACTATTGTGGAGTGTCCATACTTGTGTATTGTTTTAATCTGCCATAATTGAGGATGTAATTTTGTTTTGTTTATCAACTCTCGACTCTGACTTGTTCTTTGGGCTACAGCTGGCGTCCGCTGGCATGCCAAATAGGACCACTTCCAAATTGTCCACGCTTTCGTGGTGCGGTTCGGGAGGCCGATACTTCGGCCCTTGGAATCAGCCCGGCGATCGCCTCCCTAATTAACGGGACTTGTGACAATTAATCTGGCGTCCGCGACAGGACTATTGGTGCACAGTGTGTCCAAAGTAGTGAGAAAGAGCCTCGAGTTGTGATGGTGCTATCGGAACGATTTTGTGCGTTGTTCGGTGTTCTCGTAACCCAGTGCAGGTGAGTGTTCCGATACACTGATTTAGGCAGATACTTTTTACACGCGGCAAGGTTTTATTTGCGAGACACAATGGTTCTCGAAAAGTTAGTTACTCTTGGTGAGAAGGTTGGTCTTTCTGGCACCGAACTACGGAAATGGGTAAGCCAGCAGGAGGAAGAGGCGTTGGAGAGAGAGAGGTTGGCAGCTGAGAGAGCCAAGGAAGAAAAAGCAGCTGAGTTGGAACGAGAGAAGTTGGCAGCTGAAAGGGCCAAGGAAGAAAAAGCAGCTGAGTTAGAATGAGAGAGGTTGGCAGCTGAGATAGCCAAGGAAGAAAAAGCAGCTGAGTTGGAGAGAGAAAGACTGGCCGCAGAAATGGTGAAAGAAGAAAGAGAGGCAAAGGAGCGACAGCTGAAAGAAGAAAGAGAGCAGCAATTGAAGTTGGAGCTGGAGAGAGAAAAGCTGGCCGCTAAGAGGGCGAGAGTAGAAAGAGAGGCAAAGGAGCCACAGCTGAACGAAGAAAGAGAGGAAAAGGAACGGCAGCGGCAGCACGACATGGAACTCGAGTGGCTCCGTTTGCAAGAGCGAAGTGAAACTCCGGTCCAAGCTAGAGTTGAAAGCAGCGAACGGGAGGACCACGGCTTTCGATTGAACCCAAGCAGCTGCTCGTAGCGTTTGATGAAAGGAAAGACGAACTTGACGCGTACCTTCACCGATTTGAGACGATTGCGAGGAGCCAGAATTGGCCGGAACATCAATGGGCAACTGCTTTGAGTACTTGCTTGAGTCGTGAAGAACTCAGTGTGTACAGTAGGCTGACGCCGACCGAGGCAGCCATTTTGCAAAGGTGAAAGCTGCTTTGCTGAAGCGATTTATATTTACTGTGGAAGGATTCCGGGACAGATTTCGGACAGGAAAGCCAGCTGATGGTAAGACGGCTGCACAGTATGCCGCCCGACTTTGCCATTATTTCGACAGATGGATTGAGCTTTCAGGGACAGCGCAGGGGTACAATGAGCTTAGAGAGCTCCTCATTAGAGAGCAATTTCTCACTAGTTGCCACCCTAGCCTGTCGCTGTACTTGAAAGAGAGGAAGGCTGAGTCACTTGAAGGCATGCTTGAATTAGCTGATCAATTCTTGGAAGCGCAAGGTGGAAATAATTTGGCCAAGGTCAAGAAGGAGTGTCCCAAAGATTCGAAAATTTCGGCACCCGAACAAAAGAAGCGTGCACCGGAGAGTTTTCCGCGATGTTTTCTGTGTAACCGAGTGGGTCGTCGCACGAACAACTGTCGTACTAATTTTACGAGTCCTACGGTCGTAAAATGTTTCAAGTGTGGTCAGACTGGGCACAAAGCAGACGCTTGTCGTTACGAAGTGATTCAAACTCACTAGGTATCCTGTGTGCTAACAGCACCGAAATCTGATGGTGATGCCGTCACCAATGGATTCGTAGAGTTGAAAAATGGGAAGAAACTTCCTATTGTGGGTGCTGTAATGACAAAACAGCCAACAGGTGTTACGAAGTGAATGCCAACGCTGCCTGGAAAAGTTGCGGGCAAAAAGGTTACGGTGTTAAAAGATACCGGTAGCTCCACTGTTATCGTGCGAAGATATTTGGTTAGGGAAAGTGAGCTAAAAGGCAGAACGAAACCGGTTTGCCTAATTGACAGTACGGTTCGGATGCTTAACGAAGCAGAGATTGATGTTGAAACCCCGTACTTCCTCGGGAAGGTTACTGCTCTATGCATGACGACCCCCCTGTATGACCTCGTCATCAGAAACATCGATGGGGCGCGAGGGCCAAATGATCCAGAACGTTTGGAAAAAGACCCTAAGATAGAGCCCTCGCCAACCCAGCGACCGCGAGATACAGTGGAGGAGCATCCCGTGACGGATCTCACTAGAGCCCAATGTGAAGTTGTGGCGCAAGAGACAGCGATTGAGAAGATGATCGTGTTGAATGAGTTCACGTGCTGGGCAGCTGGACGTATGTCGGCACGACCTCAACCGACAAACAGTGTAAAGATGACGGAGTCGGCCAGCCAGGCCCAATGTCGTGACATGAACATGCGGGTGAATAACCGAACAGGATCGGTTGAATGTTATCACCCGTTAACAGTGTCGGAAGTGACAGCGATGGCTGAGACGCCGCCTCAGATACCGTTGTTGGAAAGGGCTCGCCGAAAAAGAACGAGGAAAAACAAGGAGAGATCGAGCGAGCACCGCAAGAAAGGGCGCAAGCGCAGCTCGAAGTACTTAGGATAGGTGCTGAGGTCAAATCGGAATGCATTTGGCTGTGTTGTTATTGTGTTATCTTGTGTCACAAGTGTCGAAGTGTTTGTGCTGTGACGTGATGTATAGTATTGTGCAATCGTTGTAATGAGAGAACTTTGTACATTTGTATGGTCTGGATTATGTGATGGAGTGTTGTACTCATGCACCTGTGGTTATATTTCATGTGTTGTGAGATTGAATTGCAAAGTACGATTGTATTGAGTAATCTATTGTGAATGTGAAGTGTCATGAGCGACGGATTATGTTACAGTCTTTGAGAGTGTGAGGACTGTTCGCGCTCGTTTGTGTGGTTTTGAATATTATGAGATAATATTCTTAAAGTGGGGGGCAGTGTCACAAAACGAGCGCTCAAAAAAGGGCGCGCCGCCAAATTCTAGTGACGAAGCACCGAGAGGTCAACGATAAAAAAAAGAAAACAAGCATCCGTGGACTCCCCGGGCGCGCGTCCCTCTCCCCTCGGAAGCGTAGGTTCGCCGACGAAATCTCCTCGCATCGGCAGCCGAGCAAGCACTGGAAAGTTCTCGATGGAAAGGGGCGTGGTGATGCCGGGTTGAGTCAACCATCGCGGACGGCCCCCGTATCATCTCGCCCTTTCCCCCAGCTTTCGCTGCGCATCGCGCCGACGAAATGATGAGAATTTTCTGGAATTGCGCGCGGAAGGTATTTAACCAAGCAGCGGAGATGGGAGATCAGCAGAAGACGGAAGTGAGCGCCAGAGTGCGTAGGGTATTCCGCCGTGTAGTCGGCGAAGGTTTTTTCCGTAGTAACAAAGCAGGAGAAGAAGAAAGTATGCGTCAGAGTGGGTAGGGTGTTCCGTATTGTGGGCGAAGCTTTTTGTCTTCCATGACGATGAAGGAGAAGAAGAGGAATTCTACCTTAGTGGTGAAGACTCCAGCTACAGGCAAGAGTGTGTGTCTATCGCTATCGAGCGTAGACGCGTGGCAACAGCTGCGTGTGGGAAGCCGACGTGTTGTTGGCAGAGATGAAGGTTGAAGCTTGGGGAGTGGCCAATTGAAGACGCGAGGTTTCCTGGAAGAGAAACTTCGGGGGCAGCGGAACGACAACAACGCTGGACTTGAAGTGAGTGATTCTCGGAAGAGTATCATTCAGACTTTTTTTCCAAGAACTTTGGACTGAATAAGTTTTCTAACTGTTTAGTCTCTAACTGTCTTGGTTGTTCGAAGCATGCGACTGCATTGTAGTGCGTATTGTTGTCTGTGTCCGTTGTTTCGATTGTGGCTCATTGTACTGTGTAGTACGTTGTTTGATTGGTGACATAATGTATTCAACTATTCTGGAGTGTGCATACTTGTGTATTCTTTTGATCTGCCATAATTGAGAATGTAATTTTTTTTTGTTTATCAGCTCTCGGCTCTGACTTGTTCTTTGGGCCACAGCCGGCGTTCGCTGGTGCGCCAAATAGGACCACTTCTAAATTGTCCACGCTTTCGTGGTGCGGTTCAGGGGGCCGATACTTCGGCCCTTCGAATTAGCCCGGCGATCGCTTCCCTAATTAACGGGACCCGTGACAGCAGGACAAAGCCGAAATAAACAGCTACCGCCCTGTAACAGTGATATCAGTAGTTTACAGGCTGGTGATGCAGATAGTAAAGACTACAGACATGGGTGATGAGTGAAGGGGTGCTGGGAGAACGACAAAATGGGTTGCGTAAACGAAGGAGGTAGGAGGACAATCTGTTTTCATTGATGCACTGTATTGAAATAGCAAAAAAAAGAACACAGCCTCATTGGCTGGCATTTTTAGATATCAAAGAAGCTTATGATAAAGAAATACGTTAAGCGAGGTTTCAACCCCAAGGTTGGGTGAGGCGCAGACAATATTTCTTAAACTAAAACAATGTAACGGAATACAGACATAGTGGAAATAAGGAGAGTAAAATTGATGGGGCTCGAACTCTTGCAATAATGACTGAATTGATGCTCACACAGTAAGGTATAGTGATTCGGTCACATTTGGCTATTAAATATTTGTTCGAAAATGCAGTTTACGTTTAACGAATGGCTTAGAATGCAGTGGTTGTGGCCGCATCAGGTAATCTGTGTTCCAGTTGTACACCGCATGCTCGAATTTTACTAAACGAGTTGCATGAACAATTGTGTACACCACAACCTTTGCGAGCCCTACCTAAGACGATGCAACACGCTGCACACGAACACACATCGAGTATTACGGTATTTTATAAAGGCGCGTGCCGGGGCTGGTGCATATACCGGCATACAAACGACCACTCGCAAAAAAACAACCTCTGATAGTAGTCATAATGAATAACAATACTGTAGCTGTTTAAAATGGAACTTGCAGCGTATCAAACTGCCGTAGACACGTTCACTTCAATAGCGCAGTATACATATGACGCGCCTATGCGCTCTATCTATGATCAACGCGTGCAGCTAACAAACGCCCCAGAATTATTAAACAAAAATAGTGGTCGCTCGCGAGCAGGGCCCCCTCCTACACCATTGCCGACAGAGGCGGGCGCCACCCTAACTTGCCTCAAATCTGCCGCTGAATTCCCGCTGCGCGTGCATGCTTCACACTTCATACAAAAAAACTCGTCCGTGTTTACGTTCGCACAACTTTGCCTTTACCCTGATGAAATGCTACAGACAAACGGGCTTGCCACGTACACAAAAATTCACTTATCATGCACATGGTATGATAAACGTGGTGAACGTGGTGGTAAAAAAGCGCCGACAGCAACATTGTGGTGCATACCTGGCGAGTGCTCCGCGAAACGAAGACACACGTCCTCGCTTGAGTGTAGCGCATCTTCGTAATCAGCAGCACTTGCAGAACAGAGAACGCAAGCACACTTCACACACGAGGGAAATGGACTGAAACAGAACCCTTCAAGGGGCGGTCGTTGGTCGACCAGCGGTTAGCACGTCCAACCAAGTCAAATTGTTATGGAAGAGCAAACGCACACCGCATTTTCGCATCTCAATTTCTCAATTCTAAATAAAAAGCGTTGTTATGAAACTGAAATATATAAAATATGTATATATTGTGATGTAACAGTAAAGGCAACCTTTATTAGGCCCGGAAGACACGATGAAGCGACCACGCCCAAGGCACAGAACTCAGACAAGCCAAGTCCCCACAGCAGAAGAAGATGACGACCACTCATGATGATGAATATTTGTAAAGATAGATGATGTGCTTAATGAATGCCTACACTAACTTCCCCCCCACGTGAAAGCGGTCATCCTGACCGCAGTTCTTGACCGCATTTTAAAGCGAAGATGAACGCCGTATGAAAGGCTTCATGCGGGATACGTGGACTATTTCTGCTGCCCTGTAGCGGCGGTCCGTCGGAAGAAGAACGGGTGCCACGCGATAATTCACTGGAGACATTTGCTCCAAGACAGTGTAGGGGCCAATAAAACGTAATTGAAACTTCTCGCACAGTCCGAGAGTGCGAATGGGTGTAAGAAGGAGGACTTCGTCGCCAGGGCTGAAAGACACGGCACGATGGGAGGCATCATATTCAAGCTTGCGATCCTGTTGCTTGGCTTCAGTGTTGACGCGAGCCAGCTGGCGGCAATGAAGTAGACGAGACACGTATTCTTCGCTTGAAGATGAACATGGTTTGACAGGCGCAGAGAAGAACGAAACATCGAAGAAAGAAGAGGGGAAGCGACCGTGGACGAGGTAGAACGGCGAGTAACCGGTTGTGCGCTGTACAGAGGTATTATACGCAAAAGTGACAAATGGCAAAATGGTGTCCCAGTTTCTGTGGTCGGGTTCGATATACATCTCAATCATGTCCGACAGTGTACGATGGAAGCGCTCAGTCAGGCCGTTCGTCTGAGGATGGTAACTGGAGTTTGTTTTGTGTGTAGTGCCGGCTGCCTTGAGCACTTCTTCGACGAGTGCTGAAAGAAATACTCTTCCACGGTCGCTCAGGATTACACGAGGAGCTCCGTGTCGAAGGATTATTGCTTGAAGGATGAAGTCGGCCACTTCCGAAGCTGATGCAGAAGGCACGGGAGCTGTTTCGGCGTAGTGGGTCAGGTGATCGACAGCTGTAACTATCCAACGATTGCCCGTGACAGTCATACGAAGCGGACCATACAGGTCAATGCCAACTACCTCGAATGGTTGCAGGGGACACGGGAGCGGTTGTAATTGTCCACTTCGAGTTGATGTAGGTAGCTTGCGACGCTGACAAAGGGCGCATGAGGCAACGTACTTCGCGACACAGGTGGACAAGCCCGGCCAGTAGTAGTGACATCTTATGCGGTCATACGTTTTCTGGAAGCCCATGTGTCCAGCAGACATGTCGTCGTGATATGTCTTGAGGACTTGAGCGCGAAGAGAGCGAGGTAGAACGGGCACCCAGCGTTGACCATCAGGGTGGTAAATATGACGGTACAGGACGTGGTTGTTGAGCTTGAATTGCGTCAGCTGTCGGCGAAGATGGGCGTTAGGGGGCCGGCAAGTCCCGTCAAGACGGTCTATGATGCGGCGACAGTAAGGGTCAGCACGTTGGTGAGATAAGAACAAACCACACTCGCTTGGAGAAGTTGGGTCCAAAGTAGTTAATGACGAAACATGTAGGGAAGAGACGGCCGAAAGCTTCTCGTGTGCAGCAGTGGCGGGTTTGTTAAGCGGCTCCGAAGAGAGCGGGCAACGCGAAAGGGCGTCGGCGTCTTGATGCTTGTTTCCAGACTTGTATGTGATAGTGAAGTCGTATTCTTGTAAGCGAAGAATCCAGCGACCAAGGCGGCCGGACAAGTTCTTGATTGTCGAGAGCCAGCACAAGGCGTGATGGTCCGTAACCACAGTAAAGTGGCGGCCGTGGAGATAAGGTCGAAACTTTTGTATCGACCATACGACCGCTAGGCACTCCTGTTCGGTGATGGTATAATTCTTTTCAGCAGGGGTCAGTGCACGGCTCGCGTATGCGACGACTTTCTCACGTGAAGATTTGTCTCGCTGTAGAAGAATTCTACCAATGCCTCGACCACTAGCGTCTGTATGCAGGAGCGTAGGCGCGGTTTCGTCGAAATGGCAGAGGACTGGTTCGGATGTGAGTGCACACTTCAGTTGGGCAAACGCCGCTTCACATTCAGGAGACCACACAAAGGCGACGCCTGATCCGAGCAACTTGTGCAATGGTGAAGCTATTGAGGCGAAGTCTCGAATAAATCGGCGAAAATAAGAAGCGAGGCCGAGGAAACTGCGCAAATCTTTGGCTTTTTCAGGACGCAGGAAGTGTTGGACAGCGGAAATCTTGTCAGGATCGGGACGAATACCGTCCTTGCTTACGATGTGGCCTAACTCTTTAATCGTCTTGCTCGCAAAACGGCACTTCTTGGTGTTCAGCTGAAGGCCTGCGTTTGCAAGGCACGTAAGAACTTCGTCCAGTCGTTGCAAGTGCTGAGGGAAGGTTGACGAGAAAATAACGATATCGTCTAAATAGCACAAGCAAGTCTTCCACTTTAAGCCTCGTAAAACTGTGTCGATCATCCGCTCGAATGTTGCTGGAGCATTGCAAAGGCCGAATGGCATGAGGTTGAATTCATACAGCCCATCTGGTGTTGAAAACGCTGTCTTTTCTTTGTCATCCTCGTGCATGGGTATTTGCCAGTAACCTGAACGCAGGTCTAGGCTTAAAAAGTACTCAGCACCTTGCAGTGAATCCAAAGCATCGTATATGCGCGGCATGGGGTAAACATCCTTGTGGGTAATCTTATTAAGTGCTCTGTAGTCCACGCAAAACCGCACGGAGCCATCTTTTTTCCTTACTAAAACAACAGGGGATGACCAAGGACTCGCGGAGGGACGTATAATGTTCCGTTGCAGCATATCGGCTACATTTTGTTCAATGATTTCACGCTCGGATGAAGAGACGCGATATGGTCGACGGCGTACGATGGAAGTGCCATCGGTCTGGTACGATGCCTAATAATGGACGTCTGTCCCAGAGATGAGGAATGGGAATCAAACAATCTCCTATGCTTTTGTAGCAGGGCAAGCAACTCATCTGTCTGTGAAGAGGTCAGTTCTGGACTAATAGTCGCAGCAAGAACAGAAACGCTTGATGAACGTCCTATAGAAGGAAGGTCAGAACACGCTGGCATAAGAGAGACAACAGAGACAGGTTGAGATTCAGAAACGCAAGCCATTGTGTTGCCTTTAGGAATGATAATTTTCTAAGAAGTCTGGTTTGTAGCGTAGAGAAGTCCGGAGCCATTGTGGAATCGCGCTAGACCTGAAGCAAAGGCTATACCTCTTGCGAGACAGCGTGCAGATGGTTGGACAAGCACGTCACCAGAGTCGATCACATTAGAAGTGATGGCAACTATCCGCTGATGACCAGGTGGTTGCTCGGTCTCTTCAGCAGCGAGCAAGCGAACGGGCTTGTCATCCGCATACAGGGCATAGTCAGTTTCTATCATATGAACAACATTTTCTTTACAGCAGATGGAAGCGTTCGCCGTAGACAGAAAATCCCAGCCTAATACAATCTGGTGGGCACACGAATTCAGCACAGAAAATTGTACAAAATGAAGAATACGAGCGATGAAAATACGAGCGGTGCACATAGCGGCAGGTCTAATGGCGTCCCCTTGAGCAGCGTGCAGTGTAGGTCCATCATAAGGGGTGGTGACTTTTCGTAGACGTGAGCACAAAGAACGATCAATCACAGACAAAGAGGCACCAGTGTCTATTAAAGCGTCCACGTACACACCTTCTATTAAAACAGCTATCGTATTATATGGACGCACTGGAGGAATTTCTGTCTTTTCGTTCGATGCAGCTTTTCCTCCAAAAGCTGCAGAGGTTAGTTTTCCGGGCGTTGGTTGGTGAATTGCGAGACAGGTCGCAATGGAGACGTGGAACGGCGGAGGGGTGAGGGTGAGCGGCGTCTAGTAGAGCGGTAGGAACTTGTTGGCTCAGATGTCGCAGTTGGAGACGGTGAGCGGCGTAGCGGCGGATCATAAGGACGACGTTGGAAAGCGTACCAGCTTGTCCCATCATCCCGTCCGTAGGTGTCGAGTCCACGACGCTCGTCCTGCTGACGCTTCCGACAGACGCGTGCAATGTGGCCCCGATAGCCGCAGTAATAACAGATCGGACGATGCGGCCGACACGGTGGGTGAAAGGGCTGGCTAGTCACACTCGGAGTTAACGAAGCCAGCGGGACAGGAGTCGAGTGTGCGGGCATCGGTTGTACCACGGGTGGTGAGCCAGCGAGGACTTGTGCGTACGTCGGTTGGAGTCGAGGTACTGGAGTGTCTACAAACGCTGGCCTGGTCATGGACGCCAACTCCTCTTTGATAACATCCCGCAAAGCATTGTTGGAGGGGGGAGGTGGACTCGGTGTCATTGAGAGGCCGAAAGATTGTAGCTCTTCCCGTATAAGCGCCCGGATCATGGCACGCAATGAGGCATCAGTCGTGGTAGTGGTTTCAGAGCTGTCCGGCGGTAACCGTTGGGATTCAAGTTCTTCCAGGCGTTGGCACGTGGCAACAACGTCAGCGACCGTAGTCGGGTTCTGAATGACCAAGGCATTGAACGCGACCGTGCCTATCCCTTTTAGTAGATGACGAACTCTCTCTGATTCAGACATGGACGTGCTGAAACGGTGACAGAGAGCAAGCACATCCTCTATGTACGATGTGTAGGACTCACCGCATTGTTGCTTGCGAGAATCCAGTGTCTTCTTCGCGAGAGCTGAACGAACCCCCGGGGTGCCGAAAATTTGGCGAAGCTGTTGCTTGAAATGCGTCCAGTCCGTAATGTACGTTTCATGATTGAAAAACCATTTTTTCGCTACACCCGTGAGGTAGAAAGAAACACGGCGAAGCTTGGTAGGATCATCCCAGTTGTTAGTGGAACTCGCTCGATTGAACTGGTCCAACCAATCTTCCACATCTTCACCTCGAAGTCCGGCGAACGTGGGCGGCTCACGCTGGTGCGCGGTGATAATCCACGATGAATAGGCCGTGGTAGCCGGGGCCGTGGAGGTAGACGCAGAAGCGCCGGTTGGCTCGTCCTGAGGCATGTTACCGGACACCTGGTACAAACGACGACCTGAGCGCAGCTCCAGGAGACAGATCGGGCTGCGAGAGGACGGAAGATCGTAGAGCACACTCCACCACTTGTGATGTAACAGTAAAGGCAACCTTTATTAGGCCCGGAAGACACGATGAAGCGACCACGCCCAAGGCACAGAACTCAGACAAGCCAAGTCCCCACAGCAGAAGAAGATGACGACCACTCATGATGATGAATATTTGTAAAGATAGATGATGTGCTTAATGAATGCCTACAATATAACCTATACAAGTACGTAAAGCGTATAAGAGTTATATTTAAAAAAAGAAACAAAGAACTTTTCACGCGCGAAATCCAAACATTTATTGAAGGTACACAGTGAATTCAATTCGAAACAAAGAAATGAACAACAGCGGTAATAACCTCTAGAAAAGATTCATATATTGTGAAATAAAAATATAGAAATGTTGGTGCGGAAATGTACACGTGAGATTTTATTGTGCCTGGTATGGGTTTATGACAAAATAAACATATACCAAATGCAAAGTATCGATCTGAGAAGATATATATATCTATATATATATATATATATATATATATATAGGTATGGGATATGGCACAACGGGAGCGTTGTCAACAAGGATAAATATATTTATCCTTGTTGACAGCGCTTCCGTTGTGCCATATCCCATACCTTCAGGAAGACTAACTGGCCCATTGAAATATTACTCCCACTCTATATATATAAATATATATATATTCATATATATATATATATATATATATATATATATATATATATATATATATATACCTCCTCTTTGTTGCGTCCTGAGGGCGTACGCTGGAGAAAGCCAAACGGATGTAAAAATTTTGTCCCCTCGGCACCTGCTTAGGACGTGGACGTTCGCACTTTATTCGTATGTCCGAGGGAGTTCCAATGTCCATTGGGCTCATAACGTTCTCGCGGCTGTATCACTAGTTTCACACATACCAAATTTGGTATTACTTCACGTGGTTCAGCGATGAATCTAAATAAGTTACACGTCCAAATATAATAATCATGATATGTATTTCATGTGAAACATGAATGCACGCTTCGCTCATAGCACGCTGGCGGCTGTTTCGCTAGTTTCATAGATAACAAAGTTGGTACCAGGTGAGGTTAATAGATGACAATGGTAACTGTGACGTCCAAACATAATAAATATGACAAGAAAGTCAAGTACGCCATAATTTATTTCCGTTTCTTAACTTTAGGCGGATCTTAAATCGACCCATCACCCTTCCTCATTCGTGTTTCGCATATCATTAATACCCACTGCACGAGGGATCGGCCAAAGTTTGTTACTTGAATTCATTTCACAACATATACTCTTTATCATTTCAACAAACAAGTAGGCATTGCGTGTTTTACCAACACCACCTAGTCTAGGTGGTGTTGATTTTACATGGTTGAATAAAATATTGTTTCGCCCGTCTGGTAACAATCGCATTCGCTCTTGAAAATTCTCCATTTTTTTCTATTTTCAGCCGCTGCAGACTCTCCAAATCCATGTGAAATGTGGGTTAGAAGTGGCAGTAGGAACACATGGAACAAAGCTTGTGACAGTGTATATAAGGAGGAATGTGGCACAAGAAAAACCACCGTCTACAACAAGAAATACTGTCGTGTCCTCATCCGATCCTTTGCACATGAAACTAAACTACCGAATCCAAGCAATAAATGTTAAGTCAATTAATTTTATCCATCGAATAGTTTTTTTTGCACAATTCATGTTTTATGGCATTGCGATGTGACTAAAACGTGCGTGATAATTTTAAATCATGGTGCGTTCATACGACAGTGTTAAAGAGCTCGTTTGGTAGAAATTCCGGAGCGGGCGACGGCGACGTTCGTTTTAAACAAAGAATTATCTTATGCGTGACAGAAAAGTTGAGAAGTATGCAAATAAATAAGTGATGAAAATCCTGAGTCAGAGTGGGGGCCGAACCAGGGTCACTTGGGGAGGAATAGCAATCGAACCTGGTTTGTTTCCACGGCAAGTGGATGCTTTACCACAGGGGACGCGTTTGCTTGTGAATAAATTCAAAATAACTTCCTCTTCTAAATACTGTAAGTAGCTTTCATGCTTGACAAAAAGAAGAGTCCTGTATACATGCTTCACAATGCAACAGGAAATATTTAAATAACACAAATAGTAATAACGCCCAGGGCTAGCAGGTGTCAGAACATGTGATTTGTCCTATTGCCTTCGAGATTTAAACCAGGTCATCCTCTACAAGAGGCACACATGCTACTGAGGCTATTCTCTTAGGGCCACGTAGTGGGTGCACAGCAATTTCGAAAATTTGCGTAGCATTTTCGAACAGGTTCAGCCGGTTCTAGCTTCAGCGAAGTAGTGGTGGGGCTGAAAAGGGACAAAGCAGCCGGCATCACAGGTGCAAGTAGCCCCCAGGTGCAGGATGCTCCAGATGAAAAGTCACAGCACATGATAATCGCCGGGCATTCGAATATAAATCGATACTCTGAAGCAATCAAATAGAGGCTAAAAGGGGACAAGAGGGTTGCAGTAGGGACGTTTCCAGGACGCAACCTGGAAGCAGTCATGAGGAAAGCGTGCGCGAAAATCAGTACTGCAGCTGATGGATGAAACCTTGTGATAACTACAGGTGGTTCAAACAATGTCCTAAATGAAGATACAGCAGCACTAGCGACCAGACAGGCGAAAGGGGTCGATGACGAGTGCGCCATTTCTCCTCTTGTACAGGTAGTGATATGCACGATACCGGAGGTACCAGTGCGTGACGGCAACCTGCAAAGAGCGGTTGTCAACGAAAACCAAGAGATATGGCTGATGAGTTGAGAGAAAGGCTTTGAAATAGTCGAAATAAACAGAGAGGTGCATAGGTGGGGTGGTTTTCAACAAGACAGAACTCACTTAGATGAGAGGCTAGGTCATGAGGCGGACTCTTGACTTGCAGGACGCACACTAGCTTTTTTGGGGGGAAGGTGGGTCCTTCGCGGTGCAGGATAGCTCGCAGCGAGAAAAACAACGAGGGGGACTTTTTGACAGGTGCTATAGACAGATACTATTCCAAATTCACACGAATATTTAAGACATGTAGAGTCCAGGGAAGAAATGAACGTAGCCACGACGGCCGAGCCAATTCAGGCGTAGGGTATATTAACATGCAGGGTGCAGGAACAGGCGGAAGTGGGAAGAGATAGAAGAACAGCTAAGGGAAGAGAGGCTTATAGTATCTTGTTTAGAAGAAACACATCTACCATCGGCCTCTCTTCTCTTAAAGCAATTCCGAAAAGTTTGCGCACTAGGTGTTTTAGGTACACACTTGTAATAAAAGATCGCTATGACGTTGAACTTCTAAAGGCGAAACTTTAGGGTGCCCTTATTTTTGTCGTTCTCTTTGCATTTATGTCTATTTATTCAGGTGTTTTCTATTTCATAATGTCTTGTTTCTGCCCAGAAGGCCTAGCTCTACATGTCTTTCAGTTTTTTCTAAACTTTACGTTTCTTGCTGTCTTCTTCCCCCCCTTATCAGTCTATCTCCGTATCATATTTCTTCTCTCTTTCCCTCTCCTTCTTTCCCATGCTTTGTTTCTCCAATTCTGGAAGTTAAATCTCTATTTCTCCGCTTCTCTTTTTTTGTTGCATTGCTTTCTCTCCTATATTTTTGTTATTTTTGTTTATGCTGGTCTTGTTTTTTGTTCTTCTCTCTACCTTTTTTGGTATGCCTTTCTTTTTGGATTTTTGTATTCTACGCTTTATTCTCTCCCCTTTCTCTCAGCCTCCGTTTCATTTTCCAGTACTATGCCATACTATAACCCACAAAGTTGTGTTGTATTCTTCTTGCATAGATAATTCAGAATTTTCTGAATACCCTTGTTTTTGTCTCTTTCACTACCTCTCCTACTCATTCACTCTACCATATGTGTTACTGCATTTCACACTGGGCTAATAGGCCCGCAGACTGTGGAAGTGGAGCGGCAGATGGAAATTTGCATGACCAGGAACGAATGAGCTCGCCACACGTCCTCGTAGTGCGACCAGCTCTACAATGCCGATCATGGTGATGATAAATTTATGCGGACAACGCATATCATGACGAAATCCTTAGGAGTTCTGTTGTTCTAAATACATTAATTGTTGATCTGTCACTTAATATCGCCAAAAAGTATTGTGTATATATGTTATCATTATTTTAAACATAAGTCCTTTAACAAGTTTAACAAATTGGGCACCGTGAGCCTTTTGCAAAACAGTGCTGCTTAAGAAAAAAATGTTTTCGGTATTATACGAGAGTCCCGAAGATTCGTTCCGGCTGCAATGGTCAATTGTCAATGAGCGCGAAATTTTTTAGGGTATTGTACTTCAATTTAGACGCACGTTAAAGAATCACAGATCGTTGTAACTTCTAGACATACATGCTATGCGTGTCTCACAATCACATCATGGTTTTTGTAATTGTGATGTAGGTAATGGTTATATTAAAGATTAGCAATCCTAGACACAATGTTATTTAAATTATTTCGCAAAGACTCCTAGGTAGCGATAAAGCGTGATAGGTACAGTAATGTTGCAAGTTTCGAAACTAATTCAATTCGGAGACATGGCGCTAAACAAAGCGTGACGCTTTCTTTTAGCTAAAACTTATTACGAACGTGCACAGGTCTATAGACAAGACAGAGAAGAAGACAAAGCAATCAAGCTAAGGAGAATCTTATACACTATCACCTAAGGCGATTTCAAGGTGAACACCATGTTTATGGGTTCCTTCTGAGTCAAACTAATGATCCTTTGATCGATCCATCTAGTGATTTTTTTATCTATTGACACCTGCTCCCCACACACGCACGAAAACATCCACTTTATTATGATGTGCCTCTTAACAAGCTAAAGTTCCTTATCTTTCTGTCGCACCATCCTTGTTCACGCCTTCGTCGATCTTGGGAAGTATCGTGTGCACCTTCTCGGGCTTAGCAAGAAAGTCGAGGAGCCGTTAGGTTTGCTGACTCACAAAAATCTGCCCAAGGCGAACCCAGTTGTTTTACAGTAACAGGTTTTATGAAATTCCAACACGAGCCGCGTTCGCCGTGGTGATCCGCCCATGCTGGCTCCAATGGTGTTCGTAACCACTATCACTCTAAATAAGAAAAAAAAACTAAGTGAATGAAAGAAAAACAAGGACACGATAGAATTCGTACGTGGGTTCCTTGCGTGCCGGCCGGTGTGCTACCACAGAGCCACGCTGGTTTTTTTCTGTTATTCTAATATTGGTATTCATTAGCATGATTGTTAAATAGAACATAAAATGACACTTATAGTATACAACATAAGTACAGTCATAACATGACAATATGTAATTTAGCGTTACTAAGGAAACACTCGACAAGTAATGAACTTCAGAAGAGCAGTGAGAGTTCTAAATTGCGTTATACGCAAAAGGTGACAAGGCCCAGCACCTCCTCACTCAAGATGGGGTACCAGTCCCGTTTGAAGTACATTTCATTTAAAATGTTTCTAGGGGGAATGCCATTCTAAAAAATGTGAGCTCGAAGAAATGATGGGTTCTGCGTTGCGATCTTCCATACGCGTCTTCCATAGGATGTGGATACCCGTGAGGAAAAACCTATCAAAGAGCACTTCATCAAGTGATGTCAGAAAACGATAAGGCATACTGCAAGAATTAATATCAAATTTTTTCTCATAGTCCGCTGAAGGACATCTCAGAACAAAATAGCATCTTTTCAACTAACAGGGCAGTGTTCTATTGTCTCCGGCACGTCACCTAGGTGGCAGTCAACGCGGGAAACAAAAATTGCCTTTAGTTTTAAGCATGTTTTAACGGGCAGCGTTTAAGGATGTAGTTTAAAGAGGAGTGTTTTTTATTTGTAGACATAAATTTGCGCGATCGTTTTAACACATCATGACCTGGCATATCGGAGTACAATGAACGGTACAACAGAGGTGGAAATAACATTGAGAGTAAGTCTTCTTATAATACTTTGCAATACACCATGTACAAGTAATCTATAGAAAAGTGAGCTTTAAGGAACCTAACTGCAGAATAACTTCCTTCATGATTCATCAAACATACGGGCGTTCAAAAAAGTTTGAAGAAATGACTTGGTCAGGGAAGCAATCCACAAGATTAATTTGTAAGAATGAATGAATTACAGGATGAAAATTGTCATGGAAAAAAAGCAGGAAACTATTCGCCATGAATATAGATGATTTATTGCTAGGCCACCAGCGTTAACTGACTGGAAATGGTTGTCATGACGCACGGGTTCAAAAGAAGAAGACCATACGATAATTGCGAAAATCCAATGAAATCCTTGAAGATAATATATTGCACAATGATTAAGTTGCAATACGCAGCAGAGCTTTATTGCAAGAAAAGTATTACCAGCTTCAGCTCTCCCAAATATTGATGTCAATTGGAAATAACTGTCTTGGCTTGTCGTTCTGGTTTAGGAACGCGCTCTTTCCAGTAATTTGCAATGAATCTACGTGCAACTAACAGTACACCAACGTATGTTGACTGAGTTCTTGTCCAAATAATTCCTGCATATTGAATAAGTGTACTACTTCATGAGCCAAAACATAATCCTAAACTCTTCGAGGCGTTCAAATGGGCTCCTGATACTATGCCGAATTTCTCTGTTACTGATAACACAATTACTATGCTTCGTTTATCTGTGCAGAAGACTGTGACGTTCTCTGCATTAACTAATACTTTAGTTTCGGTTCCTAGTGTATCAACTCCACGAATACTCCACGTATATCAACTCCACGCAATGCATATCATAAAGGTTGCACAAGCTTTTAAGCAGTGCCTTTTCCTCGTTCTTTCTATAGAAAGATTAGTTAGCTGCAATCTCTATAGCCATAGCACGAACTTCTTGTTTATATGGCTCCCAAGAAGCATGAATTTGTAGATAGCTTAAGGAAGACTGCGTTAATAGTGTCCGCACACGAATAATGAACTCCTTGTCACAGAGTAGCTATCTGTCTAACTTCCAAAAAGACCACCGTGGTCGGAATCAGCTTCTACATTTTTCATTAGTTTGCGCAATAATGATACAGAGATCTGAGAAGGACACTGGTGCAGTGATACAGGACATTTTGCGGTAAAGGAGTGATGAGGACACGTAAATTCATTCAAGGCGTGAATAAGAACTACCCTGAGCATGTATATGCAGTCACTTGCCCCGGCACACCAATGTCAATGAGCACTGCATAGTCTACGATTCCGGATAAAAGCTTGCCACTCCTGTCTCGCTGACTATTATGTTCGCTACTATTGCGAAGGTCACATACACAATTGAAGTCACCCATCAGCACAGTGACGTGGTCTGAGACAATTCGACTGGACGTACTGTGGGAATCGAGAGCGCTCTCCTACCCGGCACCTCGTTCTCCAGCTGCCCCGCACGCGCCGACAGCGTAGCCCGGGCGCGCATAAGCACCGGCATCCGCCAAGATGGCTGCCAGGGCGCCTCTTAGTATGGGCCAGTCAACCGTCGGCTCCTTCCCGCGCTGGCATGTCCGGGCACGCAACGATGGCGCGCGCGCTGGCATACACCACAAGGCAGTGCCATTTTCTTTGGGCGCGCGTGACTTCCTCCTCTCCTATGAGCTGTGTTGCGCCCGACGATTTGCTCGTCGCGGCAGATGCTCTCAGGCCTCCACGAGAGGTTGTCGCCCTGCTTGGTAGGCGGCTTCTCGTTCGTGCGTTCGGCTTCGGCCCTTGTGCGGGAGCCGTCGCGCCCTAGGCAAGCGTACTTGCTTGGTCTTGCGGAGTACCCTATACGGCCTACAAGCACGTGAGTGTCATACTGTGCTGCATCTTGGGTTAATAAACCCAATGTTGTTGTTATACTGCCTCGTGCGTGGTTTCTGCGCCGTGCCGGAGAAATCGACGAACCCGGCCGCAGCGTCTTCGCATGCAGTGGCAGTTGAGGACGTCGCATCCCTGCACTGTCGTGCTTAGTAGGTAAGGCTCGTGCAAACCTATCTCCCCATAACTGGCGCCCAACTCGGTTTTGGCATGGCTTCAGAGCAGACCCTTTCGAGGCGCTCGTTTCTGTTCGATCCTGTGGCGACGGACTTGATCTCGTTCGACGCGGACGGCTGCAACAGCACGGGGTACAGCCCTCTCGGCGACCCTCTGCTTTCGTTCACCGGGTGAAATCCCCTTTTCGGGGCCCCCTACGGTGATGCGAGTCACTTGAACGAGGACCACAGTCCTAGCCAAGCTAGTAACGGGCTGTATCAGCTGTTCGAGACTCACGCGCTTACGGGCCCGTTACCGGCGCAATCTCCGCTCGCTGGCCTTTCTCCGTCAGCAGCACGGTTGGCTTCAAATCACCACACCCAGTCC
Organism: Rhipicephalus microplus; assembly: GCF_043290135.1. Lineage (NCBI taxonomy): Eukaryota > Metazoa > Arthropoda > Arachnida > Ixodida > Ixodidae > Rhipicephalus > Rhipicephalus microplus. The sequence goes on along the minus strand of NC_134700.1, from coordinate 139,175,623 downwards.
TTCCAACCGGGGGCACTCAGGTGTTGGCGGGAATGTGCTTACTGACCCGTCATGGTTGCGAGCGCAAAGGATTGACGATGTCATTTGCGAGCCTGCTCGCTTAACCGACAACGTCACCACGTTCATCGACGCTCGCTGGCCTGAGACTCGCTTGGGCGACGCTTTCGACGGACGTGGGCCACCGTGCTCCGCTGCCGACCCGTTTGCCAGTCGCGTGAGGCCTCAGTCGCGTGAGGCTCCGACTGGAGCGCAAGCCCTACCCTCCTCCATGTCGTGTACTGGCCCTTTTCGGTCGGACGCGCATGTTGGGGAACAGGCGCGCGTACCTGTTTCGGCCGCGCCCGCGTCGGAGCCGTCACCACTGCATGCAACTGCGGCGCAGCTCCTACACATTCTGTTGAAAGCGGCGCGCTCGCAGCCTTGTGCTTTAAAGGGAGACCCCGAGTCCCCTCAGCCAAGCGTTCCGAGTAGATTAAGGGTACCTCTGCCTGAGTAAAGCGGTAATTCAGGCGGCATCAGTGCCACAGAGTACCTCGACGCGCTGCACCGCTACCAGCAGGCTACGCGGCTGAGCGACAGCGTGTTATGCTAGGCTCTGTTTTGCCCGTGTCGCTGACAGCCCAAGCGGCGAGGTGGTACCAGCTCGTCGGCCACCAAGCTCGCTCGATGGAGGAGTTTAGGGCGCTCTTCCGTAGCGAATTCCTTCCTCCTCAATACGAGCGCCGCATGCGTCGCGAGTTAGAGCTTTACACACAGCATCCCGACGAATCTCTTCTCGGGGACGTTCGGGCTATGCACGAGCTCCACCTCCTTGCCGATTCTACGGCATCATTCGCCGAGAAGGTGTAGCGAGCCATACGTCAGGCTCATCCAACTTTCGCCGCTTACCTTCGGAGTGTCCATAACCGTGACCTAAACGAGCAGGCATGCGATGCGAAGCGTATTAAGGGCGACATTCTGGCGGCGCGAGCTTATCGCCCGCCACCACCGCCATCCACGTCTCTCGAGCCTCATTGCGCGTGGGCTGATCATGACTGGTCACACTAGTGTTCACCGAACCACGAGACGGCCTCTGCCGCGAGAGACCGAGACGCGCTCGATGTGTCGGACCGCGCTCTGGACTCGTACTCGTACGCCCGGGCAGCCACCGTTGCCCGGCAGCGTGAACAAGAACGGAAACCCGTGCTGCAGTGCACGAGGGGATATCTGATCGCGGAGCCCCCACAGCGGCTAGCGAACGGACACCTCGTAGCTCTAAAGGATCGCCAAAATCCCCCTCTGTTGGAGGAAAAGGCGTTGTCTGCTTTCGTTGCCGTGAGCGTGGTGACACCGCGCGTGAGTGCAACGCGCCCCAACCGACACAACGGCCTCCTCGCCCGTCGGGAAACGGGGTGAGCCATCGGTGAGCTCCCCGTTGCCGGCGGCTGCAGCAGTAAGAGAGCACGGGAGTGTTGCACAACCTCTGGCACCGATGGCGTGTCGCGCTGGACATGACATTCCAGCCACGCCGGCGCCGTTCATCGCCCTTACGATCGCTGTTCGAGAGTTTGTGGCGTTGCTGGATAGTGGGGCTTCTTTCTCGCTGTTCGGCGAAGAGGGTAGGGTTCATTTGCGCGACCGCTCTGTCCACCTTCGAGCTTGCGACACTGCCTTCCACTTCGCCAGCGGTACCGCCACCTCCTGCGGTGCTGCGCGGTTGGTTGTGCGTTGGGAGAATCGTGCACGCCGACAACGCTTTGTGCATCTCTCTGGTATTTCCGTGCCTGTGATTCTCGGTCGCGACCTTCTCGCGCGCACAGGTATCGTGATTGACGTCGCAAGTGGAGGCTACAGGGACGGCCCTTCCGGCACCTTACGGCCTTTCGCTGCACCTCCCGTGGTCTCGGCTGCCAGTAAGTTGCCGGACGTCACGAGGAGGAAGGAGGAAAGGAGATCAAGCGTGGCCCCCGCGGCCCGCGTCTCGCCCTCCGACGCCAAGACTGGTTCTTTGGCCGGCGCAGCGGAAAACGGTCCGTGCGTACAGCTTTCCCTCGAGCGTAATGCTGCTGCGGTGAATGAGGTCTCGGCTATGCCGGTGACACCCCGCTAAGCAGCAACTCGAATGGCTCGCTACCGCCTTTGCCGGACAGCTTGTCAAAACGCGAGAAAGCACGCCTGTCGTCGCTGTTGACACGTTTCAGCGATACGTTCACGGTACGCCCGAGTTGCACCTCTCTGGTGAGGCACCGAATTGACACAGGTGACGCACAACCGTGGAAATTCAATCCTTGCCCCGTTAGTGGGGCAAAGAGGAAAGGAATTGTCCAGGCACTAGATAAGTTCATTAAGACTGGAGTTGTCCAACGCTGAAACAGTCCTTGGGGTTCACCGGTCGTAATGATCCCCAAAACAGACGGCTCTTACCGGCTCTGTGTGGACTACCGCCGGCTGAAAGAGGTCACGAGGAAGGATGCTTATCCTATGCCTAACGTTGACTCGATCGTGGCTGCTCTAGGCGGTGCTTGCTACTTCAGCACCTTGGATGCTAGCCGCGGTTACCTACAGGTTCATATGGAGCAGGCTGACGTGGAGAAAACTGCGTTCACCTCTCACAGAGATTTGTAGGAGTTTAGCCGCATGCCGTTTGGCTGTTCTGGAGCTGCAGCTACGTTCCAGAGATTGATAGACCGGGTTCTAGAAGACGCTAAACGGCAAGACGCCATGTCGTACCTCGACGACAACGTCATCTTCTCTCGAACGTTCAAGGAACACCTTCACCACTTGGAGGATGTCCTCGGGAGGTTGCGTGCCGCTGGGTTGACTTTGAACCCGAAGAAAGCTCAACTAGCTGAGACTCGCATCTCACTATTAGGCTTTAACATTCAGAGCAGTCGTGTTCTGCCGTGCGAGGAGAAGGTACGTGCCATTGTGGAGTACCCGACGCCGGCAAACACTCAGGGCCTGAGGCGCTTTTTGGGCATGGTGAACTACTATCGACACACAAGAGTGGAAGCTTGGGCTAGTTGGTGCGTAGTCATATTTGCAAGATGTTTCAGCGCACGAACAAAGGAAAAAGACAGAAAAAGCGCTCTTTCTGTCTACCCTGTCCTTTTTCCTTTGTTCACGCGCTGAAACATCTCGCAAATATTACTATCGACAGTTCATTCCAAGCTGTGTGGCCCTTCTAGCGCCCTTGACTGCACTTTTGAAAAAGTCAGCACGATGGAGCTGGGGGCCAGAACAAGAGCGAGCCTTCAAGGCACTTTCCGAAACTCTTGTGGCCACAGCTGATTTAAAGCTGCCCGACCTGAACAGGGAGTTCGTTGTCCAAGCGGACGCGAGCGACCTGAGTCTCCACGCGGTACTTCTCCAGGAGCACGACGGCATCCTCCGGCCAGTCGCTTTTGCGAGCCGGTCACTTAACGCTGCCGAGCGTAACTGTAGCGTCACGGAAAGGGAATGTCTCGCTATAGTTTTTGCTCTTCTGAAGTTCGACTGCTATGTCGACGGCGTGCCATTCGTGGTGGAAATGAACCACATGGCACTCACCTGGCTTAAACGCTTGCGCGAGCCTTCGGGCCGCCTCGCGCGCAGGGCGTTGACCTTGCAGCGGTACAACATTGTTGTGCGCTATCGGAAAGGGAGGTCGAACGTCGTGGCTGACGCTTTGTCGCGTGCCCCCGTTTTGGCGTCCGGCACTTCTTTCTGTCACTCCCGAGAGCAGTCGCATCAAGTAGACCCCGGGCCCTCTGGCTCCAAAGGGTCGAAAGGCGCGAACTCCGATGGCAAAGTGACTTTCGAGTCGACAGCCTCGGGTGAGGACGGTAGACCCTGTCACGTCCGCCGGTATCGTCTTTAGCAGAGAGGAGCTGCTTAAGGCGCAGCAGGATGATCCGTTTTGCCAACACATCGTTGACGATCTCAAAGAGTTGAGCTCCCAAGCGGAGCGGGGCGGTCAAGCCACCGGGCGCGAACAGACAGCTGGTATTGCTGTCGGCGCCGAGTGCCGTACGCAGACTGGTATTGCTGCGGGCACGTTGGACTCGTACCTGCTTGACGCCGACGGCGTTCTCCGGCGCTACGTCCCATCTGAAAAAGCTCCACAGGAGTCTTTCAAGGTGGTGATACACCGCAGTCTAAGGAAAGCCACCCTAGGTTATTTCCACGACTCGCGGTTGGCCGGACACGCGAGTAGCCTTAAGACTTTTCAAAAGTGGTGCCGCTCCGCTACCTGGCCTGGCATGAAGCGCGACACCCTTCACTACGCCCGCTCATGCCGCGTGTGCCAATGCGTGAAGTCTCGTGGGGGCAAGCTTTCTGGGCTCATGCAGCCGATCGACAGCCAACAACCTTGACCGGTCGCGGCCTGTGACATTATGGGACCTTTCCCAAAAAGCCGGAGAGGCCATGTTTTTCTCCTGGCTGTCACTGATCACTTCACGAAGTGGGTAGAACTGTTTCCAACAACCTTGGCCGGTCGCGGCCTGTGACACTATGGAACCTTTTCCAAGAAGCCGGAGAGGCCATGTTTTTCTCCTGGCTGTCACTGATCACTTCACAAAGTGGGTAGAACTGTTTCCAATTCGAAAGTTAACGGCACGCGTAAACTGGGACAAGTTGTCCGAGGTATTTACCAGCTTTGTTTTTCCGGCGGAGTTGATCACGGACAATGCGTCCTCTTTCACGGCCAAGGTGTTTGTGGATGCGTGTGCTGCCTTTGGCATTAGGCACAATAAAACAACCACATATCACCCACAGGCCAACCCGACCGAGTGGATCAACCGGAACCTCAGGCCCTTGCTGACAGCCTTTGCGCAGCAACACATGGATTGGGATGCCTGTCTTAACGAGATAGGCTTCTCCTTGCGGTCTACGGTCAATCGTTCGACAGGTACACGCCCGCCTTTCTGAACTTTGTAAGAGACCTGCCTAACCCCATGGACCGCGTCCTACGGGGCGGTGGCGGGGCAAACACCGTGAAGGTCAGCCTGTCTGGCTACGCGGTGGAACTGCGCTCATGGATAGACGCGGCCCTCGACCTAGCGCGTTCCAACCTGGCAAAAGCGCGCGCCGGTCAGAAGGCTTAATACGACTGGTCTCATCGGGATGTCCGTTACGATGTCGGCGATCTCGTCCTCAGGCGCAATCACGTCTTGAGTGACGGTACCGAAGGCCTCTCGGCCTCCCTTTCGGCCAAGTGATTGGGCCCATATTGATTGGGCCCACCCAAGTGATTGGGCGTGGCTGGTTCACGCTGCTCGATTTCTGTGGTGCTCGCTCACTCTGGTTTTTTTTCTCGTTGCTAAATCGCACATCGCGTCTGTAATTATCGCCAGGTGACCTAGCTGGCCTCGACTGGCAAAAACAACATCAATAAAGTAAGGTTTGCATTGTTTATTGCGAGTGCCCAAGCCAGTACATTCAATATATACGGTTGGGTCCGAACAAAACAAGTCACTCAGACATATTGAACGATTTCAACCCATGTGTAAATACTCTTGAAAGCTGACAAGCATATGCATATACCTCAACATCGATATCGCTGAATGAACGTCGCTCTCTATGTGTTGCGGCGCTCGAGTTAAATAGCGTGGCTTTAGGACAAGGGTTCGATTCTGCCGTCAGATGCGGCGCTAGCCCTGTACTGTTGATTTTGAAGTGAAGTGAATGCATGATGTGGAATCGGGAAGGAAACTTGCACATTGCCGATAGATAGCTCATGCAGTGAGAGCAATGTAGTCTTGTTAAATTTGTTAGTAGATCAATTGCGGATACGTGCACTTCTGAATTTTTTTCGCTCTGCAATGCTACATTGAGTATAGTAACAGTAGGTTATGTTGGGCTAGTTGGTACATATTATGCTGAAGTACGTGGTGCAAGATTGACAAAGAGAAAAAAAGAGACGAGACAGAAAGAGTGCCAACTGACAAATAAGTTTATTTTCACAAAGCATTCACAATATGTAGGCTCTTGGAGGACGTGCGCAGACCATTTCATTCACCGCACGTGCAGGCATGAACACTTTGATGATGTGATAACCGATTATTGCAATCATGATATCTGGAATCCAGTAACAAACAGATATGTCTGATGTAAAGATGTCGAAAAAACCAAACACACCCAAGCCTTCGCAAAGAAAATGCGACGAAAAAAACAGCCAGCAAAAATGACTCGCAGACACTTCTTAGCACCCATCTAAAGTACATCTAGATGCAACAGTGAGAATTCACTATTATGCAACACAAATGAAGGCACGCTGACGCACGAGTCACCTTTCACCCTCATTTGAAAGGCTTCGAGTAACTCCCGCGCCAGTGCATCCCGGCTCCTTCCAAGTACTCGCGTGCGATCGAACTGCGGCGTGCAGCCACATGAAGCACAGTGGAAGGGCAGATGAGTCCCTGTTCCATTACTAATTGATAAAGAATGCTCCCTTGGACGGTCATTTATATAGCGCCCTGTCTGGCCTATATAGACCTTGCCACAGCTCAGGAGAATTTCATAAACAGTGCCCACGGCACAACGCAGGAACAGCTTTGCATGCTTCTTATCGCACACCGCGTTGGCACCTTTTGAAGAAATGCGGGCACAGAGCCTTGAAAGCTTATTTGGAGCAAAGGAAACCACTGGCACATGGTGCCAATTTGCAACCTTTTTCAGGTTGCGGGAGATTTTGTGCATGTATGGTACAACATGCGGTCTTTTCCTCTGTCCTTGCAATGGCTCTGGTCTCCTGCGTTCTCCCTTCAGACTCACTTTTGCGGAACTCACTTTTGCGGAACCGTAGAAATGACGGTCCCAAGTTGACCACAGGCGGAGTTGTCTCGTACTTCAAGGAGCATGAACTTTCCCTTCTTCAGGCACACAAAGTAGGCGGATTTGTGGTGATGTCTACTTCCAGTTTCCAGGACAAAGCCAGTTCTGCTAATATGAAAAATTTCGAGTGTACAACTGTGAAAGCGTCGAAGGTAAAACGTCGTGCTGTTGATTTGTGCAAGAGTTTTAATTTAGCCAATCTGGCTAAATCAGTCTTTGAATGCAAGAAAACTTCCTTGGAAGTGTTTTTCAATGTAAAAACACACAAAGTTGACATGCCGTTAAGGTCAATTGTGACAGAAAATGGTAATTGGCAGCTGCAAGTGAGTCGCTATCTGTTGAAAAATTTAATTACGTTAGCGTTTGTAGAACCTTTTGCAACAAAAAGCTCCTATGACGTCATAGATTTCTTGAAAAGCAGAAGTGACATCAGTTATCTTTTTTCAATTGACGTTGAGGATCTTTTTTATTCAGTGCCTCATAATGAACTTTAATCTAGTGTAAGCGACTGTATCGAGGAACATGGTGGCACAACTTTTATCAATACCTCTGGCGTATCTGTTTCCAACTTCATGTCACTTTTAGAATTTTACCTTCATAGCACCTTTGTCTCTTTTTTTAATGGGTTGTTTATTCAAAGAAAGGGTATTTGTATTGGCTCCTGCGTTGCACCTGTTCTTTGTAGCAATTTCGGCGTCTACTGATCCTTCTTCAGAAAATGCCGTTGATCCAGGAAAAGTCCCCAAGATTTTTATATATGTGGATGATTTCTTCGTGGTGTTAACTTCTACTAACCCTGTAACGCTCTTTAGCCATGTAGATGTGGTTTTGAACCTGATTCTACAACATGAAAATGCTTGCTTTTTACGTATGAACTGCCCATTGACGAAAGCTTGTAGTTTTTAGATGTTAACCTGACTCTGGGCGAGGGTCATGTCTGTTGGAAGTTTAGCCCTAAAACAAGAAAAGGACTTCTTTCTTATGATTCTTCACATTCTAACGTAGTGAAAAGGTTTATAGCTGCTATGTGTTTTCGTTCTGCACTGTTTAAGTCATGCCAGCACACAGTGTTTGATAGTTATTCCTTTCAGTTATCGCGGCTCACTGCAGCCGGGTTTCCTTATTCGGTTTTAGTCAGTATGTCTGAAACATTGCTGCAGAGGCTGAAGGGAGAACGCAGGAGGCCAGAGCCATTGCAAGGACAGTGGAAAAGACCGCATTTCGTACCATACATGCACAAAATCTCCCACAGCCTGAAAAAGCTTGCAAATCGGCACCATGTGCCGGTGGTTTTCTCTGCTCCGAAAAAGCTTTCAAGGCTCTTTGCCCGCATTTCTTCAAGAGGTGGTGTGCGATAAGAAGCATGCAAAGCTCTTCCTGCGTTGTGCCTTGGGCACTGTTTATGAAATTCCCCTGAGCTGTGGCAAGGTCTATATAGGCCAGACAGGGCGCTGTACAAATTACCGTTTAAGTGAGCATTTTTTGTCAATTAGGAATGGAACAGGGTCTCATTTGCCCTTCCACTGTGCTTCGTGTGGCTGCACGCTGCAGTTCAATCGCACGCGACTACTTTGAAGGAGATGGGATGCGCTGGCGCGGGAGTTACTCGAAGCCTATGACATAAGGAAGAAAGGTGACTCGTGCGTCAGCATGCCTTCAGTTGTGTTGCATAATAGGGAATTCCAACTGTTGGATCTAGATGATTTTTAGATGGGTGCTATGAAGTGTCTGTTAGTCCTTTTTGCTGTTTTTTTCTCGCAATTTTTGCGCAGGCTTGGGTGTGTTTGGTTTTTTCGATGTCTTTACATCAGGCATATCTGTATGTTACTGGTTTCCAGATACAGTAAAAGATCGTTGATTCGACACCCGTAAATTCGGAAATTCGGATAAGTCGGACGGCTCTATTGGTCCCGTCCAAAGTGCATGTTAATCTATGGGACCAAACCTTCGTTATTTTGTCAAAATTTGGCTCCGCACCGCTTAATTCGGACAGATGCTGACGGCTGCTGCTACACAAAAGTGTGATGAATCAGCGCTAGCACTACTGGAGTGAAACTGAAACCTGAGTGGCATCGCCATCATCATCAACTAGTGGAGGCGATCGCAGCGTCACCGAACGTCGGCGTCTTCTTTCTTCTCCACTCAGCGCCTCCGATGCCATTTTCCCTTGAGTTGTGGTGTTGTAACCATCTCTTCTTGCGGAGTTCTGTTTTTCTTCCATTGTGACCGTATTTGCATGCCACCACCATCGTGCGCTACAGTGATGGCAACGCCGAAAAAGCGCCAGAACTACGACGCGAAGAACTTGACGACTAAAGGGGAAATTTTGGAAGCACTGAAGAACGGTGAATCGCGACAGCAGGTTATGACCAAGTACAACGTGAAGCGGAGCGAGTTGGGAACGTACGTGCCAAATGAACAGCAGATTCGACAAGCCTTCGAAAGCGAGAAATTTCATGCCTCTAGAAAGCGGTTGCGAACCGCAGCTCATGCCCAGCTCGAAGAAGCTTTGCTCCGGTGGATTACTGACTGTCGCAACGCGCGTCTGCCTTTTAGCGGGCCTCTCATCATAACGCAAGGTGAGAAGTACGTTGCAATGATGAACATTGAATGGTTCAAAGCGTCAGAAGGGTGGTTTGCGATGTTTTGAGAGAGGCACGAACTTGTCTTCAGGAGTGTGTGCGGTGAAAAGACCAGTGTTGACGAAATCGTGACCACCGAGTGGAGAAATGTGAAGCTGCTGGAGCACATTGCCGCATATGAACCACGTGACGTGTTCAATGCAGATGAAACTGCTCTATTTTTCAGAGCTCTGCCCAACAAGACGGTGGCTTTCAAAGGGGACGCGTGCATTGGTGGCAAGAAGTGCAAGCAAAGGATAACTGTGCTTCTTGCCGCCAATATGACTGGCACGGAGCGCTTGCCACTACTTGTCGTTGGGAAGGCGCTGAAGCCACGTTGTTTTAAGAACGTCAAAAGCCTTCCTGTCGAATACACAGCAAACAGGAAGGCATGGATGACATCGGACATTTTTTGCGGCTGGCTGCAGCAGTTGTACCGGCACTTCACGTCGAAGGACCGCAAGATAATTATGGTTGTTGACAACTGCAGTGCCCATAGCTCTACAGTCGAACTGAAGAGCATCAAAGTTGCCGCCCAACACTACGTCTGCTCTTCAGCTGATGGACCAGGGTATCATTCACTACGTGAAGTCGAAGTACTGCAAGCACCTGCTAGAGCGAATGATCCTATGCTCTGAAGCTGGAAAGTTGTATCAAGTGGACTTACTCAGCGCAGTGCACATCATCACCCACGTGTGGAAAAACACTTCGCCGCAACACATCGCCAACTGTTTTCGGCACAGCGGTTTTGTGAGGCCCGAGCATGCAGCAGTAGATGACGATGGCTTCGAGGAGGTGTCAGCCGAGTCCACCGACGATGACTGCCCGACTTTCGATGCTGTCCTTCCCACAGATGTGACCTTTCAGGACTACATTGTGATTGATGATGGTGTCGCCACGAGTGGTCTCCTGACCGATCAAGAAATTATTAATGATGTGACGGGCGCCCATGAAGACCACGATTCCGACGAAGAATCATGCGAGGAGATACAGTCGTGACCTCATCGCACCTCATGGGAAGTCTTGGAGGCGCTGTTAATATTAGAGGACGCTTGCCAGAACACTCCCGACAGCTTGCGTGCTGTAGGCTATTTGAAACAGTTAAAAAATTTGTGATGTCAGCCGGAATCTGCGCGAAAACGCAGACGACAATTACAAAATACTTCAACAAATAAAGGTATGCTTCTGCAGCTTGATTTTAAATGTTGTTTTTTCTGTTCATTCGTTAATTCGGCATTCGGTTAATTCGGACAGTTTTTCCGGTCCCGTGAAATCCGAATTAACGAGCCTTCACTGTATCAAGATTGCAATAATCGGTTATTACATCATCAAAATGTTCATGCTTGCACGTGCGGTTAATGAAATGGTCTGCGCATGTCCTCCAAGAGCCTATATATTGTGAATACTTCATGAAAATAAACTTAGTTGTGAGTTGGCGCTCTTTTTGTCTCGTCCCTTTTTTCTCTTTGTCAACCTTGCGCCACGTATTTCAGGCTACAATGAGTACTTCACAATTGCGCAATGTCGTGTCGTGTCGACAGGGTAGGCACTAGTTTTATTTTTCAGGCGTGAGCCCATAATAAAGGTAATATGTATTTAGGTGATGGGTCTAAAAATAGTTCAGGCTTGCTACATTTACTGTTGCAGTTGAGTCACACAGTTACTACAGATAGATTTCTCGTCACAGGTATTGACCGGTCTGCTGCGTAACAGCGAACATGCGTAGGAATGAAACAGAGTTATGAGGTGTCTGCTTACAGATCGAAAATGCCCAATTCTAAGAAAATAGGCTTTAGGCATGAATTGTTCATTTTTGTTGTTTGTACATCTTTGTAGGTGCTCTCACAGTACACTATTTGCTCAGCACTGAGCACAAACTCTTTTGCACAGACAGATCGATAGAACTTGAGCACTTTCTTGCAAGCAATCACTCCTGAAATCAAATGGTGGTACATGATGTGAATCTGTCCGGATACTGGATTAATAAAGGTCACATTTATTACACACTTGTTATTGTGTTTGCTTTTTCAGTATACTTGTGCTTGAAAGCTGAAGTTGTTTTCTCCCTACTACTTTTAGAGGTTAGGACTTGAAATACGTACTATCTTGCAGTGTGGCTGTGAATAAGTCAAGATCAATTATGTTTCAACTACCTGTGCGATTTCCTGGTTTTTTTTTCATGACTGTAATGCGCAAATTTTCACTTCGTAGTGGTAGACACTATAGTTATGACAACTTAATTTAAACAAAAGCAGATGTGCTCAAATTAATCATGGACGTTTCTCTGCTATATAAAAACAACAGTATCACATGCATTGAACACAATCTTGCTCTTCATGACAGCATTCACGTTTTTGAGGAAGCTGTGCTGCAAGTGCTCATCACCTTGATGATTTAGTATTTTAGGAGCCCATTAAACAAACGTGCAAAGCTAAAGCAATTGAGTGCAGCCTTGTGAGCTTTGGCGCATCTTTTCGTAAACATTGTCACGCACTTTGTTTCAGTACAGACCTACTGGAAGGCCGAGGAACGCCAGAAAAGCGAGGGACGCCAACAGGCCGAAAATACAAAACAAACGCCAGCTCGGGTCGCGCGCGTGCACCAACGCTGTGGCTTGCCGTTTCATGCTGCTTCGTCGTCGTTCGCATAGTTCCCTACATTGGCCCCCGGTGAATAGCGTAGCCAACCTGGCGGCTTAAGGCGTAGTCACTATAACGAGGTCGTAATATGGCTTCAGGCGACTCACATGCACAATTTCTCGGCCACTATGGCGTAAGTCATGAGACTGCGTCAAAGGCTCAATCTCATAATTGACTGGTGACGTACGGGCGAGAATGCAGTAGGGCCCGTGGTATCATGCCTGTAATTTTGACGAAAGGCCAGGAGTGCTCGGTGGAATTCAGAGCCAAACGAGAGCACCAGTCGCGAAAGTAGAGAGATGTCGGTTGGTGTCATGCCGTAGCTTCTGGTGGCCTTGGTCCTCAGTTGTCAGTGAACGGGCCAATCGTCTGCAATCTTCTGCGTACCTGGTAACATCAGAAATTGCAGTGTACTCAGGGGAGTCGGGCGTGTATGGGAGGATAGTGTCCAGCATGCACGATAGTTCACGTCCCTACAAGAGAAAAAAGGGGAGAACCCTGTTGTCGCGTGCGTAGCGGTGTTATACGCATACGTGACGAATGGAAGGACAGTGTCCCAATTGGTCTGGTCTGAAGCTGTGTACATCGTCAACATATCACCGAGAGTGCGATTAAATCGTTCTGTGAGGCCATTCGTCTGCGGGTGATATGCTGTCGTCATGCGATGGACCATGTTGCACTGAGCGAGCAACGCTTGAATGGCGTCAGACAAGAAAACACGCCCCCGGTCGCTCAAAAGTTCGCGGGGAGCACCATGGCGAAGAACAAAGTTGCGCAGGATGAAAAACGCAACTTCCCTCGCGGTTGCTGCGGGTAGTGCTGCCGTCTCCGCGTAACGCGTGAGGTGGTCCACGCCGACAATTATCCACCTATTTCCAGAAGACGACGTGGGAAGTGGTCCGTATAAGTCGATACCGACGCGGTCAAGCGGACGCGCTGGACAAGGCAGAGGCTGAAGTGTACCGGCAGGGCGTTGAGGTGGGACTTCACGTCGCTGGCATGCAGTACAAGCACGTACCTACTTGCGGACAATTGTGCACATGCCGCGCCAGTAGTACCGCTGACGTAAACGGTTGTACGTTTTGAGAGCGCCAGCGTGAGCGCTTTGCGGGTCGTTGTGGAAAGCAGTACAGATTTCCGAGCGCATGTGGTTGGGTATCACTAACAGCCACTTCCGACCTTCAGACGTGTAATTCTGCCGATAGAGTAGGTCGTCTCGAATAGCGAAATGTGTGGCTTGACGGATGATAGTTCTTGAGACCAAATTAGCTAACGGATCAGTCAGAAAGGCGAGGAGTTGGGAAATCCACACATCTTTGCGTTGTTCCGATGCGATGTCTGTGAAGTCGATTGGTGTTATGACAGCTGAAGAAGGTGACGAGGGGGTTGGGTCCGCCGGTAGCGGCGAGCGGGATAGCGCATCAGCATCGGAGTGCTTGCGGCCGGATCGGTATACAACACGAATGTCGTATTCCTGTAGGCGAAGCGCCCAACGACCAAGGCGCCCCGACGGGTCTTTGAGCGATGATAGCCAGCATAGAGCGTGGTGGTCCGTGACGACTTCGAAAGGGCGGCCATAAAGGTATGGGCGGAACTTCGTCAAAGCCCAGACAATTGCGAGGCACTCTTTTTCCGTGACAGAATAATTACACTCGGCTTTCTTGAGGGTTCGACTCGCGTAAGCGACAACGTATTCTTGGTACCCTGGTTTTCGTTGAGCCAATACAGCACCAAGACCGACACCACTGGCGTCGGTGTGGACCTCCGTAGGCGCATCAGGGTCAAAATGACGTAGTATTGGAGGTGATAGTAATAACCGCCGAAGCGCGGTGAAGGATTCGTCGCACTCTTTTGACCAAGCAGAAATGCCTTTGGAAGTTGTCAAAATGTTCGTAAGAGGCGCGATGATGGAAGAGAAGTTGCGCACAAATCAACGAAAGTATGAGCACAGGCCGATAAAACTTCGAAGCGTCTTGATAGAATTGGGCTTCGGATAGTCGGCCACGGTGCGGAGTTTCGCCGGATCCGGGAGAACATCTCTTTGCAGACGACGTGACCCAGTATAGTGAGCTGACGTGCGGCAAAATGACACTTCTTGATGTTGAGTTGAAGGCCAGCTGAGGCGAGACACGTGAGAATAGCACGAAGACGAACAAGGTGAGTTGAAAAGTCGCGAGAAAAAACGACGATGTCGTCTAGGTAGCAAAGGCACGTGTTCCACTTGTAGCCGCGAAGTATGATGTCCATCATCCGTTCGAAGGTAGCTGGGGCGTTGCAGAGTCCAAACGGCATGACGTTAAACTCATACAGCCCATCAGGTGTTACAAATGCAGTCTTCGATCGGTCAGGATCAGCCATTGGAACTTGCCAATATCCTGAGCGTAAATCTAAAGAGGAGAATTATTCTGCCCCTTGCAAGCAATCGAGAGCGTCGTCGATGCATGGCAACGGGTACACATCCTTCCGAGTTATGTTATTGAGCCGGCGGTAGTCGACACAGAATCAGATAGACCCATCCTTTTTGCGCACAAGTACAACAGGGGACGACCAAGGGCTCTGCGATGGCTGGATGACACTACGCTTGAGCATATCGTCGACTTGTTCGTTGATAATACGGCGCTCTTCCGCTGAAACTCGATATGGTCGTTGGCGTAAGGAAGCATGAGTACCGGTGTCAATGTGGTGCGTGATGTTCACTGTGTGACCCAAAGATGGTTGAGCGCAATCGAAGGCAGAACGGAACTCTCGAAGAAGGGACAAGAGTTCCCTTCTTTGTGTCGGTGATAGCTCAGCGGCAACAGAGGGCTGAAATGAGTCTGGCGCGGGCAGTGTGGCCACAGATGGCGTCATAGCATTGAGCTGGAGGTGAGGTGCGTGTTCAGCGAACTCTAGAGGGCGCAAGAGGTCAACGTCCTGTATGTTACCCAAACATTCTCCGCGAAGTAAGGTAACTGGCGACGATAGCGAGTTCGCGACGAGCATGGCGGTAGCACCGGATTCTACGGTGAGTACGGCAAAGGGCAGGTGCAGGCTACGGTGGCGGGTAAATACATCAGACGGGGTGAACAAAACAGTTCCGGCAGGAGCGGCCGTACAGGTCAGGGCTACAAGGGTGGATGTTCTCGGTGCTATTTCCGTGTCCGCAACAACGACAAGTTTGTAAGGTTCAGGAAGAGAATCCACCAAACAAGAGGTTGGCAGCGGTGTAAGGGCAACTTCTGCACGTGAGCAATCTATGATGGCCCGATGACGCGAAAGAAATTCCCATCCAAGAATGACTTCGTGGGAGCATGATGCCAGCACAAAAAATTCAATGGCATAAAGTTCACCTTGGATAATGACACGTGCAGTGCACACAGCTGTAGGTTCTATGCACTGCGAGTTGGCCGTGTGGAGCATCAGGCCCGAAAGAGGCTTCGTCACCTTTTTCAACTTGTGGCATAAGGTCTCACAGATTATGGAAACGGCGGCCCCTGTGTTGATTAGCGCTTGTGCGGCGGTCCCCTCAACATTGACGTCAATAACGTTTTGCGGCGAGAAAGATGGAGGCCTTAAGCAGTTCGAATTGTATGCAGCTGTTGCCTCCGGAGCTGCAGCGATCAGTTTCCCTCTTCCGTAGCAGGTCGGCGACGCATAGGTGACAGGGAGCGTCGCCGGGTCGATGGTGACCGATGGTTTGCGTTGGGTCGAGGACCGTCAGTTGTGTACCTTGATGGCGTCCTAGACGACGACGCCATTGGCCTGCCCACGGTGTCGACTGGAGGGGGATCTCGGCGACAGTGGCGGGCGACGTGTCCAGCGATACCACAGGAGAAACAGATGGGCCTTTTATCCGGCGTCCTCCAAGCGTATGAGCGACGGTAAAATGGAGCTGATGATCTCGCGTAGGGATACGGCGCAGCAATCGGGGTTGTAGGCACGACATAGGGTGGCGTGGCAGGTTGAGCATATGGCATACGCTGTTGCGTAGGACGAGCAGCGACGGCGGCATACGTGAGAGGCGTAGTGACTGGTGGTTGCTGATGCACCGGCGGAAGGGCTTCAGCGACTTGGGTCCGAATGACGTGTTGGAGGTCCGGTGCCAAAGCTTGCGTGGGTTCATGTGTCAGTGGCAGCAGTGACAGCTGGCGCGCTACCTCTTCGCGGACGAAGTCCTTGATTGTCGAAAGCAGCGGCTGCTGATCGGTAGGATGGGCAGCTAGGTGCAAGCTTGCGAGCGTGTCTGGCGTCGTGAGGGCTCGACGAGCAATTGCGCGCTGCCTACGCAATTCATCGAAGCTTTGACAGAGAGAAACGAGGACAGCAATTGTGGGGGGATTTCTCGCGAGCAACATCTGAAAGGCGCCGTCGTCAATGCCTTTCAATATGTGCCTGATTTTTTTCTTCTCAGGCATGGTAGAGTTGATGCGGTTGCATAGATGCAACACATCTTCAATGTAGCCTATGTAGGTCTCACCTGGTTGCTGCGCACGGTGACGTAAACGGTGCTCGGCTTGAAACATGCTTGCCGCAGGTCGTCCAAAGACGTCCGTAATAGCCGTCTTGAATGCAGACCACGTAGTAATGTCAGCTGCGTGGTTATTAAACCACAGTTGCGCGGTATCCGCAAGGTAGAATGTGACGTAGCCCAGCTTACTTGGGTCGTCCCATTTGTTACTTGCGCCGACTTTGTCGTACCTCGCCAACCAATCTTCGACGTCCCACTCAGTGGAGCCCGTGAAAATAGGAGGGTCTCGTTGAGGATACACGGCACCGCAAGTGATATGGACGGTCGAAGGTTCCACCTGGAGAGGCGTCTCGGTGGCCATGTTCGTGTCACGTAGAGGGGGAAGAGTACGGGAGCGAAGTTCCAGGTTTGTACGGAAGTCCACACACCTCCACCAGATGTCACGCAGTTTATTTCAGTTAAGACCTACTGGAAGGCCGAGGAACGCCAGAAGAGCGAGGAACGCCAACAGGCCGAAAATACAAAACAAACGCCAGCTCGGGTCGCACGCGTGCACCAACGCTGTGGCTTGCCGTTTCATGCTGCTTCGTCGTCGTTCGCATAGTTCCCTACAACTTGTATGAGCTAAACACAGTTAATAAAAACAAAACAGTTCTGGGTGTTGTTCATAAACTGTCACAGAGCACCACTAAAATATCGGAAAGCCTTTTAATGCCCCTCACTGCGGGGCTGTTCATTTTGCAATTAATAATTTCTGACAATTCACATGCCAACTATTAAGTGATCGTGAGTCCTACAGTAGTGGCAAACTTAGATCGATTCTGGCTTCCAGGGGTTCAAACAAATGCCATTGCTGTCTGACAGGAGACAAGACTACTTGTCGAAACATTTGCTCTGACACCTTATGTTAACAGATTTTTTTTTCATATTTCAAGCTTCCATCTTTTAAGCGTGAGTAGTTCACCTGCACCAATCGAAACTGGCTGACAGTTGTGCACGAGAAGTTCAGAATTTGTGCAGCATGAGTTTAGCAGTGCGGCATCACAAGTGAATGACAAGGTGCCGACAAGGTGGAATCCTTAGTTTTGTTCGCTTAATTGAATGAGGTGCAAACATCTTGGAAAAACACGCCACATTTGTAGAAGTGGGTACGGTACCTACGTCGAATGCTATGTTGTTTTTTGAGTTGTGCGTGCGGCTGCGCTAAATCAGTGCTGTCAGAGCGGAAGGTACAGGAAAATCATGAACTAGTTTTGGTGCTGTACTTCTCCTGTGCCTTTTGAAATGAATGGCACGATTTAGAAGATGTCTATGCTGCGCCACAGAAACGAATGACGAGGTGCAGCAGCATTTTGTAAAATGGATCATGTGGTGCAGGCGAATCGAACAAACCCTTAAGCACACAAGCGTCTTAGCGTTTCACCCGCATCGAAATATGGCCACTGTGGCTGAGATCAAACAGTGTGTTGTTGAGCTCAGCAGTGCCACACAATCTAATAGTGCTACAGTTTCAACATTATTGAAGTGCAGATTTCATGCCACGGCAGACAGCCAATGCTTGTGGCCAATCTAAAGCACCCCTTCACTATATGCCCGGTAAAACATTCACAAATACAGCATTACATGTGTGAGGTTCGAGATGACCTGTTGTAGTGGACATTCAGATGTTTCAACGTGCTTGTAGAGTGGACATTTGGGGGTAGTCATCCTATTGTTGCATGGCAGTCTGGAAAAACAGGTAACATCACCAGATATCAATGCAAGAAATCAATGCATGAAAATTTTCAAAGTAAACAAATAAACTAAGTTAACTAGTAAACAGCGGTATTTTATACATATATATAACGGTAGGTACCTCATAACACGTGTATCACTCAGGGCTGCTTCTTTACAAGGCATGCCATGTAGCAGGTTTCTTGCTCATTGTACACAGCTGCTTCCATGTCAGGTGGGCCAGGAGGCTGTGGTAGTAAAAGAAGTATTTCTCATTTATGTGACACTTTCTTGGTCACACTATAGCAAAACTAGACCCATAATTATGTGATGTTTCTCAAACGCGACTGCAGTAAACTTATAACTAGTAGGTTTTTTGCAATCATATATCGGCTAGCTACGAAGACACATGCGAGGCGACAGTGATTTAATTTATTTGCCTTCTTTCACCGCAACGGCCTCGTTGGTGTTACCTGGCTATAGATTGAATTTCAGAATTATTTATTGAGTCAGCAATTTGTTCCCACGTGAAGCCACGCCGCAAGTAACACACGTTTTTCAGGTTACAAATTAAGACGTTAAACAGTTTTAAAATTTAATATTGCGATACGCTGCCACCGTGTGACGCCTACGCAGTCATTGGCAAAAACTACATATGTTGAAATGAACCCAACTAGCCTTGCAAGCAAACGTCCTTGAAAAACGGAAGTGGTTTCTACTCACCGGCCCGGGCTTGCAACGGGTGTTTATCCGATGAATGCTTCATTGGTCACTTCGTTCCCCGGAAGTCACTTGAATTCCCTTCGCGAAAGCATATGGACAAGTCAAAATAAACAGAACGAGAAAGAGTGTGTCGGTCGACAGAGGCTCTAATATTTACAGCGAAACGAAACAGTCCGAGACACATCCGAACGCACCGCGAGCTGTTACCTGCTGTCGCAACCGTTGGTAGCCGCAAACTTTGAAATGAGGATAATGATGTCAATAGGCTGCTGCTGATCTCAAGTAAGCTGGAGCAAAAACTATTACGAAAAATTGATGACGCAGCACATGTTTAAGAAAAACTACTTGCTCAAATACCAAGTTGTTTTTATGTGTAGCGGTACGCAAAGATGTAGTACTTGATCATTTTAAAATTAAAACTTGGCCCCGATGAGGGCGCCTTTACAAGAGAGTGCAATAGCGCGAGTGGCGAGGGAGTTTAGTAAATCCGCTCTGGGTGTTTGAAGCAGAAACGTGTCACGGTTGATTTTTTTTGCCCCCTACAGGAGAGCACTTGAACTTGAGAGTTTCCGGGGCCTGCCCGCGCCTTCAATTGCGTTTCTGCTTTTCACCGACACCCCAGCATTCGTGAGGTCCTCCTCGATGGCCCGTTCCTTCAACAAAAAGCCCGGGAGACCAGCCGCGCGCTCGGTCGTTCCACAGGCACCGGCCGCGTCCTTGCCGCTTCCGTCGAATGCTCCCCCGGCCCCGGCTAACCAGGCACCGCCTCGTCGTGAAGTCGCTACGTGGACGTTCCAACAAGGCACTGAGGCCCCAGTCGCTTTCGTGTCGACTCGTCGCTGGTCCAAGCAACGCAAAGTCTGGGTGGGGGTAGACCCCGAGTGCGTCCCACGTCCTTTCTGTGGACGCACCCTTTCGGACCTGCTCGACGCTTCCGGAGGTGCCTCAAGGCACCTGTTCCTGAGGCCTCCATCTGCGACGCTTGTGGTGTCCTGCTCGTGCACGAGGCTACACTCTAAGCCAAAAACGGCCGAAGTGGAAGCAACGGCTGTTTTTACTCCTTCAGACTGACTGTTACTCTCCGAAAAGACCAAGCGGAACAAGATGGCCGACTTGTTCGAGAATGGGGGAGCAACTGTTGATTGATTGATTGATATGTGGGGTTTAACGTCCCAAAACCACTATATGATTATGAGAGACGCCGTAGTGGAGGGCTCCGGAAATAATAGACCACCTGGGGTTCTTTAACGTGCACCCAAATCTGAGCACACGGGCCTACAACATTTCCGCCTCCATCGGAAATGCAGCCGCCGCAGCCGGGATTCGAATCCGCGCCCTGCGGGTCAGCAGCCGAGTACCTTAACCACTAGACCACCGCGGCGGGGCTGGGGGAGCAACTGTGTTCATCTTAAGTTGGTAAGGGAGCAACGGAAAGTTTCCGGAGCCCTCCACTACGGCGTCTCTCATTATTATATAGTGGTTTTGGGACGTTAAACCCCACATATCAATCAATCAATCAATCAAGGGAGCAACGGAAGGAGGAACCGCTGTAAATGCTTTCGTCACGCAACTGTTACTCCCCGGCAGGAAACCGCACACAAATATGCATGCCGCCCACATTGATATTCATGGGCCCGATTATTGTTTGTTCTGTGTGCCATAATTCACCAAACCAAAACAGTGATTTATTTTAGCATCCGCAGATAATAAGATAGCAGCGCTGGCTGAACACAGAAGACCTGAGAATACAGCTACGTCAAGTACCTAAACACGCAGCAGCAGAATGAAGAGTTGGCACGTCAAAGCGGACCGAACGCCGAAACACGTGCAAAACAACGATAAAAAAAAGCCTAGACACGCCGTTCGTCCGCGAAAGAAGGGCGTCAAAGTCGATCAAGCACCTAAACGCGTGCATAAGGAGCCCCCTCCCCCCCCCCCCAGATATATCGGAGAAGAAAAAAAAAAGCGGACCCGGACGCGCTTATCATCAGCCGTACACTTAGTAGCACGCTTCACCGTGTAGTTTGAGGGCTGAATGACAAATATGCGCCATCTGCGCCCGCACGACAAGAGCGGCGCTAGTGTAGCAAGCGATGTAATTAACAAAGTAATTTTTGTTCAGTGTTTATGTTTACTAGCACTAAATAAAAGTTACACTCAATTTTTATATTTAAGTATGAGTTTCAGTGTACCTCAGTTTTTTTTATAAGTGTATTCGGAGAACACACTGAAAGCATTGCGCTAACGCCTGTGCTGCCACTGCTCGACGTTTTTTTTTCGGCGCAACTAGGTTCGCGTTCTCACTACTCATATTCATATGGTCTGTGGTCGGCGAGCGCATAGACATGCGAGCTTGTGAGCTATGTTTTGATCCTGTGTGTGTGTCGCAGATTTGCGTTTCTACTTATTCGTGATGAAGGTTAGTGTATGTTTATCTTTATGGAGCGCGAAGTTGTTGTGGATTTCGCTGCTGGGTGGAACAAACACATCGTAAACACGTCTTCAGCTATCTGCAAGCCTGTTCGCTCGTTGGACGAAGGACTGTGCATGCATCAGCGTGCAGGTTAGTGGCATTTCCAGCCTTATTTATTGCTCTTACAATATATTGTTGAGTGGTTGCGCTATTAAAAGAGAAATGATTTGCTCTTTCTTATTTACCGTATTCATTGCTAGCCGTATCGGACTAAATTACCTCTATTATTACCGCCTGCATACCCTCTTGCTTCCCCTGTCACCACTGCAGTGCCAGTGTACTTTTGCAGTTAAAAGATCATTACCGCAACACTACCTCGCTTGGAAAAACATTGGGGCGGGGTTGTAGCGGCCTTCATACTGGCACTTTTCTATCATCGGCTTTATGTAACGTTAACGACTGAGAGTTGGGACCGTGGGCCGCATTTTTTAGAGCTGTAAAGTGTATGTAAATCAGTAAGTGAACAAATCATTGTCGCATCACTTCACTGGCACAGCCAGGCGGTTGCGCACAGAATTTTTTTAGGCCGTGCGTAGGGAGCTCATAATGACGACCATATTCGCTTGCCCGGCCTCCAATTGAGATAAGCGGACCCCGCACGCCTCAAAAAAAAATATTTGCCCACATCACTGCATCACTTGCTTCACCTCTGCACTGAACGCACTATTTTATACGCGCACCATCAAGCGAGCAATTTATATATGGACAGAACAATTGGAGGAGGAATGACCCAAATCTTTCAGATATCTTTAGTAATGCAAAACCTTCGCAAAACTGAATATTGTATAATACAATCATAAATGCTGTATGTTCTCGTTAGCGCTGTCATTATTCTGCATCATGAAATCTTTATGCGTGAAAACTTGGCATGCCGTTGAAGTCACATATCGACGTAAATACCAATCGACGAAAATTTCGACAACCCTAATAACGCCGTTTGTGATTTGCCGCATGCACATAATTAGGCTGATTCCCACTTGGCTGTTCTTAACCTGACTTCTTTGCTACCAAATGAAACAATATTTGATGCAAGTCTTTTACTACTTTTTTTCAGGGATATAACACAAATTTGGTTGTACTGCAGATAAAGATGCTCCCAACGATGCTAAAGTACAGAAAGCAAGTGAATTTTAGTAAGTGCAGACTTTTTGTACTACGTATATGAAAGCATCGCTTTTTAGGGGCAAACTGTGCATGTGTTGGCCAGAGAATAATTTATCATGCCACATAGTTACACTTGCACTGACAATTTGACATGGCTCCGCTGGCCCGTGTGTGTGCTCACTCTGCTACCGTTAAGATAAAATGTTTATGTTTTCATTGCAGGGATTGCTGTTTGTACTAGAAAGCCAACTGCCAAGATTTGTTTACGCTGATGCTGCTAAGAGTACGCTTTCCCTATTTACATGAATTTTGGCTTGCACAAAGCATAACACTTAAGCCTAAGTGTTAACTTGGGCTTGTCCATGCGCAGGCCTTCATAACAGCGTTTCTTGACTTGCCTTTACCCTGTTTTCTGCAGATGTTTCGTGGGCTTAAACGTGCCACAGCATGTTGACCTCCCCCACTCTGAAAAATTCACGTTAAAAGTTCTGCAAGAGTGGGCTTAACTTTCTTGTGCACCTCCTTGCTGTTCCAAGATCGTGAAGTGTTATGCTCTTACTAGAGGTGGCAGTGTTTCTAATGTTTGTATTTCCATCACATTGACCAAGTATGCGATCTTGGCTTGACTGGTAGCACATCCTCAACAAATGTCTTTGTGGCACATGTAGAAGGCAGTACAAAATAAATAGGCAGACATTCACACCGGGAGCTAACTTCTAATAATGCTTTTTTTGAAAACCACGGTGTGCTTATTCCAATTTGTCTAACAGAGCAGTAACCTGTTTGGCTGTGAACCAACAAGACGTTGAACTAATAAAAGCTTCACATCTTGTTGCTCTCAGATATATATGTATTGGCAAGCTATCTGTGACACTTTCAAACAAAGAATCAGAATATCTGTGCCTGCCTTAAGATGTATTGCTTCGTTCACATATCTCGTGGCTGTGACTCGTCAACCGAGTGAACAAATGCACCCTTTTTTACTAAATTTAAAGCATTTTTGAAGATAGCTCGGTCTACGTTTATTTGTCTATAGTTTTGTCCAGCCGTTTGTGTCAGGTACAAAGAAATATACTGAAGATTATCATGTAGCCTATGCAAATGGTTGCTTTCAAGCAGGCTTTGCATGCTTGGCTTGCGCCTACAGGTATTGCACAATTCAAGATGCAGCAGCGTATGATAGAACAGTAGAATCGAGAGCAACGATGTGCACGAGCAAAATAAGTGTTTTAACATGAGCGGACGGCACGTGTTATTTGCCACACACATGATCTCACTCAGAATGCCCATTGGTGAATGGGCTCATAGAAATGTCACTCAGCTGTGTATAGGAAACAAGTTAACTGAACTTAAGGGTATCTTTCACTGCTACAAATATGCCTTGTTGAAGTGCTGCACATTTTCTTCCAGAATATTGCTGTCTGAGACATCAGGTGAAAAGCGTCTACCACATCAGCATTTATATGGCTTGCCAAGTAAGGTTTGGCAAAACTTTCCTTTTTTTCACATTTCGTTTTGCAGTAGACATCCTAGAATGTAAGTGCTGCTGCAGTGTGTGTGACTCATTGTTATGTATTGATTCTGGCATGTTTACCCTCACACTTCTATTTTTTTTCTTGCAACAATGAGACGCTTCACATATGCCTGTGGTGACATTCCGCTGCGCTAGCCTGATGGAGACACCAGCTGCGAAACTTGAGTCCTTCAGCAGTGGAGAAGTTGCCCTTCTCTCACCAATGAGGACACAGACAGCCCTATGCTAGAAATTCAAGATTGTTTTTCCACGGATGACGCAGAAAGCCTTTGATGTATTATGGTGCTTGTTTAGTGCTAGCTATGGTGTGGCGAAGTCTACTTTTACGTGTGCTCACACGTCGCCTCATAAAAAGAACAATAAAGCATTTATTTTCCTTTCAATAATGTCCACTTTTGGTGTTAGAAGCACCCAAGCAGTGCTCTTCCAAGAAGCTCTCGCCATGTGTTAAGCGTGTGACAAGCATACTCGAGACAAATACTCATTTCCCGACGGAGTAACTGGAAGCATGTGCAGTTGGTTTTCAGAGAGTAACTGCGAATACGTAGGAGGAACGGTAAAGACTAACTGTTGCTCTTAGAAGAGCAACTGGTGGGAGTAATGGTTGGTCAGCAGGGAGAAACTGATGGGAGTAAGTGTTGGTCCGCAGGAAGGAACTGGAGGGAGTGACTGTTCATCTCCCGATGGAGGAACTGAAAGGAGAGCAACGGTTCGTCCCTCTGCAGTTACTCTTTTTAGGGAAGTAATGGGAGTGGCAATGCGATTGCTCCCTGAAAGGAGCAACCCCTATACCCCTGTTGCTCCCTTTTGGCTTAGAGTGTACCCACCTCCGTTCGCGGGTTCGCTGAGCGAAGTCTGCCGGTGCCCCTGCGGTCCTGTCCGCTCCGGCGGTGCCGCCAAGACCAGGCCTTCAACCTGCCCTGTCGACCGACTCCCTTCAGGCGGTCGTAGTGGCGCTCGTCACGGACTCTCCATTCAAGTCGGCCATCCCTGCTGCGGTGTCCGCCGCCCTTCCGCGGCCCCAGGTTCCTGCTGAGACGCCGCCGAACGAAGACACTGGGGCCCCCGTCGATCTCGTGGACGGCCCTGAGCTGGACCCCAGTTTTTTCAGTGTCGGTGGATGCTGTTATTACGGCGTCTTTAGAGCGGCCTCGGTCTTAGGATAGGAGGGGAGGATTTGGGAATCGAGAGCGCCCTCCTACCCGGCGCCTCGTTCCCCAGCTGCCGCGCGCGCGCCGACAGCGTAGCCCGGGCGCGCATAAGCACAGGCATTGGCCAAGATGGCTGCCAGGGCGCCTCTTGGTATGGGCCAGTCAACCGTCGGCTCCTTCCCGCGCTGGCATGTCCGGGCACGCAACGATAGCGCGCTGCGCGGGCCTACGTCACAGCGCAGCGTCATTTCTCTTTGGGCGCGCGTGACATCCTTCTATCCTACGAGCTATGTTGCGCCCGACGATTCGCTTGTCGCGGGAGATGCTCTCAGGCCTCTACGAGAGGTTGACGCGCTGCTTAGCAGGCGGCTTCTCGTTCGTGCGTTCGACTTCGGCCCTTGTGCGGGAGTCGTCGCGCCCTAGGCAAGCGTACTTGCTCAGTCTTGCGGAGTATCCTATACGGCCTGCAAGCCCGTGAGTGTCGCACTGTGCTGCATCTTGGGTAATAAACCCGTTGTTGTTGTTATCCTGCCTCGTGCGTGGTTTCTGCGCCGGGCCGGAGAAATCGACGAACTCGGCTGCAGCGTCTTCGCACGCAGCAGCAGGGGAGGACGTCGCAACCATATACGGTTGCGCTTAGTAGGTAAGCCTTGTGCAAACCTGTCTCCACAGTACAAGAATATTTCAAGACACTCTGAATGTTCATCTAATGCATATAGGTTGATAATTTTCTTTGGAGTTTCTTGCAACAATAAATGACAGCATATGTATCGACCTTGGTTATCAACACAAGTGCTGACTGGCGAACGTGACAGGCTTTTTTTCATAAACAGCCAACATCCCTCAGATAATTCTTTTTCTTGTGAAACGCATACATTATACTCAGACAGAAAAGGTGGCAGAGCTCTGTCTCTGTCTCCTAGTCGCTCTAAATCTCTGTCTCATGGATGGCGAGTAAGTCTAGACGCTTTCTGGTGAAAAACTACGGAGCTGTACCGGTTTCTGAAATGATCTGAGGCCACGTTGATTCAATGTTTCAAACATAATTCGCTGGAACTGCACCATGGAGGCTACATTCTGTTGAGCTTATTGTCATATGTGATCAGTCTGGGATGTCGATGGTGAGACTTCTCTTGAACCCCCGCCAGGCCTCCTAGATCGGGACCACCAGCACTTTTCTTTTAAGTGGTCCTTGGGTGACCACTTTTAGGTTGCATTCGCTGACGGCGCATCTTCTTATTCACAGTCACTGCGTCACCCTCGTTGCTTGATTCCGAGCTGCAGTACGTCAATCTGCGCTTATTTATTGCAGTATACTGCTGCATTTGAAGATTGATATTGACCTTCTTTGTAGGAACCTCCTTCTGCGTAAGAAGCTATCTGCGGTCATTTTGGGCTGGCTGCTTGCCAGAATCTTTTGGTTCTTTGCGTACAGGAACTTAATCTCTTTTATCTGCGTCTGACTTTTCGGCATCTTGTGCATCCTTGTTGGTGAAGTTCGTAGAGTCTGTCGTTGACGGATGGTCTCCTGTTGAATACAGACTTTCTGTGGCAACCATGCTAAGCTCTTGCAGGTTATCGTCATGGTGTTGTGTGTGCTGTCGAAGCTTGTTAGCACAGGTCTCGACACAGTCCTCAGCTGAATGACCGAAGAGCTGACAGCCATGAGACCGAGGAGTCCTGCAGTTTCCACTGATGTGCCTAATCCTTATGCACCGAAGGCAGAGAGGTGAGTGGAACGAGACTTGGTACTCCACACGAAGTCAAAGTTGAGGAATGTCGCCTACTCGGACTCTATTGGCAAGGGCCGACCCAACGTCATGATTAAGAGTCCGCTATTGCTCCAGTTACACAACTTTGCAGCATTATAGCAATATTGACTCATTTTTCCTGAAACCATGCAGTGCCCCTCAAATATAGGCGTTTTTGAAGTGCTCAGATAGCCAGAGAAGCTTCCTTTATACTTTTGTAGGTTTCGGGTCAATCACAAGGCATCGACAACTTTTGATGAAAAATTCACGTCGTGTGACTAGCTTAGTTTTCGTCAGCGTGGACTTCCAAGTAACTGTTCCTACATGTGACATTTGAAATTGACCTGTAGAGCTATTTCCTATATGTCAATACACTCCCGAAGAGCATCTCTAAAGTCCTGAACACGATAGCACCTTTACATTCCCGCAACGTTCTAGCCAGCTGACTGCAATGCCATGACCAGGCATACGAGTGGTCTCTACTAATACGAGTGGTCGCGTGTCTGGTGCTTTTCTGACAACCACGCGTGGTCTAGGTACCAAATTTCACGAACACCCCTGTGCCCTTTAATCACTGCAGTGCGCCCGCGCTAGCTAGAGTGGTGCGGGTGTGCATAAGCGCCGCTGGCTGTGTTTTGTGTGTGTCAGCGCTTCCTTTATTTCGGTTTTGTGCGGTGGTTTGTATTATTCTTTGCGAATTTGGTGATGCGTGAGTGCGGGCTGTTCCGTCTGGACGTTAGTTCTGAATGTGCGGAGTGCTCTGACGCGTGTTAGTGAACGCTGTCACATGGGTACTTGCTGCATGTGGTCACGCTGCACTGCATTTGATCCGGATTTGTTTAGACAGTGTAGCGATGACTAATACCAGTATTCTTCCAGAAAGTTTGATCGCGCGCAACAACTTTGTCGCTGCTGCGGTGTACAGCATCGAGCTTGGCACAGGCGCCCTCACCACGATTACAACTGTCGGTGTGACACCAGCGCCCTGCCGCGGTGGTCTGGTGGCTACGGTACTTGGCTGCTGACCCACAGGTCACGCGATCAAATCCCGGCGGTGGCGACTGCATTTCCGATAGAGGCGGAAATGTTGTAGGCCCGTGTTCTAAGATTTGTGTGCACGTTAAAGAACCCCAGGTGGTCGAAATTTGCGGAGACCTCCACTACGGCGTCTCTGATAATCTCATGGTGATTTCGCGACGTAAAACCCCACATACCAATCAATGTGTGAAACCGGCAGTTATAATATCGCATTATTTTCACTATATGCACAAGTAGTCCAAGCAGCATAGAGAAAAAAAAGCTGTGGCAGTGATATCCCCTGTCAGTGATCACATGTGAATGCTCATACTAAGAAAAAACGTTCAGTTCTGTACGCTTTTGTGGCCTCTACTTCTTTGGCTGCTGCTTACATGACAATGCAAGAAACAAGCAGTCTATAAATTACATCACAATTGCACAGAAACGGTGCATCATACTTAGGCAAGTCTCTAGAAAAGATAAAACGTCTGAAAAGAAGCACATGTACATGTTGAATCTTCGAAACAAGCTTATTCCTCACACTTTTGTCAAATTTTGTTGTTAGGGTTCTGCTGACATGAGCCACCGGGAGCCACCGCATTATACATATATTGTATGATTGGTGAGTCGAGTGGTCACCTGTAAATTACGATCTGCATAAGAAGCGAGTACTTTGCCTTCGGCGCAACTTTGGCATGCTCACTTTTCGCTTAGCACCTAGAACTGAACCTCGTCGTACAGTGAAGATGTCTTCATCATCAGCCTGACTACGCCCACTACAGGGCAAAGGCCTCTCCCATGATCTGCCAGTCAATCCAGTCTTGTGCTTTTCGTTGCCATGTTATACCTGCAAACTATTTAATATCATCGACCCACCTAACTTTTTGTCTCCCCTTCCTGCGTTTGCCTTCTCTAGAAATCCAGTCTGTTACCCTTAATGACCAGCGGTTATCCTGCCTATGTGCAGCCTGCCTGGCCCATGTCCATTTCTTCTTCTTGATTACAACTATGATATCCTGAACCCTGGTTTGTTTCTTGACCCACTCTGCTCTTTTCTTCTCTTTTAAGGTTACGCCTATCACTTCCCTTTAATTCGCTCACTGGGTCATCCTCAATTTAAGCTCAACCCTCTTTGTAAGCTTCCAGGTTTCTGCTCTGTAGGTTAGTACTGGCAAGATTGATATGTGGGGTGTAACGTCCCAAAACCACTCTATGATTATGAGTGACGCCGTAGTGAAGGGCTCCGGCAATTTTGACCCCCTGAAATTCTTCAACTTGCGCCTAAATCTGTGCACAGGGGCCTACAGCATTTCCGCTTCCATCGAAAATGCAGCCGCCGCCGCCGGGGTTTGATCCCGTGACCTGCGGGTCAGCAGCCGAGTACCTTAGCCACTACACCACTGCGGTGGGGCTACTGGCAAGGTGCCACTGTTATATACCTTCCTCTGGGGGGTAAGTGGCAAATTACCATTCATGGTTAGAGAATCCTTGATAAATGTTATCAACCCCATCTTTATTCTCCTATTTACTTCACTCGCATGGTACGGCTCCGCGGTTGCTACCTCTTCTAAGTACACATGTTTCTTTATAACTTTCAGCTTTTCTCCGCCTTATAACAAAGTGCTGTTTTCTGCCGAGACTGTAGCACGTTACTTTAGTTTTGTGCACACTCACTTTCGGACATACTTTTTTGCTTTCCATGTTCAGTTCTTGATTCATGAGCTGTTTTAATCTCCTGAGTAACTTATCGAAGGAACGTCATTAGCGAATCGCAGGTTCCTAATATAATTTCGATTATCTCGAATTCCTAACTGTTCCCAAGCCAGGGTCCTGAAAACCTCCTGTAAACATCATATGAATAGCACTGGAGAGACTGTATCTCCCTGCCTTACAACCTTTTTTATTGGGATTCTGCCACTTTCTTTATGATGGCTGTGCATCCACTGCAGGTTTTCTTCCAGTGTTTATATGTAGCATTCTCCGATGCCCTGATTCAGTAGTGCCCACATTACTGCTGACTTCCTGACTGAGTAAACGCCTTCTCGTGATCTATGAAGGCTATGTATAGGTGTTGATTGTATGTGAAGGTGTTGTTTGATATGCTTATGGCACGGGATCACGTTAACAATATGGTACATTCCACAGCGAAGTTGAGTGCGGCGTATTTTAGTCGGTGCATCTTCTTTTCATGATCGAGCAGTAATTTTGGGGGCGAGAAATATAAGTTATGGTCTTCTTGCTTTTTCTTCTTCATATTGTAAATTACTTATTACTAGATTACATCTCATACATTACTGAATGGACCAGGACAGTGGAGGGCCTTGACACTTTAATCATGCACTACCATATTGCAATTTTCAACTGCAAC
Organism: Rhipicephalus microplus; assembly: GCF_043290135.1. NCBI lineage: Eukaryota > Metazoa > Arthropoda > Arachnida > Ixodida > Ixodidae > Rhipicephalus > Rhipicephalus microplus. Next base: position 139,145,287 of record NC_134700.1, on the reverse strand, counting down.
TTAAAGACCACTGCTTGGCATATTTGATGTATAATAAATTCTATTGTTGCAACATTTCTCAGTGTAAACTTTTAGTTGTGAAAACATGCTCAGGCTATGGACAACAGCTGGTGTATTAGTTTTTAAAAAACACCCAAACGGTGTTCTATGACTACTAATTAAAGCACAGCGTAATAGTATTTGTCTGAAATTTGTGATCAATAGGTACAAAACTACAACTGCGCCTCTTCAAGCAAGTTATTTGCAGGTTCAAAAAGCGGGAAACACTTGATCACAGCACTATTGGGACTCTGTCACCATGTACAAATCTTTTGTACTTTAAAAGTTTATAATTTATGTGCTTGCAGGCTCATGCACAGCAGAGCAGAAGGAACCTGCGTTGCTTACCATTACAATCATGTTAAAGGAATTCGATTTACCTCTCGCAGCCATACATCTCAACTAGGAAGTTTGTCTGGTTAGAGTTAATTGAGGAGGTAAAAGTACTTGTAATCTTTAGATGCTATAACAGCCCCTGAGGAGACCTTGGTGGTCAAAAAGAAAATGCTTCCTTAGCATAAAAACCGAGGCAAGACTTCTCTTGTATGTGGTTTAAAAGAGTCTTTCCTACTCTTTGGAAGTAGAGTTTTAACGCCCTTCACTAACAACGAGGAAAGTCAACTGTTCTTCTAGGTCTTAAGCTCTTTTGCTGGCCTCGGAACAATGTTATACTAAGTTCTATTTTTACTCTATATAGAGCTTCTTTCCTATCCGTTTATAAAGAACTACAGGTTTTCCCACTGAATTTAATCCAAGCGCCTGCCAAATTATTCTAGGCGCCCGTCAATTTAATCCAGCCGCCATTCTAATTATTCCGGGTGCCATTCATTTTAATCCAAGTGCCACTGAAATTAATCCAACCACCAGCCAATTTATTCCAGACGCGAACGAACTTAATACTCCTGGCGACATGGTGACTTCAAAGGAACCCTGAATTTTCAAGAACGCGTGGAGTGAATAGCTTTGGAGTGAATTTAAAAGGAAAAACAATGAATGAGCCACTTTGACACAATGTGATTCACATGACTTCTCCACGCCTATTACCCGCGAAAGCCTTATTCACACCTTCGACATGCATATCAATAAAAACGCCGTCCACAAAAAAATACCTTGACTGCTATTAATCAAACCAATGATCTCATTACGAGTGACTTGAGTGACGTCATCACGCATATCACCCACGCACGCACTATCTTAACTTTTCTTTCATGCTTATCAAACGCAACGTTTTTGAAAGGACAGTAGCTTGACACCTAAAACTCGGCGAAGCGACTTGATCACCAATGTCTCAGGTGACGTCCTAACACCTATCACCGACACATGCGCTGTCCTAATCTGTCTTCATGCATATCAATCGAAACGTATTTGAGAGGGTAATAACTTGAACGCTGTCAACCGGCCTAGGAAGCGATCACTAGTGACTCACGTGACATCATCATGCCTATCACACACGCACGCGCTGTCCTAACCTGTCTTCATGCATATCAAAGGAACCATCTTTGCGAGGGCAATAATGCCATGCTTATGTCTCGGCCAACCGACTTGATCACTAGTAGCTGAAGTTACGTCATCACGCCTAACACAAACGCAAGCACTCTCTAACCTGCCTTCATGCAAATCAAACGAAACGTTTTTGAAAGGTTATAACTTGAACGCTGTCACTTGGCCAAGTAACGTGATCCCTAGTGACTCACGTAAGGTCATCCCCCATATCACCCAAGCATGCAGTGTCTAACCAGTCTTTGTGCATTTCAAACGCAACATCTTCGAGGGAGTAATAACTTGATCGCTGTTACTCAGCCAATCAACTTGATCACTTGTGACTCGCGTGACGTTATCACGCCTAACACTCATGCAAGCGCTTCCTAATATTTTTTCATGCATATCAAACGAAACATTTTGAGAGGGTAATAACTTGAACGCTGTCACTCGGCCTAGTGACGTGATCACTAGTGATTCACTTGACGTATACACGCCTAACACCCGCGCACACGCTGTCCTAACCTGTATTCATGCGTAGGAAACTAACCGTCTTTGAGGGAACAATAAAATCATACTTATGACTCGGCCAACATACTACTTGATCATTAGTAACTTACGTGACGTCATCACGACTGACATTCACACGCACTCTCTAACGTGCCGTCATGGATATTAAATGAAACATCGTTGATAGAGTAATAACACGAAGATCGTTGTAGGCAGCATCTGCTAGTATTAACAAACTGCTCGCGCTAAACAGCCATCCAACTGCCAATCGGTATATGTAGGCTCCGGATCGCACGTTAAGAATTCAGTCAAGGGCGTCTTTAAATTGCTTTCGCTTGACTTGACGCTTTTCTTGACTCGAGTAAATGCGATGAAAGCAACAACACCTTCAACCAGTAGTAGGTAACCCAACATCAGCCTCCCACCACTCGTTGAAGGCAACGCTTCTGCTACATTAAATAAATAAGAATAATAAGGGTGAAATGACAATTAGGCATTTCCAAACTATACTCAATTACGCAACTTCAAACGATACCCTCACCCTCTGCAACGCATTTACTCAAGCTCGTCGTGTTAAAAGATGTGGGCGGCTTTTTTTGTTGCTTCTCACGTTTTGAAGAATGTTTTGGAAACGCGGGCAGCCAGGCCTCACTACGGTGAACGGACAGGCGTTCTACACCAAACAGGCACGCCTATTTGAAGGACACTAACCTATAATAAACGACGTGGTGTGGAATGCGGAAAAAAGGAACGAGTCAGGCACAGCTCTGATTGGCGCATCAGCAAATGGTCACTTGCAAATAGTAATAGTATGTATCTAAAGTATGGTGACTGCCCTCTGTTACGACAGATTTGTTTCTCAGGATAACCAGATGAAATACTATATGAGTTGAAGGAGTGATTGACAATTCTTTTAGTAGCAATTATTGGAATTGGCAGACCGTGCATCTTATGCTTGATTATGTACATACGGTGTTATGAGTAGAGGCCGGAATATATGCAAAAATCTATTTCGTTTCTTGCGTTCCTATCGTGTCATTTGGACATATGATCATGAACTAGAGAACAGGGAGAGCTTTTATGATGTTTTTATAGTGCCTATAGGTGCTTATTTGCACATTGCTGCCTAAACTCCTATAAGTGCCTGTAAGTGCCTGTTTTTAAAATCGATGCCTTTATAAACGCTAATTAACCTCAAGTTTTGCTCTCAAGTAGCCTTGGAGTCTGGTATTCGTGTTACCCGGCAAAGTTTAGATTGCGGGAGAATGTATGGTGCAAACCACACCTTATTTCACAAGTTACTTTTATCACTGGCAAGCCTACAGGGCATTATGCCCAAAAATTAAATAGATAAGCCTTTAAAGAAATATTCATCCAAGACGCGTCGGCTGCTCAGCCTCTCTCCAGCATACGCTCGGATACGTAGAGAGTAGGAGGTGCTTCTGTGCAGCGGAACGACGATAAAGAATGAATGCGAAACCGTGGAGAATCTTCAAAGAAAGTAAATTGTAGATAAAAAGCAATATCTATGTGATTTTTGTTTTATTTGTCTTTACATGTGGTCCTCCTGAGAAATTGTACTTTGACATTCGAAAATGTTGCGTATCCCATGAGAAGGTTTGTTTTTCTAGCATTTTTTTAATTCGTTCAATAAAAGCTGTGAAAGGATTATCTGAAGAGGTGAGCTTGAAGCCTTCGCCACTCACTAGATGTAGACTTCGCTAGCCCAATTCCTTCCCTGCTATTGATATTCGAGCTGGAGCATCACCCGACGCGCATGAGCAAGTCATGCGCGCGTAAACTATACTCGCATGAACTGCCCGCAGCAGCTCGTACACGCGAGTGGTGTTCTGTCGCCTCGATTTTCTCTGTGTTGTACTGCGAGATTTTGTGGGATGAATTCCTATTTGCGCGCAAAATTGGAGAAGCTGGCTTGCATAACGTATTCTTACCCCAATACACAGTCTCACACCGCTGCAACTTATGTAGGGACGATGCACCGAAACCACGCCAAGCGTTCTGAATGCGGGAAGTGCGAGAACACCAACGCAAACGAAATGGAGGCATCTTAGTCTGGCATCTTAGTCTTGCATTTCTCTCGATACACGAATGGAGAAGGCCATTCATCATCGTGCAGAGTATAACTCTAACATTCGCCCCCTTCACGCTAGTTGACAAACGGCACGCTGGAACACCTCGTTTCGCCCTTCCAAAACAGCGTGAGCACCATACGTTGAAGTTGATCTCGTGAATGTAGTATCGTGTTGAGTGACCAACTTCAACGTAAGTTACTCGCACAGTTTCGGAAGGGCGAAACGAGGTGTTCCATCGAGCCGTTTGTCAACTAGGGAGAAGGGGGCGAATAGAAATGTTATAGCCTGCATGTTTATGAATGGCCTTCTTCATTGCACAATTGCGGACAAGGTCCACTGGGCTGTCTTCAACGACTTTCTCGCAGAAGTTTCGAGGAAAGTTTCTCAGCGCGAAACGGGAATACAGGCAGTGTTTCTGGTTGACAACGCACCAGTGCACCACCGCGCCGAACACGCTCTTCTCGCGGTAAGCGACCACATAGTCAAGTGGCTTCCGCCATAGAGCCCATTCTTCAATCCGGTTGAGGAGCTTTTCTCAAAGTTCAAGGCAGGTGTGAAGAACTTCCTAAGCGAGCTGAGGGATGATCTCCTCCCGACACCGGGAGGGGTCTCCAAAAAAGAACATGGCCATGCTCTGCTGGTTGAGGTTGCGGGGCACTCTATGCAGCACACCGAGCGTGTGGACTGTGCCGCTTATGATGGGCACAATTACACTTTTGTACCAGGTGCCCTCAACTTCCTTGATATGCAAAACACTGCTCAGCAGCACAAGTACGGCTGCGTGTTTAAGAAAACAGCTTTGCCTGTATAATAATAAACTTTGCTTACCAGGAACTCGCCGCAGTTTTCTTTCATCACTCATTTCATAGCCGATTTAGCAAGCTTGTCATTATAGGAACAACGATTGTTTCATGAGTTACGTTGGATGTTTTAACCTAGCATCCTCTTTGCTTCAGCATTGCGATAACATGCACGCCAGGTAGGCCATAACCAGAGGCCAGCTTTAGAGGCACTAGAGACCAAGATTTAGACACCAAAATAGGCGGGCTAAACACTGTTTTCAGCTACCAAAATCGTGAATTTACACTGCAAATCATTTCGCTCCCTGAAGGGTGGATTTTGCAAGAAATTACCCATCTTACACCTAATATTTTTGCCAAACTTATTCGAACGGGTGTAATTTGTGCAATTACACCATCTTACACCCATTTGGCAATTTTATGTGTACTAGAGGCGTATGTTTGCAAATTACACCCAAGGGCGTTTCCTTGAATTTTACACCCATCATATATATGTATATAGTTTAGAGCATCAATACATACCCCATCTCAACGGATGCAGTCAAACCGCATGCCAAAGTTCTGGTGAAAAGATCGATGTATCGGCATTTGTTTCCACTTCTTGTTTCATTCGCCAAAATATAACGTGCTATGTGTTATATTTATTATACCACCCCCTATTTAAAATATTCAGAAGATTCCTCACATGTTGAACGACTTAATATAAGTACTTTTTGGGATTCTTATTTCTTATTAAAAAAATTTTGCTGCCGCTCATGTCCATTCATACCTAATTCTCACAGAGACATCAGTAAAAGAGATTATGTTGCGCTTAAACATGACATGAAACGATTACACACGGTTTTCGACAGGTTATCGTGCGCGCTTACTCATTTGAAATCACACTACATTTTTCGTACCAGAGGTCCTGGTTTATTTACAATGGGGGTCCACATATTTCCTCACACTGAAGTATTCCGCATCATTATACAAGTCGCTGATTCATTCGGTGAGTTATATTTAAATCTATGAACATGAATCAGTTCAAATTGATTGTTTGCATCATTCGCATTGCCATTGAACTAGGCATGTTTACAACCACCAAGCCAAACTTACTCTGATGCAGCTGCTGTGCACGTATGCCGCGCAGCAGGACAAGCTTGGCGCACATCCGCTAAGCACAGGTGAACTCGTCCAAAAGGACGCACCACTCTGTGGGCACTTACTGCTCTTTTTTAATTCCTTGATAAGAACACTTGCGCGTTGTATAGTATACGCGTGAACGATCGCAGACAACACAAGTGCACTATACCTGTGCCACAAGAATAAAGAGTAGTTGACTACTTGCAGCATTGTAATTGACAGTTCTTACTACGGCGTTACAATGTACTGATAACCGCACATTCGTATGCTGACACAAAATTTAAAACTTCAAATATAAGACAACGTCATTCCTACTGTGTCGGTAAAAACATCATAGTTTGCAGTTTCTTGCAGAATGGCAGATTGTTATTTAAAAGAAGCTGATAGCACAGCAGGGGTGTTGCTAGGATTTATGCATGGAGGGAGATAGAACGAGGAAAAAAAAGGGGGGGCCAGACCGACTGTTATGTACATTTTTTCCTGTGGTTGCATACGTGCGGATCTGAATCAGGATTTTTCTCTTTTTTTTTTGCTAAGTTGGCCAAATCCTGACCCGAAACTAGCTCAAATGACAGCCCATTGGCTCATACATACTTTGATCTTTCCTCTAAAACAGTAATATTTAAACAATAATTAAAAGTATTGCTGTTCTAGAAGAAAGTTCATAGCTTTTATATGGCAAGGCAGCGTCAGTTGAGTTTGTGTGGTTCTGGATGTGCCCCATTTTGAATAAAAAAGCTTCTCAAACGAACGTAAAAAAGTATGGAGACGTGACAAATATGGATCAACTTACTTCTCGCCCTTTCCTAAATTTTATTTATATCTATGCTGCACAAGTAACAAATTTGGACTTCAAAATGTAGAAACAACGCTGCAATGACGCCTCCCTCGGGAAAAGAAAAATGAGCATTACGAAGGCTACACATATGCCGCCTGCACACGTCAGTGGCAAAAAAAAAGACTTTGAAGCCCTGCTAGCAAATAATTATGTTGTCAAGCATAAAATATTACACTATATCTTGGGGGCTTGACGTAGCTTGAAAATTATATAAGAAAACGATGCTGCTATAGATTTTGGTTTTGGTTTTGAGGTTTCGAGGCCACTGCGCATTGCCATTGTCAACACGCAGACTTTGAATTGGGTGGTAACATCAAATGATAGTGTATAGGTATTCTGTGGTAATATGTCGTGTGCGCGTTTGCTGCAGGCTGATGGTGGTGGATTAAATTACTATTCACTTGCTTTCTCCAAGATGTGTACTTATACGGCTTGCACAGTTTAACTCGAGCTTACAGTAGACACAGTACCTCTCACTGCAATCTGTGGCACGTAGACAAGTGCAGAACAACCTCGGTGTGGCGGAGTGTGTGTCCTCTGTCAACTGCTCTCGTTGAAGATCGTGCACGCCGCAATCAGAGTGTTTCCGATGAAGCATTCAACGGAGTGTACGCTGGGAGCAACACTGAGAACGCTTTAGGATTTCGTGCTATTGCTGAAGAGGTAAGCTTTCGTGCATGCGAACAACAAATGTTAAGGTTCAAAAGGAAGGTCGCTGCTGATGGCATCCCACCGCTCGCCATAGCTCCGCTCGCCGTCGGGGCCGATCGCCGTCGCTCCAACGAGCCAAGGACTAGGGGAGAGCTTTGAGCAAACTTAACGGATTAATTTACATCTTTACAGTGAGTTGTCGAGATGACAGAAGAGAAGAGAAGAGCGAGCGTTGGGCGAGGCACTGCACGCCCTTTTTGTTGACCCCCGTTCCCTAGGTCCCTAGGTTGGGGATCACTACACAAAACAATGCGGACCAATGGTGATGTGGCAGTTCGTCTCAATGAAGTACCGCCCATCATGTCTGTTCATAGAGGAAGAACACAGGCTTGCACATACACACACACCTTTGCCACCAGTCGCAGCGCTGCCGTAGAACAGGTAGGGGGAGAGCGGAAGACGCACGGGCGCCTCAATCCCTTTGGTGCAGGCCTCAGGCTGCGTTCCCACGAGATCTTAGCGCGCCCTTTCGAGAGGTGCCAGGTTCGTGGAATCCCCTGGGAAAGCCCTTTGACCAGAGCCGTCGTCGTCTGCCGGTTAACGCGCTAACGATGCGTGGCCCAGGCGGGAGATAGAGCAGCGGCTCCAAAACCCTCTTCGGCAACATTCCACTCAGTTGGCGCCGCTGTCAATCAGTGGGCGCCGTCTCGTCTAGTCGTCCTCTGTTTCTTCCTCCGTCCAGCCGTGGCGAGACTGTCTTTTTGGCACTAATCCGGCGTGGCGAATGACCCGCTGGGTCAAGGCATAGCTTGATCGCTACAGCTCCTCCACCGACGGGAAGATCTCGGACGTCGGGTAGTATCAGCGGCTCGACGGGAGAGATCACAGTAACCGCATTCTCCCAATACAACTGAAACCACAAAGACCAACCGCTAGAACCAGCAAGCGCCGGCAATGAGTTTTCGGCAACCACGCCGGTCTTTCAAATGTGCCACAATGCACCTACGCTTTTTTTTAAATGGCAACCACACTAATACTCTTGCTCATAGCTAAAAATTTCGATTACTCAAAAGACCCCTTAAAATCATTACGGAAAACGTCCCTCAACGTTCGGTATAACATAACGCTCAGCTAACGAATTCACCTGATCCCTGAGCACATACTAAAATAATAAAGGGTAATGCAATTCGTGTATTAACACGCTTATTTGCTGAATGTAGTTTCATGTCAGCCCCAGTTTTTAAAGAACGCACAAGACTTTGCTGTGCGCTCTAGCACGACATCTTACTCTCATCCAAAGAGCGCTAGCATACCAACACGCACCTAACCATAGGCGATATCTCTTTCACCTAGGTATCCTTAAACCCTCATCTGAACGTAAATTTTCTCAAGGAACAAACGCACTGAACAATAACACTTGATGTCGTACACGTCAGGAGCACGTAACAAAACCTACATAAGTTTTATGCTAAATATCCGGTACTGAACAATTCTAAAACACGAGCATTTCGAAAATCGCATTTCCTTTTATTCTAAGACCTTCTTTAAGAATGCTCATTTACATTTTTGAGACGGTCGACAACCTCGCGCTACACAAAAATTGGCACGAAGCATAGGAACTCCTGCTCCGCACGACCAACGTTACCACGCTTTCCAATTTAGCGGGCAAATCACACTTCATTTACGATTTTTTTTTCTCAAAGAAAAACTAATTTGGAAGCAGTCGGTTGACCGTCGCGGGTCACTGCTTCCGCATAACGCTTAACAATTCAACTCGAAATTTGGACAAAGCTTACACGGAAACAAAATCTACAGGGAAGAAAAACTGTATTCAAGCAAACTAGCTGTGGATATGACACAGGAACACCACTTTACCAAATATAACCAAACAAGTATGTTTCCAAAAAAACTCTTGTGTCCGACTCTCCCGCCTACAGCTCTCGCTCCCCCTTCAGCCGTACACGCAGCGGTCGTGGTCTTCGATTATGAAAACACGCGAGACAACAACGTGCACGAGCAACAAGCTGAACTGCAGCGTTACGCCTCATTCGCGATTTTGGCGGGCTTCTGTCAGTTCGGCGTAGGGGACCCGAGCGATGCGTGGAACTGAGTGGCCATGCCTTCTTTTGGCTAGCTCGCGTGTGGTATTTAGCTATTGTGGCTTTTCCTTTGCTTCTAGGACCCCTTCTACAATCCTGTTCCCGCAAAGCTTTAAATCTCCTGAGTACATTCCGTCGCGAGGATGCGCGCCGTGGCCTACCCTTTCGCCACTGGCGCCTTACTTCCCGCCACAAAGGCCTCTTCGCTGAACTGGCCGATGAGCTACCCTCTTTTCTTTCTTCCCGATGCTTGCTTCCTCCTTCTTGCCTTCGCTTTGTCGCGCGCGCACCTTTCACTTTTCTACGGCGACGTCTACGACCAACTTTTTCTGCACCGTTAGGAAATTGGCCTCGGGTTGCGTCATCGGTAGTTTTACAGCTCAAGGGTGCTTCTGCACCACCTGCCACAGTATTTCGGCACTTTGATTTCTTGGCTCTGTCGCCTTGTCCGGCCGATTCACCTGTGCCAACGCTGTACTCAGGTGCGCCCTGAAACGTTCTGTGGATAGAACGGAAAGACCGACGCTCTCCACGCAATTCCATTCGCGAACTCGCTTTCCTCTTACTTTTCGTCTGGTTGCTCGGACGCATGCAATGCAGTTTTGACACTGCTGCAAAGCTCTTATTTGCTACGCTGACAGGTTTTGCGCCTTCTTTTAAACGCGTAGTTCTGTTCGTCTTTCTCGCGGCTTTGCGACGTCTCTTTCGTCTGCGCCGCTTTTTGCGTGTCGTTTCCGAGCCTCCCGATCGCATCTCCCACTCGTGAATCCTCTCACAGCTTTCGTCACCTGTCTCAGTCGCGCGGTCTAAATGATTTTCGACCTGGTCTTCTTTATTCTCACCCTCTAGACCGGCGGACTGGCTAACACACCTAGGAACAAAGCAGCTGTTTCCTTTCGAAAAATTTTGCGCGCAGTCCTGAGAGCTGTCTGCAAGTGCACTGATAACATTCTTTACGCTCGCTGCTTCTGAGCTTTCTCCGGTGTTCTTGCCTACTTCGACCTCATTTTCAAGATCCACCGTCGCGACAAACACAGTTGAGGTCTGTGCCAGATTGTCTACAGCTATTCTAGCTGTTTCGCTAACAGTTAACTGGCAAACCACCTCGTCGCACTCGCTCTGGCCTTCGTCGGCCTCTCTACTCAGCGCAGCATCATTCGCAGCACTCAAACTCGATTTGCCTTTGAATCCGCTGCTACGTTCACACGTGCTAGCCTCCTCTAAAGCTCTGGGCTGCACCTCGAACTTCTCGTGCGCTACACTTGTGGATGGCTGAACCTTCCACCGCGTTGCCTCGACTTTTTTCTTCTGACAGTTCAATCTCTAGGCTGAGTGCTCGCTCAAGCTCTTCACCTCGCTCCCGTTTTTCTATCTCCCATTTGCGCTCACTATTCCCCTTAGTGCTATGAAAGACACGCGGACCTCTCTCAGGCTTTGTTTTAATACTAGCACACCGTCGCGAATTCTTCAACGGAGCGTTCGTGAGCTTGTACTCAATTTGCTTTCTGTTACCTCTGATGCCGAAGCACCGCAGTAAGGCTGCCTTAGCTACATTGTAACTGTTGAACTACTCCTCGGAAAGGTACCCTATTCTACCCATTAACTCGCACGGAAAGACACTCAATAAGGCGATAGGCCAATAGTCTTCGTCGAGCCCTAGGTCTGCGCATTCTCGTAAGAGGTTAGGTAACTCTCTATATGCTCGCCCTCTTCGAATGCATGGATCCTCGAATTTGCTTGAGACCATCTAAGGCACTGTATTCATCTTCTTGTTTCTTCCAGTTTTACTTTTAGGCTTTCCTTCCACTGCTCTCTCTCTTGCTCTCTCTCTTGCTCTCGCCTTTCCCGACGCTGCTGTTCCTCACGCCTTTCTTGGCGTTCCTGTTCCTGTCGCCTTTCCTGACGCTCCTGTTCCTCACGCTTTTTTTCGCGCTCCTGTTCCTGTTGCTTTTGAATCTCGTTCCACGTTTATTTAATATCTTCACTGCTCAGATTCAAGCCATCGATAGCGCTAACAATTGCGTGTTTTTTAATCCCCGCATCTACTTCTGCTCCCAGCTCCTCCCCCAGAATCAGGAGCTGATTCTTCAACAAATGCTTCCAATCCATGACAGAGAACTGGTGTGGTGCAGCTCACTCTCTACCCAGAAGTTCCGTAAATAACTGCTTCAGTGGTAGCCTCTACCAGTGAAAAGATTGCACTTCAATCTTTTCAGCCTGGCAACCAAAAAACCAAAGCCAGCACTCACCCGTCCACAGCTGCCAGTCTCCATGATCTCGGCGTCTTGTTGATTCTCCGTCTCTCCAGACTCACATCCAACCGCTTGCCATCCAGTTGTTAAGGTTCAAAAGGAAGGTCGCTGCTGATGGCATCCCAACGCTGCCACCAGTTGTCGCGCGTCGCGGCGACCGCAGTCTGCGGGTAGCGGGTCCGGTAGCGTCGAGCCAAGGACTAGGGGAGAGCTTTGAGCAAACTTAACGGATTTATTTACATCTTTACAGTGAGTTGTCGAGATGACAGAAAAGAGGAGAAGAGCGATCGTTGGGCGAGGCACTGCACGCCCTTTTTGTTGACCCCCGTTCCCTAGGTTCCTGGTTGGGGATCACTACACAAAACAATGCGGACCAATGGTGATGTGGCAGTTCGTCTCAATGAAGTACCGCCCATCATGTCTGTTCATAGAGGCACAACACAGGCTTGCACATACACACACACCCTTGCCACCAGTAGCAGCGCTGCCGTAGAACAGGGAGGGGGAGAGCGGCAGACGCACGGGCGCCTCAACCCCTTTGGTGCAGGCCTCAGGCTGCGTTCCCACGAGATCTTAGCGTGCCCTTTCGAGAGGTGCCAGGTTCGTGGAATCCCCTGGGAAAGCCCTTTGACCAGCGCCGTCGTCGTCTGCCGGTTAACGCGCTAACGAAGCGTGGCCCAGGCGGGAGATAGAGCGGCGGCTCCAAAACCATCTTAGGCAACATTCCACTCCGTAGGCGCCGCTGTCAATCAGTGGGCGCCGTCTCGTCTAGTCGTCCTCTGTTTCTTCCTCCGTCCAGCCATGGTGAGACTGTTTTTTTGGCACTAATCCGGCGTGGCGAATGACCCGCTGGGTCAAGGCTAGCTTGATCGCTACAGCTCCTCCACCGACGGGAAGATCTCGGACGTCGGGTAGTATCAGCTGCTCGACGGGAGAGATCACAGTAACCGCAGTCTCCAAACACAACTGAAACCACAAAGACCAACCGCTAGAACCAGCAAGCGCCGGCAATGAGTTTTCGGCAACCAGGCCGGTCTTTCAAATGTGCCACATTGCACCTACGCTTTTTTTTAAATGGCAACCACACTAATACTCTTGCTCATAGCTAGAAATTTCGATTACTCAAAAGACCCCTTAAAATCATTACGGAAAACGTCCCTCAACGTTCGGTGTAACATAACGCTCAGCTAACGAATTCACCTGATCCCTGAGCACATACTAAAATAATAAAGGGTAATGCAATTCGTGTATTAACACGCTTATTTGCTGAATGTACTTTCATGTCAGCCCCTGTTTTTAAAGAACGCACAAGACTTTGCTGTGCGCTCTAGCACGACATCTTACTCTCATCCAAAGAGCGCTAGCATACCAACACGCACCTAACCATAGGCGATATCTCTCTCACCTAGGTATCCTTAAACCCTCATCTGAACGTAAATTTTCTCAAGGAACAAACGCACTGAACAATAACACTTGATGTCGTACACGTCAGGAGCACGTAACAAAACCTGCATAAGTTTTATGCTAAATATCCGGTACTGAACAATTCTAAAACACGAGCCTTTCGAAAATCGCATTTCCTTCTATTCTAAGACCTTCTTTGAGAATGCTCATTTACATTTTTAAGACGGTCGACAATCTCGCGCTACACAAAAACTGGCACGAAGCATAGAAACTCCTGCTCCGCTCGACCAACGTTACCACGCTTTCCAATTTAGCGGGCGAATCACACTCCATTTACGATTTTTTTTCTCAAAGAAAAACTAATTTGGAAGCAGTCGGTTGACAGACGCGAGTCACTGCTTCCGCATAACGCTTAACAATTCAACTCAAAATTTTGACAAAGCTTACACGCAAACAAAATCTAGAGGGAAGAAAAAAAGTATCCAAGCAAACTAGCTGTGGATTTAACACAGGAACACCACTTTAAAACCAAATATAACCAAACAAGTATGTTTCCAAAAAAACTCCTGTGTCCGACTCTCCCGCCTACAGCTGTCGCTCCCCCTTCAGCCGTACACGCGGCGGTCGTGGTCTTCGATTCTGAAAACGCGCGAGACAACAACGTGCACGAGCAACAAGCTGAACTGCAGCGTTACGCCTCATTCGAGATTTTGGCGGGCTTCTGTCAGTTCGGCGTAGGGGACCCGAGCGATGCGTGGAACAGAGTGGCCATGCCTTCTTAGGGCTAGCTCGCGTGTGGTATTTAGCTATTGTGGCTTTTCCTTTTCTTCTAGGACCCCTTCTACAATCCTGTTCCTGCAATGCTTTAAATCTCCTGCGTACATTCGGTCGCGAGGATGCGCGCTGTGGCCTACCCTTTCGCCACTGGCGCCTTACTTCCCGCCACAAAGGCCTCTTCGCTGAACTGGCCGATGAGGTACCCTCTTTTCTTTCTCCCTGATGCTTGCTTCCTCCTTCTTGCCTTCGCTTTGTCGCGCGCGCACCTTTCACTGCTCTACGGCGACGTCTACGACCAACTTTTTCTGCACCGTTAGGAAATTGGCCTCGGGTTGCGTCATCGGTAGTTTTACAGCTCAAGGGTTCTTCTGCACCACCTGCCACATTATTTCGGCACTTTGATTTCTTGGCTCTGTCGCCTTGTCCGGCCGATTCACCTTTGCTAACGCTGTACTCAGGTGCGCCCTGAAACGTTCTGTGGATAGAACGGAAAGAGTGGCGCTCTCCACGCAATTCCATTCGCGAACTCGCTTTCCTCTTACTTTTCGTCCGGTTGCTCGGACGCATGCAATGCAGTTTTGACGCTGCTGCAAAGCTCTTATTTGCTACGCTGACAGGTTTTGCGCCTTCTTTTAAACGCGTAGTTCTGTTCGTCTTTCTCGCGGCTTTGCGACGTCTCTTTCGTCTGCGCCGCGCTTTGCGTGTCGTTTCCGAGCCTCCCGATCGCATCTCCCACTCGTGAACCCTCTCACAGCTTTCGTCAGCTGTCTCAGTCGCGCGGTCTAAATGATTTTCGACCTGGTCATCTTTATTCTCACCCTCTAGACCGGCGGACTGGCTAACACACCTAGGAACAAAGCAGCTGTTTTCCTTCGAAAAATTTTGCTCGCATTCCTGAGAGCTGTCTGCAACTGCCCTGATACCATTCTCTACGGTCGCTGTTTCTGAGCTTTTTACCCTGTTCTTGCCTACTTCGACCTCATTTTCAAGATCCACCGTCGCGACAAACACAGTTAAGGTCTGTGACAGATTGTCTACAGATATTCTAGCTGTTTCGCTAACAGTTAACTGGCAAAGCACCTCGTCGCACTCGCTCTGGCCTTCGTCGGCCTCCCTACTCAGCGCAGCATCATTCGCAGCACTCAAACTCGATTCGCCTTTGAATTCTGCTACGTTCACACGTGCTAGCCTTCTCTAAAGCTCTGGGCTGCACCTCGCACTTCTCGTGCGCTACACTTGCGGATGGCTGAATCTTCCACCGCGTTGCCTCGACTTTTTGTTCTGACAATTCAATCTCTAGGCTGAGTGCTCGCTCAAGCTCTTCACCTCGCTCCCGTTTTTCTATCTCCCATTTGCGCTCACTATTCCCCTTAGTGCTATGAGAGACACGCGGACCTCTCTCAGGCTTGGTTTTAATACCAGCACACCGTCGCGCATTCACCAACGGAGCATTCGTGAGCTTGTACTCAATTTGCTTTTTGTTAACTCTTATGCCGAAGCACCGCAGTAAGGCTGCCTTAGCTACATTGTAACTGTTGAACTCCTCCTCGGAAAGGTACCCTATTCTACCCATTAGGTCTCACGGAAAGACACTCAATAAGGCGATAGACCAATAGTCTTCGTCGAGCCCTAGGTCTGTGCATTCTCGTAAGAGGTTAGGTAACTCTCTATATCCTCGCCCTCTTCGAATGCATGGATCCACGAATTTACTTGAGACCATCTAAGGCACTGTATTGATCTTCTTGTCTCTTCCAGTTTTACTTTTAGGCTTTCCTTCCACTGCTCTCTCTCTTGCTCTCTCTCTTGCTCTCGCCTTTCCCGACGCTGCTGTTCCTCACGCCTTTCTTGGCGTTCCTGTTCCGGTCGCCTTTCCTGACGCTCCTGTTCCTCACGCTTTTTTTCGCGCTCCTGTTCCTGTTGCTTTTGAATCTCGTTCCACGTTTTTTTTAATATCTTCACTGCTCAGATTCAAGCCATCGATAGTGCTAACAATTGCGGATTTCTTCATCCCCGCATCTACTTCTGCTCCCAGCTCCTCCCCCAGAATCAGGAGCTGATTCTTCAACAAACGCTTCCAATCCATGACAGAGAACTGGTGTGTTGCAGCTCACTCTCTACCCAGAAGTTCCGTAAATAACTGCTTCTCTGGTAGCCTCTACCAGCGAAAAGATTGCACTTCTATCTTATCAGCCTGGCAACCAAAAAACCAAATCCAGAACTCACCCGTCCACAGCTGCCAGTCTCCATGATCTCGGCGTGTTGTTGATTCTCCGTCCTCCAGGCTCACATCCAACCGCTTGCCATCCAGTTGTTAAGGTTCAAAAGGAAGGTCGCTGCTGATGGCATCCCACCGCTGCCACCAGTTGTCGCGCGTCACGGCGACCGCAGTCTGCGGGTAGCGGGGCCGATCGCCGTCGCTCCGTCGAGCCATGGACTAGGGGAGAGCTTTGAGCAAACTTAACGGATTTATTTACATCTTTACAGTGAGTTGTCGAGATGACAGAAGAGAAGAGAAGAGCGATCGTTGGGCGAGGCACTGCATGCCCTTTTTGTTTACCCCCGTTCCCTAGGTCCCTAGGTTGGGAATCACTACACAAAACAATGCGGACCAATGGTGATGTGGCAGTTCCTCTCAATCAAGTACCGCCCATCATGTCTATTCATAGAGGCACAACACAGGCTTGCACATACACACACACACCCTTGCCACCAGTCGCAGCGCTGCCGTAGAACAGGGAGGGGGAGAGCGGAAGACGCACGGGCGCCTCAACCCCTTTGGTGCAGGACTCGGGCTGCGTTCCCACGAGATCTTAGCGCGCCGTTTCGAGAGGTGCCAGGTTCGTGGAATCCCCTGGGAAAGCCCTTTGACCAGCGCCGTTGTCGTCTGCCGGTTAACGCGCTAACGAAGCGTGGCCCAGGCGGGAGATAGAGCGGCGGCTCCAAAACCATCTTAGGCAACATTCCACTCAGTTGGCGCCGCTGTCAATCAGTGGGTGCCGTCTCGTCTAATCGTCCTTTGTTGCTTCCTCCGTCCAACCGTGGCGAGACTGTCTTTTTGGCACTAATCCGGCGTGGCGAATGACCCGCTTGGTCAAGGCATAGCATGATGGCTACACGAAGTGCAGAAGTGCGTGCTTGTAACTCCCGATTTGCCCGCGGTACTCGTATTTGCAAAAACCGACCGTCTCTTGGCGCTAGTAGCTTCATGACCTTCGCTCGCTGGGTGCTTATCGGCTGCAATGTCTCAACAGTCGCAGCATTCGTGAAACTTGCTGTGGCGCGCGCTTAGAAAAAACGGGGAGATGTGCCGCGGGTAGATAAACTTAAGGCGCGTGGCAGCGGGTGAGAAAAAAAAAGGTGGGGGGAAAGTTGAGCGAGGCGAGGTGGGCGAAAAGGATGGACTAATAATAATATTAGTAATTTTAATAATAATAATAATAATAATAATAATAATAATAATAATAATAATAATAATAATAAGAATATTATAATGAACGAAACAGATCAACGAAAAAGGAGGCGCCAGTTGCCAGATAGTGGGACTGCAGTGGACAAAAGGGGCGCGTTTATTACGCGGCCGAAAAAAAAATCCACAATTCAATGACTGAAGTTAGGGGTGCCTTTATTATGCGAGTAAATATGCTATTTAAAGCAACAATTAAAATTTTTAAAAATTTGTATTAATACCACTTTTATGTCGGCGTGACATGTGTTTTGTTAAAATTCGTACAGCTAACAAAAGAATTTATATATACCTTGTTTGGTCAGTGATTTGCGCTTTTTTATGCCTTGGTAGGTTTGTTTACACTAGCATATCGTCGATATTCAAGACATCAAAATATTTATCTGCTTTAATAATGGTTCGAACAGCCACACACATTTGCATATATGTTTTCGCAATTTCGCATCGTTGTAATGCGGAACATAGAATATTGTAGAATAGAATAATTCTCTATATTTTGGGGTTTGGTTTTGACGCTGTTGTTACATAAAAAAACTTAGCCAAAGTGTACCAACACACACCCACAAAAAACTTTCAGTTACGCTGATACAGCACAGATGATACTGGTGTAGGCATAGGTAGCTACTAAAGAACGCGCTCACGAAAAACAAAATGAGGATGACAACACAGGTGGCTGTCAATGAAGGCAGGCAGACCTAACAGCTTTTGTCTGTTTCATGCGTTTTGTCTGCGCAGGTTTCATCCTTACCAATGTAAACAGACTGATCCAACTAATATGCCCTCCATGTATATATTCCTGTTAGCTACTTCTGCAATAAGTCGTGCATTTTTCTAAAGATAATACATATTTATAGTCCGGCAGCTCAAGGGTTATTGAGGATCTATTTAACTTACGTGTGATACATTATTTGTTGCATGGCTTTTTTTATGAATTAAATGAAGTTCAACTGCGAAAAAGCTGCTTACATATGCACTCGAAGAATATTAAGATTAGCATGTCTTATTGATTTTTGAGAGTAGTCAGTTTTACTCGTGGCCTTAAGTAATGACTTTGTTGACCAATAAGCAACCTGCGAAAGACAAAATATAAAATTATTCAGTATACCAAATTTATGTAACTGGAAAAGAAATTTAGAGGTGAGCTTCCACAAATAAACAGTGCTTTGTTTCCAGCAGCAGTTGTCATTTTGTAAGATCTGTTGATCTCTTCAGATTGGGGCTTGCTCGATGCTTTGCACTAGTTTCACACAATAGATTGTTTATCTGTGATGTGTACATGTCTACAAAAGGATTCTTCAAAGCAAATGATAAATATTGCTACTTTTCTTTTTGAATTGGTTTATATAGTTTTTTGTATCACCCATTGTAGTGCCCTATTGGTTAATGTATTCTACCTAAGCAAGAAATTTTGGTATAAACGCTGAAATTCGGGCATCCTGGTATATTTCAAACTTCTTGGTAGGTGCATGACTCAAGAGAGAAGTACTTTTTCACCACCACCATGGTGTAGACTCAAACATGGAACTTCCATTCGTACACTAATATGTGCAGATGCTTGTAAACTTAAAAGTGAATAGTGGTAAAGCTGAAAGTGGGGAAGCTGGAGCTTTTTCTTATATGACACATAATAATAAGGTTCTGATTGTTCCCAGTATTTTTAAATGCTGAGTTGATGTTGTGCACGTCTTACATGCATAATGTTGAAAGTAAAGCACACTACGTCTTCTACGATGGACTGGGTGCTGACGACGCAGTGCACTCTTCATCACAACCTGAAAGCAGCTGTTCCGGGCACACGACCACGCTCAAAGGATTGCAGAAGTGGTGGACGCTACACATAGGGTGTACCAAATATGTTGTACATTTTAGGAACATTCCTCTGATGGGAAAGGCTTCATCTCAAGCCTTGTGACCTATATACCTTTTTTCTAATATGAGTACAGTTTGCCATTGGATTAACAGCAGTGCGTGTAGAAAACTGTGTACAGATGCATAATGTTAATAGAATCGTATGAGATACTGGAGACCACATAGATGTCGCTAATTTAAAAGGTTGATTCACTAATGGGTCATTTCATGCCAAACATCCCAGCTATTTTAACGACCATCTCAAATATATTTGGAAAAAAAATTTGCAGATTTACTGTATTGAAAACAGTGAAACGGTTGAATATTTCCAAGAAAGAAAAAATTTCGGTCACGAAGTTGCCTTTTGAACTTCTCGGAATGTCGTTTCAGTATAAAAATAGCTGTTCCTTGTTTCTATACGAAATTTTGTCAATATGTTGAGTGAAGCTTCTTGTATAAAGTGTATCAATCTCAGTATTATTAGTGCATATTTACCGGCACATACGCCTCCAAGACTTTAACGAAGTGCTTGATTGGGCTGGTTGGTGCTGCACGGTAGACGAAGAAAATGCTTAACAGCGCAAATGACAAGAAGAGATAGAAGAGACGAGAACAGAGCGCTGTACTAACAACCAAAGTTAATTCCAAACCAACTGCAATATATAGGAAACAAAATCTGTGCATAACCACGCAACATCAACAGAATTGCAAATACATGCGCCATACGGCCTACCTTATCAAGAACCGGTTATATCAGTTGACTCCAGATAACTAACTTCACAGCTGTGAAGAAAAATTGAAGGTGCGCTAACGCAGGAAGCACCAAGTTGTTGAATGTGGAAGGCATCACTAATCTCATGCTCGCGCCGATTTTTATATCACTCCATGATCAAACACTTGTCACAAATTGGCTGACCACGAGACTTATTACAATTGTCCGTCAAGTATCTGGAAAACGAGCCTTTCAGAGAGTGTGCTCCCTCAATCGATCATTCATGCATCGCCGTTCGGCCAATGTAACCAAGCCCACAAGTAATTATATCTTGTAGCGAATCACTAAAACACATTCAACATGGCACATAGCGTGTTTCTTAGTGCATGCTTCTTTCTTAGGTCCTTTGCTATTGACCCTGTAACATAGCCAAGCGAGCTTGTCGCGTGCGCAGAACACAATTCTTACACCTATTTTGACAGCCACCTTCTTTAGCCTATGGGAAACTTCGTGTACGTAGGGTATAATGATCTTGCTAGAATGAGGCTTGTTGAGTATGCTGTTGCTGTGTCTATTATCAGGCACTCTTAGTGACGTTAGGAGAGTCTCGGCAATGGAAGTTAGCAGGGGATTAGGAAAACCTGTTTGTTGAAGGCGGTGAACTTAGAGCAAAAAACTGCATTTTATCTGGTGGTGACAAGAGCGAGCTATAGCTGCTTTAGGCAGAAAAAAAGCTATGCTTCACATGACTAGCTTAGAATGGGCGGACGAAAAAAGAAGAAGGCTCTTCCTTGAGTGCGGTTCGTACCACCAATATACATTGTCAACAAAAAAAAAGCATTTTCAAAATCTAGACATCGTAGCTTATCCTCAGAAATAAACTCCCATGTTTATTCCACTGACTTCATTCCACGTTGAAAAACGTCAAGTATCTCAGCGATAGTCAGAATTATCGATGCGGTGAATCACTAAAAAGTCGTCAACATAGCGAAACACTTGAACTGTACTCGTCTGATTAGGGTAAGCCATGAGACTTCTTCCATACCGGCGCTAGTAGAAGGTCTTTGAAAAACGTAGCTAAGCATGAGCCAATGCAACTTCCTGCACCGGTGAGATATTTGACGTTTTTCAGCGTGAAATAAAGCAGCTGCAATCAACGCAAGTGTTTATTACGGACGACAACCTAGGACATATATAATTGAAAATGCTTTATTTGGTTGACCATGTATATTGGCGGTACCAACCACGCTCAAGGAAGAGCCTTCTTATTTCTTCCGCCTTTTCTAAGCTAGTCAAGTGAAGCATCGCTTTTTCCTGTCTAAAGGCAGCCATAACTCGCTCATATCACCACCAGATAGAACGCAGTTTTTTACTCAAAGTTCACCGCCTTCAACAAGAAGGTTTTCCTAATCCCCTGCTAACTTCCATTGCCGAGGTTCTCATAACGTGACTAAGAGTGCCTGATAAGAGACAAAGCAACAGCTAACTCAACAAGCCTGATTCTTGCAAGGCTGTTATACCCTACGTACATGAAGTTTACCATAGGCTAAAAAAGGTCGCTCGCAAAATAGGTGTAAGAGTTGTGTTCTGCGTACAGGACAAGCTCGCTGGGCTATGTGAGAGGGTCAACAGCAAGGTACCTAAGAAAAAAGCATGCACTAAAAAACACGCTATGTGTCATGTTGAATGTGTTTTAGCGATTCTCTACCAGATGATATTTACTAGTGCGCTCGATTACATTGGCCAAACAGAGTGATGCATGAATGATCGGTCGAGAGAGCACGCTAACTCTCTAAAAGGCTCCCTTCCCAGATACTTGGCAGACCATTGTAATAAGTCTTGTGGTCAGTCAATTCTTGACAAGTGTTTATCGTGGGGCGATATAAAAATCAGCGTGAGCATGAGATCAGTGAATCCTTCCACATTCAACGGCTTGGTGCTTCCTGTGTTAGCGTACCCTCAATGTTTCTTCGCGGCTGTGAAGTTTGTTATGTGGGGTTTACTTATATGACCACTTGTTGATAAGGTACGCCATATGGCACATGACTGTGCAATTCTGTTTATGTTGCGTGGTTATGCACACGCAGAATCTGTTTCTTATATAATGTAGTTGGTTTGGAATTAACTTTGGTTGTTAGTTCAGCGCTCTGTTCTTGTCTTTTATATCTGCTCTTGTCGTTTGAGCTGTTAGGCACTTCCTTTGTCTACCACGCCTCCAAGAACTTAGCCAAAATGTGTTTTCATTTCTTTCTATTGCAATACTGCGTTTTATAAGAACATCTGAGTTTTGAATACTTACTACACAAAAGGTATATTTTGGGACCTCTCAAGCTGCTAAACATTGCGACAAAAAAAAATCGCAAAATTTGCAGAATCGTCAGTTCTGTTTATATTCAGACGTGATTTGCACTATCACGTGGTCCAATATAAATTCATCTTCAAACCCAAACTGAAAAAAAAAAAACAAGTTATTTTCATGAGCCAAATGTTATCACTACAATTTCGTTTTAAAGAAGAAAATATTTTTAAACTTTCCCTTTTATGGCAATGGAGAATTTTAAGGCGGAACTGTCGTATCTCCAAATTTGAAGATAAGCGCCATAGGGAAAATTCAAAAATTACTTTCTTCCTTAAAACGAAAATTGTAAAGATGAGATTTGACATATGAATAAAACTGTTTATTTGCTTTCAATTTATGTATAAAGCTAATTTCGGTTGTACCACCACATTGTGTAAATCGCATCTTAATATGGACAAAAATGACAATTTAATGAAATTTATTATTTTTTTCTTGTCAAGTTTAGCAGCTTGAGTTGAGAGTTATCAAATCTTTTCATTCTTTCAAAATACACCTTCTTTGGAGTAAGTATTCACTACTAAGATATTCATACAAAGTGCAGTATTGCAATAAAAAAATTGCAAATATAATGCATTTTGGAGTCATTCTTGTGCCAGTAAAATGTGCCAGTAAAATTGCACTAATATTACTGAGCTTCACATACCTTACGCAAAAAGCTTTACTCAACATGTAGACGAAGTTTGGCATAAAATGTACTATTAAAATAAATTCTCTACAAACAACACTGAAATGACATCCCAGGAAGTTCCGAAGGCAACCACGTGACCAAACATTTTTTTCTCTCGAAAATACTCTACCATTTCACTGCTTTCAATGCAGTTAATAAACACAATAATTTTCGAACACATGTAAGGTGCTCGCCAAAATGGCTGCGCGTTTGGCATGGAATGACCATAATAGCATGGCATGAACACAGCAGAAGGTAATGCGTTCATTAAGCCCTCTACTTACGAAAAATTATATTGAAAGTGCCTTCTCTCAGGTGCTGTATAACCCTGCTTTTTTAACAGTCCTAAGCTGGCTGCACCTGCTATAGTAGTTTACAAGTGCAGCAGCGGCATTCATATCTTGTATAACTCGTTGTTGGGATAGTTGGTGCATGTCTGAATTAAGTATTAGTTAAATTTGCGCCAAAACGACGACCAAACAAACGAAGAAAACACATAAACGGGATGGGCGCTAGTTTGCAACTGTACGTTCCTTGAGGAAACAGGCTGATATAAACCAACTTTTCCTCAACGCATGTGCAACGTACTCGGGCCGTCGCTTACCTAATCATGCTATAGGACACATCATTGCTGGATACCGTGCTTCCTACTCATACAGGATACCAATTGATAACGCAATCGATACCCCGTTTCTTTCGTGAAAGGCCTCCAAAAGTTCTCTTTGTGTGAATTCACACGAAGTGACATGCGCGTTTCAATGGGCACCGTCGTTATTCTTTACTGTAAGAGTGTGTTCTCTCACTCGATCATTCACGCAGCGCCCCGTCGTCTGGCTAACATTTCTCTTTGCGCACGATAGGGGTATTTTGTAGACCACTTCGGTGGCACACTTCGTAAGCGGCCTCGCACGCTTTTTTGGGGGTGAAGCTTTGTATAGCGGCACCCGCTCGTCCCTCATAGCCGTTGTAGTATGTAACAAGTATAACGTTTTGACCTTCAAGGTAATGCTGGTGAGAGATTTTTTCTGTGCGTTCTGGAACAATAAAAATAGTGCTCAGTATACATGCCAATGGCTGCTAATGGAGAACGAGACGGACAGAAACGAACAGTATATCATGAAAGCTTCCTGTACGATAGGATTTTCAGTTCATTTCATTGGGCAGCCCACGAAAATCAAGTTGAGGGTAAACTTTCATTTCATTGTTTTTGATATTTCTACGATGAACACCTTTGTGCGGCGTGCCCCTATCGGTGCCGTTCTTGCGGCACTTATCTTTTAACCCTCCAGTGCACGCAATCAGCTAGAAAAACATGTAAAAGTGTGAGGTCGTGCAAAGTGTTAGAGGGCCCCTTTATTAAATTATTGTGTGTGCGTTCACCCTCTTGTATTCCGTGACAATCTGGCAGAGGTGCAGAGTAAGATTGGTAGTCCTCTTGGCACAAAAGAAAAAAAAGCCCTGGCCCTCAGCGATTGGAGGCTGGCAAACTGAATCTAGTACACCAGCGTTCAATTCGCTGCGTCCAAAGTGAGTCGCCTAAATTCGGAGCACTCCTGATTGCGCAGGCAACAGAGGCAGTGGTGACCGCCAACTTCAGAGCAATGGTTAATCTAGCTTCAACATCTGAACTCATCGTGTCTCCCCCGTGCATACATGAGCCCTTTCATGGCGTCACGCACAAAGTTGCAGAAGACTGCCTGGAGCATTTCTATCGGGTCGCAAGGACCAGGGCCAGGGATGAGGTGAGATAGCCGGGCCACGTCTACTTCGCATTGAAGGATTGAGCCAGAATATAGTTTGAGAACCACGAAGGGGAATAAACACGTGGGAAGACTTTCGGTAGCATTTGTGTGCTGCGTAATGCAAGCACTAATCAACGGGAAAGGGCAGAAAATGCCCTTTAATCAAGAAACCAACGAACGAACGAAATGTCAGCACGTTTATCGAGAGCATGTGCCACCTCTTCAAACGCGCCATTACAACATGGCAGAAGAACAAAAGTGCACCATTTGATGCGCGGAGTGAAGCAGGACTTATTTCCAGGCCTGCTTCGTAAAGCTCTACGTACCATTCCTGCAGTGATTTTGGGGGCAAGAAATATAGTTTATGGTCTTCTTGCTTTTTATTCTTCATATTGTAAATTATTTATTAATAGATTACGTCTCATACGTTATTGAATGGACCAGGACAGTGGAGGGCCTTGACACTTTAATCATGCACTACCATATTGCAATTTTCAACTGCAATTTAAAGTCCACTGCTTGGCTTATTTAATGTATAATAAATTCTATTGTTGCAACATTTCTAAGTGTAAACATTTAGTTGTGAAATTATGCTCAGACTATCGACAACAGCTGGTCTATTAGTTTTTAAAAAACACCCAAACGGTGTTCTATGACTACTAATTATAGCACAGCGTAATAGTATTTGTCTGAAATTTGTGGTCAATAGGTGCAAAACTACAGCTGCGCCTCTTCAAGCGAGTTATTTGCAGGTTCAAACAAGCGGGGAACACTGGATCGCAGCACTATTGGGACTCTGTCACTATGTACAAATCTTTTTTACTTTAAAAGTTTATAATTTATGTTCTTGCAGGCTCATGCACAGCAGAGCAGAAGGAACCTGCGTTGCTTACCATTACATTCATGTTAAAAGAATTCGATTTACCTCTCGCAGCCATACATTTCAACTAGGAAGTTTGTCTGGTTAGAGTTAATTGAGGAGATAAAAAGTACTTGTAATCTTTAGATGCTATAACAGCCCCTGAGGAGACCTTGGTGGTCAAAAAGAAAATGCTTCCTTAGCATAAACCGAGGCAAGACTTCTCTTGTATGTGGTTTAAAAAAGCCTTTGCTACTCTTTCCAGTACAGTTTTAACGCCCTTCACAAACAACGAGGAAAGTCAACTGTTCTTCTAGGTCTTAAGCTCTTTTGCTGGCCTCGGAACAATGTCATACTAAGCTCTATTTTTACTCTTTATTGGGCTTCTTTCCTATCCGTTTATAAAGAACTACAGGTTTTCCCACTGAATTTAATCCAAGCGCCAGCAAAACTATTCTAGGCGCTCGTCAATTTAATCCAGCCGCCACTCTAATTATTCCGGGTGCCATTCATTTCAATCCAAGTGCCACTGAAATTAATCTAACCACCAGCCAATTTATTCCAGACGCGAACGAACTAAATAATCCTGGCGACATCGTGACTTCAAAGGAACCCAAAATTTTCAAGAACGCGTGGAGTGAATAGCTTTGGAGTGAATTTAAAAGGAAAAACAATGAATGAGCCGCTAGTGACACAATGTGATTCACGTGACTTCTCCACACCTATTACCCTCGAAAGCACTATTCACACCTTCGACATGCATATCAATTAAAACGCCGTCCACAAAAAAATACGTTGACTGCTATAATTCAGGCCAATGTTCTCATTACGAGTGACTTGAGTGACGTCATCACGCATATCACCCACGCACGCACTATCTTAACTTTTCTTTCATGCTTATCAAACGAAACGTTTTTGAAAGGACAGTAGCTTGACACCTAAAACTCGGCGAAGCGACTTGATCACCAATGTCTCAGGTGACGTCCTCACGCCTATCACTGACACATGCGCTGTCCTAATCTGTCTTCATGCATATCAATTGAAACGTATTTGAAAGAGTAATACCTTCAACGCTGTCAACCGGCCTAAGAAGCGATCACTAGTGACTCACGTGACATCATCATGCCTATCACACACGCACGCGCTGTCCTAGCCTGTCTACATGCATATCGAAGGAACCATCTTTGTGAGGGCAATAATGTCATGCTTATGGCTCGGCCAACCGACTTGATCACTAGTGACTGAAGTTACGTCACCACGCCTAACACAAACTCAACCACTCTCTAACCTGCCTTTATGCATATCAAACGGAACGTTTTGAGAGGGTAATCACTCGAACACTGTTACTCGGCCAAGTGACCTGATGACTAGTGACTCGCGTGACGTCATCGTTCCTGACACTCGCGCAGGCACTCTCTAACCTGACTTCTTGCATGTAAAACGAAACGTCTTTCAGAGTGTAATAACTTGAACACTCTCACTCGGACTAACAACGTAATTACTAGTGACTCACGTGACGTCATCACGCCTATCACACACGCACGCGCTGTCCTAACCTCTCTTCATGCATATCAAACGATACGTGCTCGAGAGGGTAATAATTCAATCCTGTCACTCAGCCTAGTGACGTGATCATTAGTGACTCGCGTAACATCATCACACCTAACACTCACGCAAGCACCCTCTAACCTGCCTTCATGCGTATCAAACGAAACGTCTTTGAGAGGTTATAAATTGAACGCTGTCACTCGGCCAATACGTGATCCCTAGTGACTCACGTGAAGTCATCCCGCCTATCACCCAAGCATGCAATGTCTAACCAGTTTTTGTGCATATCAAACGGAACGTCTTTGAGGGAGTAATAACTTGAGCGCTGTTACTCGGCCAATCAACTTGATCACTTGCGACTCGCGTGACGTCATCACGCCTGACACTCATGCAAGCGCTCCCTAATATGTTTTCATGCATATCAAACAAAACATTTTGAGAGGGTAATAACTTGAACGCTGTCACTCGGCCTAGTGACGTGATCACTAGTGATTCACTTGACGTATACACGCCTAACACCCGCGCACACGCTGTCCTAACCTGTATTCATGCGTAGAAAACTAACCATCTTTGAGAGAACAATAAAAGCATACTTATGACTCGGCCAACATACTTAATCATTAGTAACTTACGTGACGTCATCACGACTAACACTCACAAGCACTCTCTAACGTGCCTTCATGGATATTAAATGAAACATCGTTGATACAGTAATAACACGAAGGCCGTCGCAGGCAGCATCTGCTGGTATTAACAGACTGCTCGCGCTAAACAGCCATCCAACTGCCAATCGGTATATGTAGGCTCCGGATCGCACGTTTAGAATTCAGTCAAGGGCGTCTTTAAATTGCTTTCGCTTGACTTGACGCTTTTCTTGACTCGAGTAAATGCGATGAAAGCAACAACACCTTCAACCAGTAGTAGGTAACCCAACATCAGCCTCCCACCACTCGTTGAAGGCAACGCTTCTGCTACATTAAATAAATAAGAATAATAAGGGTGAAATGACAATTAGGCATTTCCAAACTATACTCAATTACGCAACATTCAAACGATACCCTCACCCCTCTGCAACGCATTTACTCAAGCTCGTCGTGTTAAAAGATGTGGGCGGCTTTTTTGTTGCTTCTCACGTTTTGAAGAATGTTTTGGAAACGCGGGCAGCCAGGCCTCACTACGGTGAAGGGGCAGGCGTTCTACACCAAACAGGCACGCTTATTTGAAGGACACTAACCTATAATAAACGACGTGGTGTGGAATGTGGAAAAAAGGAACGAGTCAGGCACAGCTCTGATTGGCGCATCAGCAAATGGTCCCTTGCAAATAGCAATAGTATGTATCGAAAGTATGGGGACTGCCCTCTGTTACAACAGATTTGTTTCTCAGGATAACCAGATGAAATAATAATAAAAATAAATAAGATGAATACAGGCAGTTTTTCTGGTTGACAACGCACCAGTGCACCACCGCGCCGAACAGGCTGTCCTCGCGATAAGCGACCACACAGTAAAGTGGCTTCCGCCATATAGCCCATTCTTCAATCCGGTTGAGGAGCTTTTCTCAAAGTTCAAGGTAGGTGTGAAGAACTTCCTAAGCGAGCGGAGGGATGATCTCCTCCCGACACCGGGAGGGGTCTCCAAAAAAGAACATGGCCATGCTCTGCTGGTTGAGGTTGCGGGGCACTCTATGCAGCACACCCAGCGTGTGGACTGTGCCGCTTATGATGGGCACAATTACACTTTTGTACCAGGTGCCCTCAACTTCCTTGATATGCAAAACACTGCTCAGCAGCACAAGTACGGCTGCGTGTTTAAGAAAACTGCTTTGCCTGTATAATTATAAATTTTGCTTTCCACGAACTTGCCCCAGTTTTCTTTCATCCCTCATTTCATAGCCGATTTAACAAGCTTGTCATTATAGGAACAACGATTGTTTCATGAGTTGCGGTGGATGTTTTAACCTAGCATCCTCTTTGCTTCAGCATTGCGATAACATGCATGCCAGGTAGGTCATAACCAGAGGCCAGCTTTAGAGGCATTAGAGACCAGAATTTAGGCACCAAAAATAGGCGGGCTAAACACTGTTTCCAGCTCCTAAAATCGTAAATATACACTGCAAATCATTTTGCTCCCTGAAGGGTGGTTTTTGCAAGAAATCACCCATCTTACACCTAATATTTTTGCCGAACTTATTCGAACGGGTGTAGTTTGTGCAATTACACCTCCTTACACCCATTTGGCAATTTTATGTGTACTATATGTGTATGTTTGCAAATTACACCCAAGGGCGTTTCCTTGAATTTTACACCCATCATATATATGTATATAGTTTAGAGCATCAATACATATCACATCTCAACGGATGCAATCAAACCGCATGCCAAAGTTCCGGTAAAAAGATCGATGTATCGGCATTTGTTTCCATTTCCCGTTTTATTCGCCAAAATATAATGTGCTATGTATTATATTTATTATACCACTCCCTATTTAGGTTATTCAGAGGATTCCTCACATGTTGAACGACTTAATTCATAAGTTTACTTTTTGGGATTCTTATTAAAAATATTTTGCTGCCGTTTATGTCCATTCATACGTAATTCTCACAGAGACATCGCTAAAAAAGATTCTGTTGCGCCTAAACATGACATGAAAGGATTACACGCGGTTTTCGACAGGCTATCGTGCGCGCTTACACATTTGAAATCACACTAAGTTTTTCGTACCAGGGGTCCTGGATTATTTACAATGGGGGTCCACATATTTCCTCACACTGAAGTATTCCGCATCAATAGACAAGTCGCTGATTCATTCGGTGAGTTATATTTAAATCTTTGAACATGAATCAGTTAAAATTGATTGTTTGCATCATTCGCATTGCCATGGAACTAGGCATGTTTACAACCACCAAGCCAAGCTTACTCTGATGCAGCTGCTGTGCACGTATGCTGCCCAGCAGGACAAGCTTGGCGCACATCCGCTAAGCCCAGGTGAACTCGTCCAATGGGACGCACCACTCTGTGGGCACTTTCTGCTCTTTTTTAATTCCTTGATATGAACACTTGCGCGTCGTATAGTATACGCGTGAACGATTGCAGACAAGACTAGTGCACAGTACCTGTGCCACAAGAATAAAGAGTAGTTGACTACTTGCAG
This sequence comes from Rhipicephalus microplus, assembly GCF_043290135.1. Taxonomy (NCBI): domain Eukaryota; kingdom Metazoa; phylum Arthropoda; class Arachnida; order Ixodida; family Ixodidae; genus Rhipicephalus; species Rhipicephalus microplus. The sequence continues at coordinate 139,114,873 of NC_134700.1, read as the reverse complement.
CATTGTGATTGACAGTTCTTACTACGGCGTTACAATGTACTGATAACCGCACATTCGTATGCTGACACAAAATTCAAAACTTCAAATATAAGACAACGTCATTCCTACTGTGTCGGTAAAAACAGCATAGTTTCCAGTTTCTTGCTGAATGGCAGGTTGTTATTTAAAAGAAGCTGATAGCACAGAAGGGGTGTTGCTAGGATTTATGCATGGAGGGAGATAGAACGAGGAAAAAAAAGGGGGGCCTTACCGAGTGCTATGTACATTTTCTCCTGTGGTTGCATTCGTGCGGATCTGAATCAGGATTTTTCTTTTTTTTTTTTTGCTAAGTTGGCCAAATCGTGACCCAACGTAGCTCAAATGACAGCCCATTGGCTCATACATACTTTGATCTTTCCTCTAAGACAGTAATATTTAGACAATATTTATAATTATTGCTGATCTTGAAGAAAGGTTATAGCTTGTATATGGCAAGGCAGCGTTAGTTGAGTTTGTTTGGTTCTAGTTGTGCCCCATTTTGAATAAAAAAGCTTCTCAAACGAACGTAAAAATGTATGGAGACGTGACAAATATGGAGCAACTTCCTTCCCGCCCTTTCCTAAATTTTATTTATATCTATGCTGCACAAGTAACAAATTTGGACTTCAAAATGTAGAAACAACGCTGCAATGACGCCTCCCTCGGGAAAAGAAAAATGAGCATTACGAAGGCTACACATTTGCCGCCTGCACACGTCAGTGGCAAAAAAAGACTTTGAAGCCCTGCTAGCAAATAAATATGTTGTCAAGCATAAAATATTACACTATATCTTGGGGGCTTGACGTAGCTTGGAAATTATACAAGAAAACGATGCTGCTATAGATTTTGGTTTCGGTTTTGAGGTTTCGGGGCCACTGCGCATCGCCATCGTCCACACGCAGACTTTGAATTGGGTGGTAACATCAAATGATAGTGTATAGGTATTCTGTGGTAACATGTCGTGTGCGCGTTTGCTGCAGGCTGGTGGTGGTGGAATATTTTACTATTCACTTGCTTTGTCCAAGATGTGTACTTATACGGCTTGCACAGTTTAACTCGAGCTTACAGTAGATACAGTACCTGTCACTGCAATTCGTGGCACGTAGACAAGTGCAGAACCGATGAAGCATTCAACGGAGTGTACGCTGAGGGCTACATTGAGAACACTTTTGCATTTCGTGCTATTGCTGAAGAGGTAACCTTTCGTGCATGCGAACAACGAAGTGCAGAAGTGCGTGCCTGTAACTCCCGATTTGCCCGCGGTACTCGTATTTGCAAGAACCGACCGTCTTTTGGCGCTAGTAGCTTCATGACCTCCGCTCGCTGTGTGCTTATCGGCTGCAATGTCTCAACAGTCCCAGCGTTCGTGAACCTCGCTGTGGCGCACGCTTAGAAAAAACGGGGAGATGTGCCGCGCGTAGATAAATTTACGGTGCGTGGCAGTGGGTGAGAAAAAAAAATGGTGGGGGAAAAGTGAGCGAGGCGAGGTGGGCGAAAAGGATGGAATAATAATGATAGTAATTATTATTATTATTATTATTATTATTATTATTATTATTATTATTATTATTATTATTATTATTATTATTATTATTACCCTATCGGAAAAAAACGAATGGTGGGCATGGTGGAAACCACCACCCACCATTATAGTGGATTAATGTAGTGGGTGAATGGTGGGAAACACCCACCATGGCGCATGGTGGGTATGGTGGGTGCTGCAGTGCCGGCAACACTTGAGCGCAAAATGACTTCAGAATCACCGTGACGAGCTGCCACAAAAAATAAAAAAGAATTCTATAAAAACGGTATAAAAAAACACCCGTCCCGTAAAAAAAAAAAAAAAAACGAGGCGCCACGAAGGATCGAACGTGCAACCTGCGGATTCCCATTCGAAGACGCTAACCACTGCGCCACACCAACATGACGGTGTTGCGTGTTAATTACTTAGTTGCCGTACAAACTTAAGGTTCAACTTATGTTTGTCGTGTACACAACATATACAAGATCTACACCTGCTACTAAAAATTGCACATTTATTAAACACAAGCAACTGCGCCCTGTAACGATTGCCACTATGTTATTGGCACTAGTGCTATTTTTTTTTTTATAATTCACAACCTAAAGGAAAAAAAAACAAGTGTATGGGGAGCAGCAACAGTTTACCGGCGGGGTCTGCCAAGTTTAATATCCGTTTCGCGCTCGTTCTAAAGGGCGACATGTGCTCACGCTTTATGACGCTTCTAGGCTCAATTCATAGATACGCCCGCCTAATTTATTCGAGTGAGTATTGGGATGCTTTTCGCGCAATGTAGAGGCTGGTCGCGCCAGCGATATGCCGTTGCTCGTTTGCTAAAGCAACAACTACATAACGGCTTGGCCAAAACGAATGCAGTGTACCGGAAACATTACGCTATCATAATGGTTCACCAAGCACACGAATTGCCACGTCTGAGTTCTCGTACAAAAGCTAGAGAAGTGCCGGCGAGTGCGACCGGCGGCTGTCGGTGAGAAGACACTAAATTACGTTCTCTGGGAGTGCTTTAATCGCGTCGCATCGATGTTTGTTGCTTCTTGAGCGAACAGCATACACAATGAAAAATGCTTCATTTAGGTTAATTGATGCCATATGGCTGCGCTGTATTGTCATACTTAATCGTCGTAATCGTGTATTCTGAAACCCGGAAGCACGGATAACACAATTGTACGGGCTCGGTCAGTAGGCCTAACCTTTGGTGGAAATCATGATGGTAGAACATGTAGTGTACAGATCCCAGCTTGGTACACTATATAATTTGCCCGCCATTATAAGCCCACCCATCATCTGCTTACTGCTTCCCAGCATTATCGCGATGGTGGGCAGAGCTTCTCAGCTAGGTACACCATGTGGCCAGCCATAACAAGCAGCACCCATCATCTGCTTAGTGCTTCCCAGCATTATCGCAATGGTGGGAAGAGTTTCTCAGCTTGGTACACCATGTAGCCCACCATAATAAGCACCACCCACCATATGCTTAGGGCTTCCCAGCATTATCGCAATGGTGGGCAGAGTGTCCCATTATTGCCCACTATCTAGCCTCTGCTTTCCACCATCATTTCCACTTTACCCATCATATGTACACCATACCACCCAGTATGTCCCGGCATAACCACCATATTTTCCACTACGTCCCACCATAGCCATCATAATTTCCACCATGCCCACTATTATTTCCACCATGCCCACTATTATTTCCACTACGCCCACCATGTTTTCCAGTATCCACCATGGCAATTTTTCCAATAGGGTATTATTATTATTATTATTATTATTATTATTATTATTATTATTATTATTATTATTATTATTATTATTATTATTAGTATTATTATTATTATTATAAGAATAATAATAACGATAATAATGAACGAAAAAGATCAACGGAAAAAGAGGTGCCAGTTGTCAGTAAGTGGGACTGCAGAGGACAAAAAGGGGCGTGTTTATTACGTGGCCGAAAAAAAATCCAGAATTCAATGACTGAAGTTAGGGGTGCATTTATTATGCGAGTAAATATGCTATTTAAAGCAACATTTCAAAAATATTTAAAATTTGTATCAATACCACTTTTATGTCGGCGCTTTGTGCAGCGTGACATGTGTTTTGTTAAATTCGTACAGCTAACGAAAGAATTTATATGTACCTTGTTTGGTCAGCGATTTGCGCTTTTTTATGCCTTGTTAGGTTTGTTTACACTTGCATATCGTCGATAATCAAGATATCAAAATATTGATCTGCTTTAATAAGGGTTTGAACAGCCCCATATATATGCATATATGCATATATGCATATGCATATATGTTTTCGGAATTTCGCACCGTTGTCATGCGGCACATAGAATATTGTAGAATAGAATATTCCTCTATATTTTGGTGTGTGGCTTTGGCGCTGTGGTTACATAAGAAAACTTAGCCAAAGTGTACCAACACACGCCCACACAAAACTTTCAGTTACGCTGATACAGCACAGATGATAATGGTGTAGGCATAGGTAGCGACTAAACAACACGCTCACGAAAAACAAAATTAGGATGACAACACAGGTGGCTGTGGATGAAAGCAGGCAGACCTAACAGCTTTTGTCTGTTTCATGCTTTTTGTCTGGGCAGGTTTCATCCTTACGAATGTAAACACACTGATCCAACTAATATGCCCTCCAGGTATATATTCCTGTTAGCTATTTCTGCAATAAGTCGTGCATTTTTTAAAAATTATTACATACTTATAGTCCGACAGCTCAGGGCTTATTGAGCATCTATTTACCTTCCGTGAGATACACTATTTGTTGCATGGCTGTTTTTAAGAATTAAATAAATTTCAACTGCGAAAAAGCTGCCTATATATGCACTCGAATAATAATAAGATTAGCACGTCTTATTGACTTCTAAGAGTAGTCAGTTTTACTCGTGGCCTTAAGTAATCACTTTGTTGACCAATAAGCAACCTTCGAAAGACAAAATATAAAATTATCCAGTATACCAAATATATGTAACCGGAAAAGAAATTTAGAGGTGAGCTTCCACAAATAAACAGTGATGTGTTTCCTGCAGCAGTTGTCATTTTGTAAGTGCTGTTGATATTCTTAGATTGGGGCTTGCTCGATGCTTTACACTAGTTTCACACAGTAAATTGTATATCTGTGATGTGTACATGTCTACAAAAAGATTCTTTAAAGTAAATGATAAATATTGCTACTTTTCTGTCTGAATTGGTTTATATAGTTTTTTGAATCACCCATTGTAGTGGCCCATTGGTTAAGGTATTCTAGCTAAGCAAGAAATCTATGTATAAACGCTGAAATTTGAGCATCCCGGTATATTTCAAACTTCTTGGTAGGTGCATGATTCAAGAGAGAAGTACTTTTTCACCACCACCATGGTGTAGACTCAAACATGGCACTTGCATTCGTACACTAATATGTACAGATGCTTGTAAACGTAAAAGTGAATAGTGGTAAAGCTGAAGCGGGAAACTAGAGCTTTTCATTATATAATACATCATAAAGAGGTTATGATTGTTCCCAGTAATTTTAAATGTTGAGTTGAAAGTTGTGCACATCTTACATGCAGAATGTTGAAAGTAAAGCACACTACGTCTTCTACGATGGACTGGGTGCTGACGATGCAGTGCACTCTTCATCACAACCTGAAAGCAGCTGTTCCGGGCACACGACCACGCTCAAAGGATTGCAGCAGTGGTGGATGCCACTCATAGGGTGCACCAAATATGTTTTACATTTTAGGATTATTCCTCTGACGGGAAAGACTTTATCTCAAGCCTTGTGACCTATATACTTTTTTCCAATGTGAGTATCAGTTTGCCATAAGATTAACAGCAGTGCGTGTAGAAAACTGTGTACAGATGCATAATGTTAACAGAATTGTATGAGAAACTGGAGACCTCCTAGATGTCGCTAACCTAAAAGGTTGATTCACTAATGGGTCATTCCACGCCAAACATCCCAGCTATTTTACCTACCATCTCAAATGTATTTGAAAAAAAAAGTGCTGATTTACTGTATTGAAAACAGTGAAACGTAGAATATTTCCGAGAGAAAAAGTTTTTTGGTCACTAAGTTGCCTTTTGAACTTATCGGATGTCGTTTCAGTATAAAAATAACTGTTCCTTGTTTCTATACGAAATTTTGTCTATATGTTGAGCGAAGCTTCTTGTATAGAGTGTTTCAAGCTCAGTAATATTAGTGCATATATACCGGCACATACGCCTACGAGACTTTAACAAAGTGCTTGATTGGGCTGGTTGGTGCTGCATGGTAGACGAAGAAAGTTCTTAACAGCGCAAACAAAAAGAGGGGATAGAAGAGACGCGAACAGAGCGCTGAACTAACAACCAAAGTTAATTCCAAACCAACTGCAATATATAGGAAACAAAATCTGTGCATAACCACGCAACATCAACAGAATTGCAAATACATGCGCCATACGGCCTACCTTATCAAACACCGGTTATATCAGTCGACTTCAGATAACTAACTTCACAGCTGTGAAGAAAAATTGAAGGTACGCTAACGCAGGAAGCACCAAGTTGTTGAATGTGGAAGGCATCACTAATATCATGCTCGCGCCGATTTTTATATCACTCCATGATCAAACACTTGCCACGAATTGGCTGACCACAAGACTTATTACAATTGTCCGTCAAGTATCTGGGAAACGAGCCTTTCAGAGAGTGTGCTCCCTCAACCGATCATTCATGCATCGCCATTTGGCCAATGTAACCAAGCCCGCAAGTAAATATATCTTGCAGAGAATCGCTAAAACATATTTAATATGGCACATAGCGTGTTTCTTAGTGCATGCTTCTTTCTTAGTTCCTTTGCTATTCACCCTGTGACATAGCCAAGCGAGCTTGTCGCGTGCGCAGAACGCAACTCTTACACCTATTGTGACAGCCACCTTCTTTAGCCTATGGGAAACTTCGTGTGCGTAGGGTATAACAATCTTGCTAGAATGAGGCTTGTTGAGTATGCTGTTGCTTTGTCTATTATCAGGCACTTTTAGTGACGTTAGGAGAGTCTCGGCAATGGAAGTTAGCATGGGATTAGGAAAACCTGTTTGTTGAAGGCGGTGAACTTAGAGCAAAAAACTGCATTTTATCTGGTGGTGACAAAAGCGAGTCATAGCTGCCTTTAGGCAGAAAAAAAGCTATGCTTCACATGACTAGCTTAGAATGGGCGGACGAAAAAAGAAGAAGGCTCTTCCTTGAGTGCGGTTCGTACCACCAATATACATTGTCAACAAAAAAACGCATTTTCAAAATCTAGACATCGTAGCTTGTGCTCATAAATAAACTCCGATGGTAACTCCACTGACTTCATTTCACGTCGAAAAACGTCAAATATCTCAGCGATGGTCAGAATTATCGATGCGGTGAATCACTAAAAAGTCGTCAACATAGCGAAACACTTGAACTGTACTCGTCTGATCAAGGTTAGCCATGAGACTTCTTTCATACCAGCACTAGTAGGAGGTCACTAAAAAACGTAGCTAAGCATGAGCCAATGCACGCTCCTGCACCGGTGAGATATTTGACGTTTTTCAGCGTGAAATAAAGCAGCTGGAATCAACGCAAGTGTTTATTACGGACGACAACCTAGGACATATATAATTGAAAATGCTTTATTTGGTTGACCATGTATATTGGCGGTACGAACCACGCTCAAGGAAGAGCCTTCTTATTTCTTCCGTCTTTTCTAAGCTAGTCAAGTGAAGCATCGCTTTTTCCTGTCTAAAGGCAGCCATAACTCGCTCATATCACCACCAGATAGAACGCAGTTTTTTACTTAAAGTTCATCGCCTTCAACAAGAAGGTTTTTCTGATCTCCTGCTAACTTCCATTGCCGAGGTTCTCATAACGTGACTAAGATTGCCTGATAAAATACAAAGCAACAGCTAGCTCAACAAGCCTGATTCTAGCAAGACTGTTATACCCTTACGTACATGAAGTTTACCATAGGCTAAAAAAGGTCTCTCGCAAAATAGGTGTAGAAGTTGTGTTCTGCGCATGGGACAAGCTCGCTGGGCTATGTGACAGGGTCAACAGCAAAGTACCTAAGAAAAAAGCATGCACTAAGAAACACGCTATGTGTCATGTTGAATGTTTTTTAGTGATTTTCTACCAGATGATATTTACTAGTGCGCTCGATTACATTGGCCAAACAGGGCGATGCATGAATGATCGGTCGAGGGAGAACGCTAAGTCTCTAAAAGCTTCTCTTCCTAGCCACTTGGCAGACCATTGTAATAAGTCTTGTGGTCAGCCAATTCTTGACAGGTGTTTATCGTCGGGCGATATAAAAATCAGCGTGAGCACGAGATTAGTGAATCCTTCCACATTCAACAACTTGGTGCTTCCTGTGTTATCGTACCCTCAATGTTTCTTCGCGGCTGTGATGTTAGTTATGTGGGGTTTACTTATATGACCAGTTGTTGATAAGGTACGCCATCTGGCACATGACTGTGCAATTCTGTTTATGTTGCGTGGTTATGCGCACTCAGAATCTGTTTCCTATATAATGTAGCTGGTTTGGAATTAACTTTGATTGTTAGTTCAGGTCTCTGTTCTTTTCTTTTATATCCGCTCTTGTCGTTTAAGCTGTTAGGCCCTTTCTTTGTCTACCACGCCTCCAAGAACTTAGCCAAAATGTGTTTGCATTTCTTTCTATTGCAATACTGCGTTTTACATGAACATCTTAGTAGTGAATACTTACTACACAAAAGGCATACTTTGGGACTTCTCAAGCTGCTAAACATTGCGAGAAAAAAATCGCAAATTTAGCAGAATCGTCAGTTCTGTTTATATTCAGAAGCGATTTGCACCATCACGTGGTCCAATATAAAATCATCTTCAACAAAAAAAAAACAAGTTATTTTCATGAGCCAAATGTTATCCCTACATTTTTGTTTTAAGGAAGAAAATATTTTTAAACTTTTCCATTGATGGCATTGGAGAATTTCAAGGCGGAAGCTGTCGTATCTCCAAATTTAAAGATAGGCGCCATAGGGAAAATTCAAAAATTACTTTCTTCCTTAAAACAAAACATTGTAAAGATGAAATTTGACATAGGAAAACAACTGTTTATTGTCTTTCAATTTATGTATAAAGATAGTTTCAGTTGGACCCCCACATCGTGTAAAGCGCATCTCCATATGGACAAAAATGACAATTTAGTGAAATTGATGATTTTTTCTTGTAATATTTAGCAGCTTGACAGGTATCAAATATTTTTATTCTTTCAAAATATACCTTCTTTGGAGTAAGTATTCACTACTAAGATATTCATACAAAGTGCAGTATCGCAATGGAAAAATTGCAAATATAATGCATTTTGGATTTATTCTTTTGCCAGTAAAATGTGCCAGTAAAATTGCACTAATATTACTGAGCTTCACACACCTTACGCAAAAACTTTTACTCAACATGTAGACGAAGTTTGGTATAGAATGTATACTTAAAATCAACTTTTTACAAACAACACTTGAATGAAATTCCAGGAAGTTCCAAAGGCAACCACGTGACCAAACATTTTTTTCTCCCGAAAATATTCTACCATTTCACTGCTTTCAATGCAGTTAATCAGCACAATATTTTTCGAACACATTTAGGTGCTCGCTAAAATGGCTGGGCGTTTTGCATGGAATGACCATAATAGCATGGCATGAACACAGCAGAAGGTAATGCGTTGATTAAGCCCTCTACTTACGAAGAAATATATTGAAAGTGCCTTCTCTCAGGTGCTGTATAGCCCTGCTTTTTTAACAGTCCTAAGCTGGCTGCACGTGCTATAGTAGTTTAAAAGTGCAGCAGCGGCATTCATATCTTGTATAACTCGCAGTTGGGATAGTTGGTGCATGTCTGAATTAAGTATTAGTTAATTTTGCGCCAAAACGACGACCGAACAAACGAAGAAAACACATAAACGGGATGGGCTCTAGTTTGCAACTGTTCGTTCCTTGAGTAAACAGGCTGATATAAACCCACTTTTCCTCAACGCATGTGCAACGTACTCGGGCCGTCGCTTACCTAACCATGCTATAGGACACATGATTGCTAGATACCGTGCTTCCTACTCATACAGGATACCAATTGATAACGCAATCGATACCCCGTTTCTTTCGTGAAAGGCCTCCAAAAGTTCTCTTTGTGTGAATTCACACGAAGTGACATGCGCGTTTCAATGGGCACCGTCGTTATTCTTTACCGTAAGAGTGTGTTCCCTCACTCAATCATTCACGCAGCGCCCCGTCGTCTGGCTAACATTTCTCTTTGCGCACGATAGGGGTATTTTGTAGACCACTTCGGTGGCACACTTCATAAGTGGCCTCGCAAGCTTTTTTGTGGGTGAAGCTCCTTATAGCGGCACCCGCTCGTCCCTCGTAGCCGTTGTAGTATGCAACAAGTATAACAATTTGACCTTCAAGGTAATGCTGGTGAGAGATTTCTTCCGTGCGTTCTGGAACAATAAAAATAGTGCTCAATATACATGCCAATGACTGCTAATGAAGAATGAGAGACGGACAGAAACGGACAGTATATCATGAAAGCTTCCTGTACGATAGGATTTTCAGTTCAATTCATTGGGCAGCCCACGAAAATCAAGTTGAGGGTAAACAACCATTTCATTGTTTCTGATATTTCTACGCTGAACACCTTTGTGCGGCGTGCCCCTCTCGGTGCCGTTCTTGCAGCACTTATCTTTTAACCCTCCAGTGCACGCAATCAGCATGAAAAACATGTAAAGTATGAGGTCGTGAAAAGTGTTAGAGGGCCCCTTTATTAAATCATTGTGTGTGCGTTCACCCTCTTGTATTCCGTGACAATCTGGCGGAGATGCAGAGTACGATTGGTAGTCCTCTTGGCACAAGAGAAAAAAGCCCTGGCCCTCAGCGATTGGAGGCTGGCAAACTGAATCCAGTACACCAGCGTTCAAGTCGCCGCGTCCAAAGTGAGTCGCCTGAATTCGGAGCACTTTGATTGCCCAGGCAACACAGGAAGTGGTAACCGCCAATTTCAGAGCAATGGCTTCAACATCTGAACTCACCGCGTCTCCCCCGTGCTTACATGAGCCCTTTCATGGCGTCACGCACAAAGTTGCAGAAGACTGCCTGGAGCATTTCTATCGGGTCGCAAGGACCAGTGCCAGGGATGAGGTGAGGTAGCTGGGCCACGTCTACTTCGCGTTGGAGGATTGAGCCAGAATATAGTATAGAGAACCACGAAGGGGAATAAAGACGTGGGAAGACTTTCGGTAGCACTTGTTTGCTGCGTAATGCAAGCACTAATCGCTGGGAGAGGGCAGAAAACGCCCTTTAATCAAGAAACCAACGAACGAGATGTCAGCATGTTTATCGAGAGCATGTGCCACCTCTTCAAACGCGCCATTACAACATGGCAGAAAAACGAAAGTGCGCCATTTGATGCGCGGAGTGAAGCAGGACTTATTTCCAGGCATGCTTCGTAAAGCTCTACGTACTTTTCCTCAATTGCAAACAGAAGCCATGACCATAGAAATAGTCCTTTAGCAGCGTTTTCGTCACTGCGATCGGGATGCCAGTGGTGAGCCTGCCAACATTCTTTCACCAAAGCAAGACAACAGTAGCGAAACACTGAGGGAGCTAATATGGTTCATCTTAAAAGAGGAGCTTTGAAACCTTCTGCAACCGCAAGTCATGTCGACAGTTTCATCTCTCACATCCGTCATTCGTTATGAAGTTCGACACGCCACTCTTTAACCGTAACCTGATGCGCTACCTCTTCGATTCTAACAACCACTGCAGCAACGTCGTGTACCAACCTACGTGGGTGCTTTACGCCCACGTGCCATGCACAATGCTTCGTTCGTGACTCCCGGCGCCCGATTGTCAGCTTTGCCCGCTCGCCTTTCCTCGGAGAGCTGATACAATGTAAAAGTGACGTGTGGCGGCCACATGACTGAACACTGCTCTGTTTTCACTGCGGAGAAGCTGGACATCTTTAGCGACATTACCCATACCGAAGAGTTGATCTCTGTTGGTTTTCTGTGTATGCACCCAGCCCGCGTATTGGTGAAATGCCTATTGAAATAGAGTAGTACGTTTCAAGGCAGCCTTCACATCGGAGTTGATGCGGTGTTTGGTAGTAATGACGAGCAACTGTCATAGGAAAAGCACTACGCACTTTCCCTAAACAATTGGGTTAACGGAGCACCTAAACCACACCATCGCCCACAAGCTGTCGATGTGCGGGCGCTTGGGGCATAAGGCGTACGCTGAACGAAATTCTGCCTTACGCAACATTCGCGCATATTAAGGCTGTCCAAAAGACCACCCGCGTCACTCCACTTCATCTTGTCTATGGTCGCATCGCAACTCAATTCTCGACGCCATGGTAGTAGTCGACAACGACTACTACGAGGCAACCGACAATAAGAAATTTCTGAAGAGTGCTGAAGGAGCACGCCAATTGTTACGGTACCGAATATGTCAACAACAATTCAAGACGCGGACTACTACATCCTGCGCCGCTGGAGAGTTAAGTACCAGTCAGGTGATTAAGCATGAACCTGGGTGCCAATAGGACACTGCAGCCTGTCAGAAGAGCTCCTTCGACGGTACTTTGGTTCATAGAAGATCCTTGGCCAACTGAATGACTTAACTTATAAGGTAATCCTTAATAGACAAGAGTACTCGAAATGGCAAAACCACGCAGAGGCCCTCCACGCTGTCCGCATAAAGCCATACCACGCAAGAGAATTCGGCATCTTTTTCCTCAGCTAACTCCCAGTCTCACGCATCGGGACGATGCGCATTTAGAAGGGGGACTAGTGCCCCAGAGATTGCTGTTAATAATGTTTTTACCAAGAAAATCAGCGAGACGCTGTGTAGGCGTCTACAGTGCCTAGCGCGTGCTCGCACATCTTGGCGCATGGGAACACACGCCTCTCGTGCACGGGCACGATCCGAGAAACTGACCTGGGGTTGTTCAGAAAAGGACTCGTGTGCGTAACGCTTTAGCGGACACTTATTGTACTGTACCTATTTTTCTGGGCACAAGTTCACCCTTATTAACACATTGTGGGTGTGTCCACTTTTTTGTAATACGAACAATATCAGGATACCGAATTGCACCTAATGATAACCATAACAACGCTGAAAGTGCACATTAATTTTGAAGCATCATGAACAATGACCATTTCCCAGGAGTACAACGTAACATTTACACATTTATGTATAGGGGGAGTGACGACTACATTTAATTGTTATTCCCAGAAAATAAAATGCTTTTAGAGCTGCAGTGTGTCTGACGTGCAATGCAAAACACACAGAAAAATCAAAACAAATAATAATACGACATCTTATGTCATGGCTTAGGAGTTGAGTGGAAAAACATGAGAATGCGAGAACGCTTTCACCATCTCTGCTATCACGAGTGCTCCAGAAAGATTTCAAGATATCTCGTTGTGGCTCTCGGTTCCATCGGTCTTCCCCTGGATGTCTCGCCTACGTGCTCCCTCGTACGGACAGTGAATATTGCAATGGTGACTTGTCCCGCACACATGTAGTCACAATGCTGTTGAAGATATTGTTTTTGTGTATTGTTCATGCGTCAATAGCCAGAAGTGGTAAGTCATGCAAAACATGCTTGAATATCTGTGAAGAATACCTTATAGCATCATTTTAGGTAAACAATATGTATAGCATCAATTTAGGTAAACAATGTGTAAGCGTGCTTCGTGCCGTCAGCCCTAACTACTATAGCCTATGTTCTAGTATAACTTACCAAATCAGAACTTCACCTGATAACACTCCTCGTTTTTGTGCCTACTTGTGTTTTTTGTAGTTGTGTATAAGCATCTCGCTGCGCAGATGTGGCGGCATTCTTTTATTGGGAACTACCTGTGTGTCACTTTTTTTCCGGAATAACATATCTTTTCTTCCTGCGATACGTGCGCACCCTTCCGCAAGCAATGGAGTAGACGGCACCAATGTTTTCTTTTTAGCAGTAAAAAAGAACTTGTGGTATGAGCTAATAAAAAAAGCTCTCACATAAACTTAAAAACTTAGTTTCGCATTTCTTTCATTGTACATTGTTTTGCTCCAGTTCTACTTATCGGCATCCTGTATTACGGTTGCTTACCCGGTGACAATACATCTTTCGCGTAATGCTTGTAATAACCTTAGCCAGAATAACTCCTGCGCGAAACCAATTGCAAACAGATTTCAAATCACAGCACAGTTGTCGGGAGCTCTTTTTTTAGCATTTGTCATTTGCTGGAAGAGTTTGAATATATCTATCAGGAATTGCATATTGACGATATTAGTGCAATCGTTCTGACATCAATATTGCAATGCAAATGTGCTTTGTGTAATTCCATCTATTTTCCGATTGGACAATTCCAACAAGTGTTCGTCGATTAATCAACTGATTAGTGAAATTATGTTTTTTTGATGGCAAGTTAATCGAAAGAAAGGAAGTTGAAACGATTACGATCATGATGTTATCTACTGCTTGGTCTCTTGAAGTCATAAAGCTTAGGCATGGAAGTCTTCAAGGGTATTTGCGAAGTGGTAACAAGCTAACACTTAATCATAGAAGATTATTTGTGTTTCATTTCCAATGCAAAATAGTAGACATCTCTCTGTGTAAACTTCAGTCATTCATCAAGTGGCACACAAGTAGCATTCTGTTATATGGCAAGGTTCTTGTTGTTGCTCTTGTGAGCACGGTTTTTTGGTACATTATGTGCGAAAGATAGCCAAAAAAAGATAGCCAAAAAAAATTTTGGAGTGAGAAAGATAGCCAAAAAAAAAAATAGAAACAACAACAGTGCTTGACGGGAGTAGCAAGGCTGACTTGTGATCATTGCTTATCCTGGGTTATTATTGTTGTCGTTTCCTGCACAAATACATCTACACTAGCGCCAATTTCTCCTCAAAGCTGTCGCAATAGTGTTTGTGCGAGAGGGTGCAGAAATATAGGGAACTACAATTTTTCAAAACGCTTTTGGCCCAACCATTTTCAGGTTTTTGTACTTTAATTCTTCTAGCTAAATTCACTTCGTTCTTAAAGTCGTTTCACACAACCATACAGTTTACCTCTGATACCTCAGCTCTGCGCATGTACTTTCTATACCCGACCATATATCTAGAAAGTGGCGTAATGAAGACAACTCTGTATAAAAAATCATTTGGCAAACAAGACTACCTGAATTATACAAGCCACCGCCCAAGACACTGTGAAAAGGGCTTTTTAAGGGTTAGGCAGCAACATTACGCCGCATATGCATAGAAAGTGAGGATTATGTAAACAAACTTACCACCCTAAAAGGAACACTATCAGACAGAAACCATCATAACCCATTTCTTGGCAAAGCCTATATGAACGCACTGGAACTGGACCACCATGAAGCACTCAAAAATCACAACAACAACGTCTCCTTCCACTACAAAGTTTTCTAAGGCTCTTCCTAACGCACACATCATCCTCATAAAGTACTATCCAATTATAACAACCAACCAGAAGGTTAAGAAAATATTTCCCGAACCACCTAAATTTGCCTACATACGCAACACTAAGACATGCTTGTTCACGCTAAACTGAAAGCAAAGACTAGGACAACGTCTGGTCATTGTGGCCACTCCAGATTTTTCACCTGCAAACATATGCAGCCTGCTATCAGCGCAAAAAGCACAGCATCCGGTCACATTCACAAGGTTACATCAAACTTCACATGCACTTAAAACAACCTATCCCTAAGTGTACCACTTGTAGGAAACAATATCTAGGCGAAACTGGGCAGCCAACTCACGTAAGGCTGAACAGCCACCGTGCAAACACAAAACACCAGAAACAAAAAACATAAGCCGGTCACGTAAAGCAACAAGACCACAATTTTGACCAAGCCAAGCTTTGCGTTCTAGAAACAAAATTCAGGTTAACGCGAGAGATAAAATACACTGAATCATATTTTATACACGAATTCGACTCCCTACACCCATGAGGAATCAATGTAGCATGTGAAAATTTGGAATCACAATAAGCCATAGCGTTATTGCAGCAATATTTACAGACATAAAATACGTTCAGCCTTCAAATAGACAAAACCGGAGTTACATAGAATCGCTCCTAGCCTACAAGTTATACTATAATTGCCCTCTTTTTAATTTTTTTAGTTTAAGTTTGAAGGTCTATCACTTTAAAAACTTTATTTTCTAGAGTTTTCAAACTACTGCTTCCTTTTCTTTTTACTAGCTTCTAAATCCACTTCTACCACGCATCGTCAAGGTCATTGCCAATTCGGAAAGTTATCTGCAAGTTTTTTCCGTCTGTGTAAACCAACACCTCAATTTCTCCTGCGCCACCGTTTCTTTTCTTTTTCTTCCCTTCCTTTGTTTTTTTTTCTTTTCCTCTCCTTGTTGTTCCCGTTCTCTACGCATTCATTTTCTACGCATTATTCATTTTTTTTCTTATCCAATAAGTCGCCAATTTCTCGAGGCGAATTCACTGACAGCCTACCTACGGGAACACTTAAAACACTCTTTCTTTGGCATTGACCTTTCCTATTAGACACGTGCTTTTCCGACCACATCCGGTATCGCTTACAGTCGACATCTTGTCTTTTATTAGGTGTACACCCTGCTTCTTCTACTTTTTGTAACTTCTTCCTTGCTGTTCTTCCCATTCATAGGTGTTTGGAAATAGGCGTACGTTGCTAACGTGAACAACCTTTACGATGGCTAGACGTGGCGCCCATCTGCTGGGTTTGAAGTATTTCACGCTCTATCCTTCATTCAGGTCTGCAGTGGCCACCGCTTTGTAGCACATCGCTCCTAAATTGCATTTCCATGCCCCCTTTTTTCACTCCTTCTTATTCACTTTTTTTGCTCCTCCTTCACCAAAACTTCCTAAAGGGGACAATGTGTATCATTGCAACCTAACTTGAAGTAGAGCGAGCGCTGCACTCTTCTCCTTTACAAGATTTGTTATCAGACGGTGATTACCTACAGAGACACACGACATGACCAGGAGATAACGTCACTACTGATCCCCTCAAAACATGCCAAGAATGACAAGGCGCCTTTGACAAAAATAGGTCCTCCTATCGAAACCACGGCCTGCCTGTCTGAGGCACTTCCGCTGTTCACCCTGATTTCCCCACCATTTCATAAATTTGAAAAAAAAATCTAAAATAGACGCATGTCACCAAAGCAAGAGCTTTTGTGGCACCAATCTTATTAATAAGTATATGAACACACCCACACCAAGAACAAACCTTTGAAATTACGTTTTCTGCTTTAATACTATTGCAGACTCCTGCCTACCACAAGATTTGCTCGTCGACAAAGCTATAAGAAAACTGGTCTTATCAAACCAACTTCTAGAGTTACCACTTCCGGATTCCATGAACAGTGCACCAGATGAGTATGGCTTTAGCATAGGCTTAGCTAATGCTCGACTTCGGGGACTGAACACCATCAGGAGAAACGGCCATGGTTATATCACTGCTGACAAATACGGATCCAAGCTTAATTTACATATCGAAGGAGGACCCGTAGAAGTCACTTGCACAGCAAGGTTCAATTCGTCGTTCCTGCGACACAGTCTCGATGTAGCCGTACGTGTGCCCAACTTTCGGGCTTCGCTTAGCGCAGAAGAGTAAGTACATTGTCTTACGTTGAATCATTTATAAACATTTTTATATGCTAGAGTTGCATAAACCTTGAGTTTGTAAAAACGTTTTGGCAAGAATGTTGCTCATTTATTTCCTTCCTACAGGTATTAGAGAGAAACATAAACGCCCTCCTTTCAATTCGATGCTCTGGTTCATGTTCCTACCTGTGAAGATAGTGACTGATCTATATAGTTCAGTTCTTGCTTTTCAAATCGTCGAACTATTTCGAACTATTTGTACAGGCCAATGCACAGTTTGTTTTTGAAGGTGAGCTAATTTTTTGCGCAGAAATACAGCTTTGTCTTACAGAAAACCGAATGCCTACTAAAGGCAATCGCGTCGGATCGCGCAAAAGCACCTCAAGCCATTACCTGAAATTGCGTCTTATCTACGAGAAATTACAGCTTCATGGCTTCGTGAAACGTACATTTTGCACACGTATGCCATTCTATTGTCAATCTCTGAGTACTCAAGAGTGTAAACAGGTCGAAAATACTTCACATATATGTGAATACACTAAAGTCAGCCAGTTTTCAGAATTCGTGTGCTGTTAGCACTTCCTTTCAGTTTTGCAGAGAGCATTTCAAGTTTGAGTTTTCACCCAAACCAAGACCGTGATGAAACAACACAGCAGAGTGTTTTAGAATTGGGGCCTGAATGGCCTTAAAAACCTATGAATTATGCCAGCTTTTCATCACACTTTCAGGGGCCATAGACACGAGCGATTTCACTGTCACACCCTAGCAAACACGTTCTCCTAAAACAACCCCAAAAATCGCAGCATATCGATATAGTAAATGCTGATCAGTGAGCCGAAGCGTCTGTCCATCTGGCCGTCCGCGTGTCCATCATTCTTGCGTTCGGAAGGACGGATGAACAAGAGCACGGACGGGTGGAATCACTGACAGACAGAAGAACGGACGGACAGAAGCACAGATGGACTCACAAAAGGAAGGATGGGATTACATATGGACGCACGCACGGACAGATGGAGGCATGGACGGAGAGACAAACGGACGAAGATACAGAAGCACGGACAGACGGACGCATGGAAGTATGTACGGAAAAACAGACGGACACCCTCACAAATGAATGGACAGACGGATGGACCAATGAAAATACGAATGAATAGACAAACTGGCGATTGGACAGACGGATGGGCGGATGGACGCTTCGCACTACGCATCGTCATTCACTCTGTCGATATGCTGTGCGAACCTCTGACGCTTTCAAGTAATGTTATTCACTTGGATTGATGGATTGATATGACTGTACCCTTTAGATCGGGCGGTGGCTAGTGCCACCAAGCCATAATACTTGATGAACCAAAAGCTAAATTTATTTTTTTCATTTAAATAGTGAGGCTGAGGACTCGTACTTTGCAGAGAAGGGTTTAATTTTCACTTGTGTCTTGATTTTAGCCACCAATCAGATAACCTCCTTCAAGTTAATTCTAACCGCTTAAAGTCTATTTTGCCCTCCCTGTCACTATACCCCAGTGCTTTGAGAAAATCTGCGCCATCATCCTGAATCTCTTCACAGAACATTGTCAAGTGTTCGGCAGTTTCCTCTGCCTCTTCACACGCACTGCATACCATGTCTACCCTTTCGTATTTGGCCCGATATGTCTTGGTTCGCAATACTCCAGTCTTGGCCTGAAACAGAAGAGAACAACCCAGAGTATTATAATATACTCTTTCCTTGGCGATTTTCTGCTTAAAAGTTCGATAGATCTCTAGTGCGGACTTTTTATCATGTCGATTCTCCACATATCGGTCTCAACTTCCTTCACCTTCTTCTTAACCGATAGCAAGGATAGACACACAACGCCATATATTTAGCATCTTCTAAACTAGAGGTGGCTACATATTACTACTACTACAACTACTACCGTAGAGTTTGCTAAATATGCACTAGAGGAAACTCTGGCGCTAGTGTCTAAGGAAGCTGCAACGCACACTGCTTCAACGAGCATGGCATTCATGAGCGTTGTACACGGATTTGTCTGATTTTCATACCTTTGGCTCCGTGTGTGCTCGTGTGTCTTGGAGCTGTCTGCCCACAAAACGAAAACCAGCAAGTGTTCAGCGTTCGCGCTACTCCACCTTATTCTTTTAGGCTTACCTTTTTAAATCGGATCACAACGTTCAAAAGCGTTCGTTCATTTCTTCGAAACGAAACAGAAGCACAGCAAGCAACCAAGCCACAAGTGTGATTCGCTGCCCACAAGTATGAAGGCTAGAAAAATTCATCATTCCAATGGTCACTGAATGATCGCAGCGCCAGAGTCCCTCTAGCTAACTTTAAGAAACTCTATGACTACTACTACAGAGGAGGTAATGACCCTCGGCCTGTAAAGCTTCAGCCCTAACATCTAAAGCTAGTGTCTGTCACCAAGATATCGTGGGCTGCCAGCGAGCCTAGGCAAACCCAGTGATGGCCACAACGCAGTGCCACCTGCGTCTTGCATAACGTTTAATTTTTTCACGTGTAGCAAACGCACGTTAACCTGTCGCCACTTGCGTTTAACCCTACTCTGCTTCTCACAAAAGGAGCTTCGGGACCCTGTGTTTTGCGTTTCCTATTCAAAAGCTGTGTAATAGACTATATTCGGCGAAAACTTTCAGTGGCAGCACAGCCAAGGCTACGAAGCCCACGCACGTCCTTTTTACTGCGTTTCTGCACGTGGTCTATGAATGCTAAATTTTATATACGAGAACGCTGAATTTTGGGTACTGTAGCAGCACTCCCGTCTGCGCCTACGGAGAGAGTCGTTCCCCCCGTTTTTCATGGGAAAGAGACGCGCTCGTGTATATTACTCTGTTGACTGTGCAATACCAGTATTTTAGGCCGAGTAAAGATTGCGTTCTATTCATTTAGATTTACTAACGTCTTATGCTCGCTCATGACTGATCAGTGCCCAATTTCGGCTTCCCATTGACGCCGCAAAAAATAACATGAGCGTCTGCAGAAAGTTTTTGCGTCTGTAAAAAAAAGGTAAAGAATGATGCCGATTAAGCATGCACTCAAATTCAGAAAGTGATTTCTTGGCTTTGCGCTGTTCCAGGCATCCAGTACCTGCTATACGGTACCTTTTTTTCTTCTGAAATAAATATGAACACTCCAAAGAAGCTTCGTATTTTTTTCCTTTAGAAATGAACATTTTATTTCTGGTCTCCGGTATAAATGCAAGATTTATAGCATAGTGGTCGTGCGAAAAAAATACATGTTAGATGCGCTTGCGAAACTGAAACCAAAATGATGCGAAAACAGACTGCTTCGCGTAGTAACACAGGTGCAGAAGCTCCGCCCACGTAGCTTTGGCTGTGCTGCCACAGAAAGTTGTAGCTGAATATATTTACGTTCAGCGCCCGCAGCAGCTCTGCGGAAACAGCCTGCCAGGCATTTCGTAAAACAGCCTGCGTGCACAAAGTTGTTGTCGACGCTCAAATAAATCTTCCCTGTGTTTAAAGACAACGCCCTGTCCATTCACAAGACATCATTTCGGCTATTTTCGCAATCTACTATTATGATGCGCTGCTCAAGTAATGCATGCACACCGAGAGGTCGAGTAGAATAATCTTGGACTCGAATAACACAATTTACTGCTCATGTATGCTCCATGTAAATGTAATCAGTGAAAAAGCACAGCACTGGATAAAAACAGCCGCGTCCCAGTTAACTAATCATCGCAAACCCTTATTTTAGGTGCGTTCGCAATGTTTTATTTATGTTCACTAAGCTTCTTACTTATTCCTCGCCCCACCACGGTGGTCTACTGGCTAAGGTACTCGGCTGCTGACCCGCCAGTCACGGCATCAAATCGCAGCAGCGGCGGCTGCATTTTTATGGAGGCGAAAGAGCTGTATGCCCGGGTGCTCAGATTTGGGTGCACGTTAAAGAACCCCAGGTGGCCGAAATTTTTGAAGCCCTCTACTACGCCATCTCTCATAACCATATGGTGGTTTCGGGACGTTAAACCCCACAAATCAATCATTCATACTAGTCAATCAGACTTATTCCAAAGATTCCCTTAGAAAGGTCGCGATCAGGAATAGCTGAAGTTTACTAATATGCATTTTTTCGAAACCCTTCAATCTTAAAAAGACCTATGCGTTATCTTATATTCCTACAGTACTTACTCAGCTATAAAACTGAGCTACTGTACCTTTTTCAGAAAAGAAATCACTTAATTTTATGTGATGACAGTGTGACATCGTGGTGCGTCAGTCATAATTTCCTCTCATTAAGTAGGGCAACGAAGATAGACAATAGCTAGATTATTCATGTTGACGCACTTGAATTGCAGTGTCTTGTGCTGACCGTCGCGAAATATCATACACTCAATGGTCAAAGACGCAGAAACAAATATCGTCACATTGGTCAGTCAAGCTAACTTTTTCATCAACTCTAAAATAAAGTCTAGATGTGTACGTCATTTTGCCACAGTGCCTTGACGTTCAAAATCAATGTGCATTGTTATTTCCAGCTCTCACGCTATAAATTTTTCCTTGGCTAATTTGCAAATAAAAATAATATTATAAATAAGTAATTCAGAAGAACACAAATGCAAAGCAGAAAGTACCAGTTCAAAGTTAAAATAATGGCTTACTGAATAGCTTAGGCGAAAGGCAGGGATTTTTACCAGTTAGGCATTACCGGTATGCTACCATTCACGGGTGAAAGTAACGGGGAGGTTGAACAAAAGGTAAAGAAAGAGATGGGGAGGATTCCCGCACACACAAAGCGTCACAGCGCAGAGCGGCAGCCTTGTGGGGTTTGCGGCGTTATTAGCAGCGTAGGGCCGCTCTTGCAAGTCTCTTGTCCTTTGGAATATCAGCAGTGTCATATTTGCTTGAATTTCCTAGGGCTTTTCAGGGAACACCTCAGAATACGAGATAGAGTGAATAAATCATAATAAAATGATAATATAAGGTGTATAAACAGATAGAAAATAACAAGTTTATTGTGGTAAATTGCGGATCACTTTCATAAAAGAGTTCTTATTTTAACTACAGCAGCCGTTTTCATGTGAATAGAAAGCATTAAAAACATGCATTTGTCTCTATTCTACTAATAACTTTTATATTTTATTAGTCAATTTTTTTTATTTCTGTTACACCGTTCAGCGCAACGAAATTCTATCTGAAGCTGTATTTTTTTCTGCAGTTGCACCGTGAAAGACTACAATTTTTCTTGTGCAAGTCCTGGAAGCTCTAAGGCCGAAAAAAAAACGATTTGTTCAAACAACATCTTTAAAAACGAAAACCTACACACACGGCCTCTCATTAATAACTGATGACACACGGCGTTGATTTCTAGCTAAACGCTTACTTATTACAGTGAAAGCTGTTATCTGATGAGAACACAGGTCACGCACAGCGCTGTACTTGTCCACCGCCATTGCCGGTGTCCGTAACCAGTATTGCAAAAAAATAAAAGAAAAACTGAGTATATAAAAAGCAATAAGAACACAATCACAGTGGCATTCGAAGTCGACTCCGCTGCGTACAATTCCAATACTCTGCCACTGAGCCACTGCCGGTGCTCAGAACTTGCTTATAAACTGGCCTAAGGCAGGCTTTATATCAGGAAAGCAATTGTTGATATGATAAATAAAGCGTTTTGAAACATAAAGGAATAACCAGGCGTCAAACAACGTGAACTACGCAATGAGTGCGTCGTCCAATGCTGCAACCCAGTAGAAAACTAGTTTTTGTTAGGCTATTAACTGTAGTGCATACCCACTTCAGGAATAATTCTTCACCGTCATTAGCAACTGCAATATGAAATGCACAATCTTCCTAGCGAATATGTAGCGGATGGCACTCTTCTCCGAAGATTGACGAAAGACGGCATAGTGAATGGTGGCCTACTAAACGAAAATTATCAATATTTACGGCGTAGTGAGTACCCAGCAAGTGGCGGCAGTTTCCCAACGAGTGTTCACAAAAGTCCCTGAAAGGCCGCCTTGCCTGCTTTCTCTCACTCTGTTGCACATTCCGTGCATGCCTGGCGTTTATTTTCACGGGGTGTTTCTCAAAGTAATGCTAAATTAAAATTGTTGACACGCTAAAGTACCATTCGTTAGGTTGTATGTTCGCAGCTAAGAACCCCTCAGTGTTTTCTGAATGCGCTGCAATGAGAAGTTAGTATTCTTATTATTTATGAACTACTGTCAGACCCTTTGACTCCGTGGTTTGGGGTGGATCTTTGGTTAACAAAGAATGTGCCATATAATACATATATCACTTACCTAGAAAAGATGTATATGCAGCCTTTAAAACCACTCAAATTGCAGATTTCAGGCGAAAAACGTAGAAGTTGTCATTATGAGAAAACAAACGACAAAGTTAATGTTGCGCATAATATTTAAACAACGTAGTATTAGAGCTAACAAGATGATGCTGATACCCTCGATTCTGCTTGGGAACTTCTAAATGCTGTTCGAAAATAAGAAGTTTCTGAATGAATTCATTTTACTGATATATTCACTGCGGTATTTCGAGTCCAATGAGTTCATGGGGCACCTAGTCATATACCAGGTGTTTTCGTAGGTCCCAGCCGTGTTTTTCCTTGTAGATCAAAAGCACGATCATTTGTAGGTGTTTAGATGGTGGCATCAGTAACATTTCGACAGTGACCTCTGAAGTCACACATTCTTTGAAATCTGTGTACTTTCTATGCAAGCCCAACTGTCTTAATCCAAGTACGTTCCTCTATGTCAGCCTTCCCTGCCATTGATTTCATCAGGCCATTGGTGTACTTACTTCCTATATACCCTTTACAATATTAGTGAAATGTACTACTTAAACTTAGCAGCTTGTATTTCCAGACCGTCACCAAACCATCTTCGTCTTCAGGTCTACGGGATGCAGCTCTCCAGAATACGACTGCTTCTGAACAATGCGAGCTTCAGTGGTTTCGTCTACGACTATATAATCGACTTCCTACGGCCGTACATTGAAGCAAAAGTTGCTCAACTGCTCGCTCGGGAACTTCGCAACTTTGCTGCTGAGACATTCAAAACGGTCAGAATTTCTACCACAATCAACGAGGAGGAAGATATATTCGCTGAGGGTAGGGCAATTTCTGTGAAATTCTACCTTAAAGTATGTAATGAAGAACCTGTTGTTGCTATAACTTTGTGATTGTTGTGTTAGCAAACTCTTTCGTCTGAATTTTAAAATTTTCAAACTGTCATTGTTGTGAACTTCTACTTAGGTATTGGCTCACCTACTGCATTCTGTCATAATTCGGATGACATTATCCAATAGTATAATAAATGTGGTATTGTCAGTGTTGTAAAACAACTAAAAGTGCGCCGTTTAGGAAGCATATGACTTACCTAGCAAAGCCAATTGGCTAATCTAGTGGGTGAGTGCTGGTCAGGTTCATTTGTGCGAACGCAACTGAGCAACACACTGTGGGCATACAGCGTCATCGTTGTGGAAATAGGGCCAGCTATGATGTTATTACACGCTATTAGCACAAGCAGGAAAATACTGCAATAACCTAATAAATAACTATTCTGCAAGAAGAGTCAATTGTCAAGAAAGGTGATAGCGACAACGTTTGTTTTACTACATGATCAATTTTAGCAATACGGCTAGCTGTCTCTTCGAGCATTAACTTTTATTAGCTGGTCACTTTATATTACCGTTATAGCCATTCCACTCACTCAGATAATGATTTCACCAGTTGTGCCCAATGGCACAATTGAGAGTGATGACGAAAGCGCTGCAATGCAAGACGAGCGAAAAGGCTTATGGTAAATAGGATGAAATTTTCGCTCTATCAACTTCTTTATTAGTTCAATACAATAGAAATTGGGATATTTCTTTGTATGAGCCAGGATTTGCAGTTTATGGCTAAACAACAGGGCGGAATAAACATTTTCTTATGCAAGGTACGCTACTATAGTTTATATCAGTACCCTGACAAACACGTCAATCACATCTAACGGACCCTTGTTGTAGCACAGTTATACGATGAAGTGCAGATGTGATTCCGAGTTTATCGGAAAGCTTATTTTAAACTAAATATTTTGATGGTGTGTACAGAGTGTTTGGTGGCGTTAATGTCGGCACGCCTTACGTGCGTTTTCATTCACGCTAAAAACAGCACGATTCCTCACGAGGGATGCGCTATTCAGAACAATTCATTTAACAAAAGCGTAAATAAGAAGTACTTATTTAAAGACATGGGTACTGTATTCACCACTCCAGAAAACGCTCCGTGGGCTCGCACTACTGGCCGAAAAAACAAGGATGGCTGCGCCTGACAGGTTGCACCCGACACTTTCTCTATGGTTTCACTTGGCGCTGTATGAAAGTTTCTTGACTGCACTCAGAGCCCCACGAGACTGCTCGCAACTTTCTTTCTGGGAATAGAGGCTTGTCTCACGTTTCATTCTCTTTTGAGGAGTACTGGGAACTTTCTTCTGCACAGAGTAAGCACACTCTTTCGACAGAGTGCTGGTACTCTCGCCGAACGAGAGTGAACAAGCTCCCTCGCCAGAGTAGAGTCACGCTTCTAAAATAGGGTTCATACACTCGCTGCGGGAGTTGCACTACTCTGTCGGGGAGCTTTAAAGTCTGGTAGGGCTAGAGTGCATCAACGCCCCTCAAGAGTAGAATTACTCTTGCTGCGCTAGGACTAACGTCTCAAAAAGCTAGAGTTATGTCGATAATTTTGCAAAAGCAGTAAAGTGCACAGATTGCTTCAAGCTTACGTCATGCATGCTGGATGAACATCGGCATACACTTTATAGTAGTACGCAACGCAGCAATCAACAACACTGAACGTGTACCTCTCTCGCTACAATCAAGCACTCACACAGCAAGCGGTATTTATACTCATGATGTCCAGCCTCCTTCTAGTGCGGGTGGCGCTACATTTCTATTACGCGTTTTGAAGAGGAAATATGGATCTAGCACGTGTAACTATCTGATGATCGTTAGGTAGTCTGTAGGCAAGTCAACCATTTATTATAAAACTACATGACATACAATGCCGTTTTCAATACTAAATTTCAATTATCAGCTGGTAGTCTGTCATATCGCCCAAGTCTGAGAGTTGTTCTTAGGTGCTTACAAGCACAGTGGGGACGATCTATTAGCACTGCGGGCCACAAATTAATCTACGAACGTTACAATATGACGTCCGATCCGCCTTGCGATGCCGTGGTGTGTACTTGTACGCCGTAAAAACAACGCTCATCGGCAAAACGACAACTCAAACACTCCTCTGGCAATCCTTAAAGTTTCGCTTACCTCGTCTACAATTTAATGCAACAATGAGAGGCACCAGCACCAAGATCGGTGCAAGTAAATGAGACCTGTACGAGTACAGCCAACGCCCTCGGTACAACTCCCAGCAAATTTAGGCCTAGCTTATCGGCCGAGTCCGTCATACATGCCATCGGCACTTCTGAGTTTAACAATATGCTATGGCGAGAAGTAAGAATGACTGTACAATAGGCCCTTGCTATCGGTTACTTTAATGAACCATTGTTCTTTGCGTACGGTGGACGCACAAGGAGTGATGAGCATCGATGCGACGTGCTTTCAGGCTGCGGCGTAGCGCACACGGGCCAACTGCCGACAGCCGCTGGGCGCACTCGCCTGCACTTCGCTGTATCATACGTGAAAACACACGCTTGTCGTTCGGTGCGCGTTCGTAAAGTAACACGATGAGACACTTTCATGCACATGCAATTTGGTATTAGCTATTGGCAATCTAGTTTCAGCTAGCGGTTTACATATGCAAATCAGCACACTCTAACACGGCCGCTGCACTATAGTATATCGTCACTCGCACACGAAAATACACCTAATTCAATGAACTACGCACGTACTTGTCGAATATTACAGTCGATATAATACTTCTACACATGTCAACCAGCAAAAAAAGCGAGTAACGGCTATTGCCCTCGACAGTAAATCATCCGCCCCAGGTTCTCGGTAATTTTTCTATATTTTCTTTTTTATGTGTCGAATTCTGAAAGAAGCTTGGCGTCTTGGCACTAATGGGATGTAATGCACGGACGCCAGTAGTTCCCACATCATGAATGTTTAAGGTTTAGGTAGAAACGAAAATCGCTCATGCGTTCAAACTAGGACCTGTGAAGCAGAACAGCGTGTTTTTGTTCGAGAAGTTTGTTTTTTGTTTACCATGCAGTGAGTGTGGTACAATGAGGCGTAGTGGTAGAGTACACGCCTTGTCATACGTAGGTGGCAAGTTCGATCCCCGCTGTAAAAATATTTTGTATGTTTTTTTTACAGTATGTGCTCAGATTTACCTTACTCTAGTAGCAATTTGTTTGTGCAGTAAACTAACTTATAGTGACGCTTCAGATGTTGCCGCTGTTTCTTGCTTCGAAGGGGTTGGTAGTGGCGCTTCGGAAACTCAACGTTCATGATCACACAAACATACTTTTTTATCACTGAAAGTTATTACTTGACGCATTACACTTTCATCTGGGGCGTCTGCACTCAGAGGCGTACGGCTACGAAACCGTTATATCGCTTTGCGGCGTTGGTGGTAACATGCAAGCCCTATATCAGCAAGGATGGAGTGTCAGATCCCTTTCGTAGGGTGTCACAGATTGGGAACTTAACTTGAGTAGCAGAGAGTGCGCAGTCTCTTTTGCCCTGCATTAAACGAAAAAGTGTGTTCCGCTGCCAACTCTGCCCTACTTCCCCACGGAGTTCAAGAATTCTACGGAGAGTAACACACTCCCTCTGCTCTTGCAGTACCCCCTCAAATTCTGTCAGTGTGCGGTGTCCAGCCGCATTGATCAATCGAAGGAGAAAGGGTGCTCAACGCGGGCCACCTCATTATCAACGTCATAAAGGATTTCAATGACGAAGCAGCGGACGTAGTTACACTTTGAGCACAAACATCAAGCCTCTTCAGCGAGTGGCGTCACATTTACTTCAAGTTGATGAAACCGCCTAGCAAGCCTTAGGTTGAAGATCGCAACTTCTCATGCGTGCGAATCTCTCTAAAAGGTTTCAGCACTTTTGCGCTGCGTTGCTACACTGGTACAGGTAAAATAAATATAGTTTTTGAGGTAACTACGACGTGACTACTGTTGCCGATTGCATGTATCCAATAGAGTTCCGTTGTGACGCGAAAAGCTGAGAACGCATGCGGTTCACTTGATTACATAACGCAGCAATGCCTGGGCCAGTGCATCTTCAGATGAGGCAATTCGTATATTCTATTGGAACAGAAGTGCTGCTTTCTCTCCATTCGCCGATCCATATCATTAGGTTTCTAATGAATAAGGTTGTGTGCTTCCGAAAACTCGCTTGCTAACGTTCGCAGAAGTTGCTATTGAAAGCAGATATATGCACGCACAGTACGCACGCTACGAATTCACGGAATGCACGAATGCACGAACACACGTACACGCAATCTACGCGTGCGCGAGGTTATAAATTTTCGAGGGGGAGGATCGCAGCAGCTTAACTTGAGATAGAGTAGCATTACGACTTTTGCAAAAACAAACCTATGCGAAAAATGATGTCACACACATCACGCAACAAATTTCCTAAAGTGCTTCCTTATTCGCAGTGCCCATGGTGCGCCGAGCTATCCAACATGGCTGCGAAAGAATGATCGACCCTTGAACTCGCACACAAACTGATAAGACGCATGGACGTACTCCCCGTTCCGCTTTCACCTGATGAACTCTTGATCTTCAAGTGAATGTATATCAGACGAAAGTACTTTCCCAAACAAATAGAAACTTCTAAATGTTCACTACTTCAGTTCTTGCCGCAGTGCGAAAGAGGGTGGTGTCAGCTGATCGACCGTGCATCAGCAATGCTTTGCGTAATCCTGTGCGTGCAACGTAAAACCTGCGCGAACTAGAATTCACGTATGGACTGAACGCCACTCCGAGATAATTTGTACCGAGCCTGTCTGGCGGATTTGCCGCAGTAGTGGGCCGCTAGCAAGTAGCGTGCCGTCGCGGCTGCACAGGACCGAATGTTTAACGTAGAGATGGTTTGCAAACATCTTACACAGTCGTCATCACTTGCTCTGTAAGCATCATGGAGGTGCTTCTTCAGCGGAATACAAGCATTTTACTTCCCATCAAGTAGCGCTTGAGTCACAGTCATGATCAGACCCAAACAGTGAGCAAATTGCTGCACTGGATGTTGCAGGTTCTATCAGGGCAATTCGAGCAAGGTTGATTGATGATGATGATTGATATGTGGGGTTTAACGTCCCAAACCCGCCATATGATTATGAGAGACGCCGTAGTGAAGGGCTCCGGAAATTTCGACCACTTGGGGTTCTTTAACGAGCACCCAAATCTGAGCACACGGGCATACAAAATTTCCGCCTCCATCGGAAATGCAGCCGCCGCAGCCGAGAGTCGATCCCGGGACCATGGGTCAGCAGCCGAGTACCTTAGCCACTAGACCACCGCGTTCGGGCAATCAAAACAAGATTATCGAAACGAATGCACACATATGCTTTTCGCGACGTCAAAAGCGTGAAAATTCATCGAACACCAACGTCATTCGAACAGCACCGGTGAAGTGCAGGAGAAGTTAGCATGAACTGTGGTCTTAACTGCATATTTCATTGCGCTAAGCATTTCGCTTCGCTGCTCGAGCTCGAGCGTGTTGGCGGCATGCGGCGCTTTGTAATGTCCACTGTGATTGGGTTACGTTCAATATACAAAAAATACTATGCTTTTATTTTGAGCTCGCTGAAGGATATTATAGCATAAATACAACCAAAGTGACTTACGAATGTGAATAGACATTAACGCACGACGGGACGGGAAGTTCAACTGGCTGCTCGTGAGCTAGCAGCTGATCGTCCATCGTCGCTGTCCTCTCAGCGTATTGACAACAATCTACGTCTAATAATCTGAGGAATTTTCTCCGCCGAATGACTTAGGTTGCACCAACAACGCATCATTCACCACGCACAACACCAGCACAGCATCACTCACCACGGTTACCTGGGGATGCGGAGAACATGTCGCTCCAATACCTGGCAAAAAAAAATGCGTGCAGCGTGCTGTCATCTATCAACAAACGTAAAAAACTGGCGGCGCAGCGTAGGCCAAGATTTGAAAGAGCAAATAGCGAGCCTGCGCTACTTTCCGCGTAGAATGATTGTTACGAGATTCATAAAAGCACTAACGAATGCTATACGCACGTAAAATAGGGCGAGTTTGCACTGCAAAGATCACACGATAATAATAAAGTATCCAACTTGGATGCAGAAAATCTCGTGAAGCTGATATGTGTACTCTGCGGGCTATATTCGAAAGCGTGAGTAGCCACGCATTTTTACGAAAAGTTCGCGTGTCGCAAAAACGAATTCGATGTATCGTGTAAGGGATGGTCCGCTATATTCACTGATGCACGAAACACACAAAGTGGTTTGTGTTCGTTTTTTGCTAACGCGTTAACACAGAGTCTAGCGGCCCGCCGCGGTGGTCTAGTGGCTAAGGTACTCGGCTGCTGACCCGCAGGTCGCGGGCTCGAATCCCGGCTGCGGTGGCTGCATTTCCGATGGAGGCGGAAATGTTGTAGGCCCATGTGCTCAGATTTGGGTGCGCGTTAAAGAACCCCAGGTGGTCGAAATTTCCGGAGCCCTCCACTACGGCGTCTCTCATAATCATATGGTGGTTTTGGGACGTTAAACCCCACATGTCAATCAACACTGAGTCTAGCGCCGTCGAACATGGGAGTGTTGGGAGTGTCTGCCTACTGATCTACACTGAGAGGGCGCTCCTGAATTCCGCTAGGCGGCGCGACAGTCGATGAACATTGCGAATATAAATAAAACTTAATTCTGCGTTTAAAGAAGGCCAAATATTGATAAGAATACACACAAGCTAAATAATATTGTACTCATTGAGGAGAATTAGGTCTTCGTGGGCGAACTGATAGTAAGCGACTACCATAGCGGCCGTCACCTCTTTTTCCAGAGAAAGAGAAAAACTTTTATATTTATATATGTACAGGACGTAGGAGGGAGATGACAAATTGCCGGCCATCCCTCACATACACTAGGTGCGCTCCTGATCAGGGGAGTTCATTGGCAGCCAGACTCGAGCTTGGTTGACCAGGGCCTTCTGGCTCACCAGATCGGAACAGCTGAGCAGGGCTGCCTCCCAGTCCTCCCGAGTGGGGTTTGGTTTTGGGGTGAGGTGCACAGTTGCCTGGCATGCCCACATCATGTGGAGGATGTCAGTGGACTTATTTCCACAGTGCGGGCATTTTCCTGCACACGCAGGATTGATATAGTTGGGAACTGCCGGGCACAGCAGTGTTTTTGGGGTAAAGGTGGAGGATTAAGCATTCCTCTGCCTTTGTAAGGCCCTTACTGAGTTTATGATAAATAGCGTGGCCGAATCAATCAAATTCAATAATATCTCGAAGAGTTAAGGCTGCATTAGGTTCGGGATTCATTACGGAAAGGTCTGAAGGCGTTACCCAGAGAGTGAGCGTGCGGGCAGCGGCATCTTCCGTTTCGTTGCCTTCGAGGCCCATATGAGCAGAAGCCCATATGATGCTACGGAACGCGGGGGCGCCGACGTAATTACTATTTTATAAGATGCGGTACGCCAGGTATGGGACGTATCCACGTTGAATATTTCTGCAGGCCCCTCTCGAGTCTGTAATGAAGACGCGCGAGTCCTGGTCTGCAGCAGCTATCGTGATTGCGACTTCTTCCGCGGTGTTACGTCCTGTGCTTTGAATGTGAGGGCATTCTCCGCGACATATTGGTGGACGACTGCAGCCATGTACCATCCCCCATGGTAATGGCCGCAGGCGTCCACGTAAAATATGCCGTGTTTGTTCCCATAGTGGCGGGCTAG
Organism: Rhipicephalus microplus; assembly: GCF_043290135.1. NCBI lineage: Eukaryota > Metazoa > Arthropoda > Arachnida > Ixodida > Ixodidae > Rhipicephalus > Rhipicephalus microplus. The sequence goes on along the minus strand of NC_134700.1, from coordinate 139,082,786 downwards.
TGCCTCCGCCCGCGCAAGGCGCCTGCCATTGTGGTCGTCACGTGTCATGATGGCCGGAAGAAGACGCACGTGCAGGGCGTATCTCCAGACTTCTGGGACGCGTACGCGCTCTTCTGTCTCTGTTGGTTGGTGGATGTGTAGTTGGGTTAATAGGTGGTGACCCGACGGAGTGATCAAAAGTTTCGTGTATTGGTTAATCAAGTGTGCCTCTCGGAGCTCTGCCAAAGTGTTTACCGTCCCGAGGCCCATAAGGCACTGTTTGGACGTGGTTACTGGGATATCGAGGGCACGCTTGTAAATCTTGCTGAGAAAAACCTCAAGGGCGTTCTCGTCAAATTTGCGCAGGTGGAGGTAAAGAGCCGAGTAGAGGACTCGACTGGTTACAAATGCATGCGCCAGCCGCAAGGCATCTTTGCAACCCCCCGCGCTTGTTGCAAACCCGGTGGACCATACGGCCCACCTGGTCCCTCACCTTACGCAGTTTTGTAAATGTTGTATTGACTCGGCAATGTTAGTGAATAAGCAGAGCTAGTACTCTGATCTCATCGTGTTCTGGGATAGGTCCACTTCGTAAAGACAGTTCAATTTTGGTAGTGCACTTTGCTGAGGGGCGTATTTGCACAAAGTCCGATTTGGTCGGGGAGCACTGGAGGGCACAGCGGCGGGCGTAAGCGTCCATGATCTGCACTGCTTGCTGCAGGTTGGCAGCAAGCGGCAAATTCAGAAAGGAATCGCGTGATTGTGAGTAATTAGGAGTTTTACGACAGCAACAAAAAACAAACAGGTGCCACATAATTTGAAATGGTCAACTATTGGGCCGTCAATTGCTCCAACCCTTTACAGAAGCTCGATCTTGTTCATCCTTTACCTCGGGCGTATACCCACTGCGTGGGATTGTAGAGATTACAATACCGTCTGGCGAAATTCTTCATCGTCGTCAGCCACAGCACAAGATTATTACACAAAGTACCTCGGAAGTCTGCAGCGGGTACCACCCTTTTCCGAAGAATGACGAAGGATGGCATAATGAATGTCTGCTTACAACACAACCATTAATGTTGTAATTGGTAATCTACTAGTGTGCTTGCAACAGCTGCCAAAGCAGTTTTTAAAAAGGGGGGCTCTGAAAGGCCGCTTTCCTAGCTGTCGCTGTGACTGCCGCGCATACCGTGCTGGCCTGGTGATTTTTTATGCTTAAAAGTGTGACCATTCATGGTGAAAAAAACATGGGACTGCTGTGTTGCAAGTTGGGCACGTGAAACGCAAGTCACAAGAAACGAAGGGTTCCACGGCGCACCTGTGCGTGATTGAAGTGTACATCAATACCTAATTTTAAAACTTTCTAACTTTGATAGGATATGTTCATAAGATACTCACTGTGCTTTTGAATGGCTATGTCTTCTAGAGAAAATGAAGAGGATGGGTTAATGTTATCTGATGAAGGATGAGAGAAAGTTATCAAGTGGATTTCCTCTATGAACAATAAGTGCAAATATCCTTCGTGCATGCCCATGCCAGTACCAATAAAAGTAATCGTGTCTATTGTACGAAAATTATTTACAAATTTGCTTTGTCCATCATTATTTTTTTGTCGAATCGACGCTTAGCCGGACATGGACAAAAGCCCTGGGGAGTGCCGCCAGTTACCTCGCTCTCATACGTGGACAGCAGCCCGGTGGTTCAGGTAGGGCTGACAAAGATGTCACCCCTACGAGGCCTCTACCGGAAAGGTTGCGGGAGCCTCGCAGCACGGAGGTGGAGCGTGAACATGGAGTTTTCGACAGCTGTCTTCGCACATTAGTGCTTTCTAGAGGGTTAGAACCACTGCCGCTGCCGCAAAACCTCAGTTACCTTAATTTTTCTTTCGGACGGTTCACCGTACGTGAAGGCAACTTGACAGGATTGTCAAGCGTCTACCGCAGCGGTGACTGTGCCTTAGTACTCGGTGAATGTGGCCTGTCACTTCGTCTGGACCTGGGCTTCGAAGATCTCCTCGTAAAAGTGGTGGCTGCGCTAAGCGACCACTCCAGCGCTGGAACTACTGTGTTGGACTTTGCGATTCCCACCGTGGAGATGTCACTGGATATTGCAGAGTAAGTGGTCTCAACTCTGCCGTATCTATTCCCTTCTAAAGGCTTAAAAAAGCTCTGGTATGGTTTTTATTTTGAATACTAACATTGGAACTCAAATCATTGATTCTGGTTGTCAACTTGAAATTATCAACGTTCTGCAAGTTAAACAAATAGTCTATCTTATTATTAGGTGTATCATACATATCGTAGTCATCTTGATCGCAAACAAACAAGTCACAGCCTTGCCACAAAGGTGAAGCAATGAACGTGATATCAACAAATTGGAAGGTCATGCAGAAAATGGCGAGGAAATAAAAACGTGCCCCACGTTTTTCACGCTTGAGTGACGCAGAAAACTTACTCACAAGTACATGAACGCGAATAAGCGTTTCAGTTGTTACTTCGCTGTGTTTGAAAAGCACCCGCTTTTCGCAAACGCCGACATTGCAGCGATTGAAGTGACCTTTGGGCGCCCGGTAACTACAACAGAATTGTTTCGGTCAAAGTCCAAGGCCAGGCAAGGCGTATGATTTTCCCCACCGCGAGATAAAGGTGCGTGAGGGAGCGTCTTTCTCCCACCTCTCCGTGGGGCAAAATACCCGTGGGAAATGAGAGCACGCGCCACCATGTCGTGACGATTTGGGGACGCGCGCTCATTGCACCATCTTGCTGGTAATGCTGAAAACACGATAGTTTCCTCCTAGATACCCGTCACCAAGGGTAAGTGGTCGGTAAATACAGCTTGCCGTTTGAACGTTGAAGGACGTGCCCCTCCGTGGTTCAGTGATTGACGCCTCACGCTCACGTTTTAGAGGTCCTACGTTTGATTCCGCGTCTGTTTTCTCAATAATTTTTCCTTCTGGCATATATATATATATATATATATATATATATATATATATATATATAAATATATATATATATATATATATATATATATATATATATATATATATATATATATATATATATATATATATATATATATATATATATATATATATATATATATATATATATATACGTGTTCATATGCGGTGAATGACAGTGACGACGACACTTAGCGTTGCGGTGCAGTACAAAGCTGTGAACAGCAAAGAGATGAACGATTCAGGCGCTTGTGCTCCCTTTTCAATAAGCATTCAGTGGCAATTTTTTGCCTGTGTCGTCATTCTCAATTTGCCTTCGTGTTTTATGGCGTTTGTTTTTCTCAAGTTCAATGTTTGTTAACGAACCCCATTGAGTGTTTGCAAAATATCCCACATAAGCGTGCATGGTGGATTACAACAATTCTTCTTTCTATGGTCTTCATTTTAGTGCAAGATTTAGGTTGCGATATACTTATTAATGCATACCTTTGCGCCACGATAACTTTTGCATATTTCTATGATGGCAAGAAGACGACAGCCATCATCTACGTTTTCATAAAGTGCAGTGATCATATTCTCAACAACAGCCCTGCTAAGCAAACTTCTTAGCAGACTGCTGGTGCCTTCCTTTTGCAATCTGAACTTTTATCTTTTCTGTCTTCAGTTATGTGTACACTTAAATTGCTCTTTTCATATCTAACGTATAAATTATTTTGCAATTCCCAAAAATTTTTTGAAATACAGATATAGTCGAACAGACGTTCACCGAAGATTGTGGAGAATGTGGGGTGGAGCAGCCTTAGAAATACTCCATTCTGCCGATGTAGTAAAAACAGGCTTTATTTGCAGGTAAGAGGCCAGTTTGACCCTGCTAATATTGGAGGACGCTGTTTCTTTCCTCGTGCTTGTTCTTACTTAATCCTCTTCCACTAGCGGTCTGCCAGCATTCGTGACCGAATTAACATTCCCGGCCGCACGATGAAGTCAATCACGGAGTTCCAACAAGTCTAGCTTTTGTATGGGGCTTGTCACGGTGAGATTACGTTGCTGTTTTACGTATAACTTGCTGTTACGTATAACTTTGTTCACCAAAATACGTGCGCAACAAATCCAGTAGCACTCTCGCAGCTGAGTAAGCGTCTCTTGTACACCGCCATGTAGGATTTTCTGATGTGCCCTAATGACAACCAGAGTAGAGTAATGATGCTTTGCTGGGAGGAGTATTGAATGTTTGACTCCTGGTGGTCAATTCAGGAATAACAAACGGCCACCGACTCTGCGAATTCCTCTATTGTCTATAAATGGGGTGAAGGTCAGCATTTCGGAACGTGCGTTCGAGTGTACGCCCGCCCACAAGTTAGGCAGCTCAATTCCGAATTAAACTCTCGGTATTGGACGTGTATGAACTTCCGATGAATGAACTTCCGGACGTGTGTGAACTTCCGAAGCCCGATGAACTTCCGTCCGTTTTAAGTAGCTATTTTCTTGTGTTTTGCGTCGGCAGTGGTCTATAAATCCAAACAGCCAAGCTTTGATTCGCCACAGGCGCCGAAGATTGCTGAAATGCTCGATGTCTATAACTGAACTAACTATCACTACTGTTCACTACCTGAACTTCTGCTACCTCCCTTCTGGTTGCTTCACCAATCTCAGGCGAAATTGTAGGTCGAAGAGGCCACTTGTCCGTTGAGCCATGTAGCCCGCCAGAACCTTGCCACCACACTGGGCTGGACCTAACTTGGTTCAATGCCACCCCTCTCGTGAGTAGATCAGATGGATTCTCCGATCCTGGGCAATATCTCCACTGGGATGGTTCTGTTTGGCACTTGATGTCAGTTATGCGATCAGCAACGAATTGCTTCCACTTAGTGCAGTCTCCTCCTATTCACAATACATTTGTGGAGTTTGTCCACATAGTCTATTTATTATAAACATTGTTGAGTGCACTGCTCACATATGTCAACAGTCTTGCGCTTACCAATGCACCCAAAAGTTCCAGACGTGGTAGCGTCGTTTTCTTAATAGGAGCCACCTGTGCCTTGGAGATCAGCAAAATAGGTCGTTCTGTCATAGCAGTGATGGCCTAGATTACGGCTCTTTACGCTGCCAGGCTTGCATCACAGAAGATTAAAGTTGCATTTCACTTGTAAACTTGCTCCTTCCTCCGATATAGCCAAGAATCGATATTTTCTGCAGTTGTGGAAGCTGCCGGGCTAGGCTTTGCCAATCGTGTTGCAGGTCATTAGGTAGCTGCTCATCCCAGCTCATTCCGCGTGTCCACAGTTTTTGGAATAGTATTCCTATGACACTAGTGTAACGTGTAACAATTCCGAGTTGGTCAAATATTCTCGACGTTGCCTGCAAGACGAAGCGTTTAGTGTCAGGTTTTCCTTTCATAAAGTACAACAGTCTGTCGACATAGAAGCTGAACATGTCTTTTGTAGGATTCCATTCAATGCCAAGGACATTAACAGATTGCTCATGAAGGACTACCAGTTTTTTCTTTGGCAGATTCTTTCTTCTATTCAAAGGCAACCATCAGATTCAGCGAGTTTGTAGTCCACTTGCCTAGGACGATTCCCACTTATTTCATGTTTGTTTTGCGCCTCATCACAAAAATTTTCAGCTTCGTTTCCTGTGTCAGCGGCCGTGACTAGATCATCTACGTAAAACGACTCTGCCTTTCTGTTTGCCGTTTTGGCTTTGGCACCTAGCGGTCTCCTCACATGGCGAAGAATATTGTCACCGTGAGCTGAAATGGGCTGCATGAAGCTACAAAGGATGCCCGCGTCATGCTCCATTCCCGAAGCTGAGTACCCAATAGGTCGCCTTCAGCGAACCACAGGAAGCGAAATTCCTCTCTGTTTTGTTCACGTATAAATATCTGTAGAAATGCCTTCTCTATGTCCGCGATTACCGCTTTGGCCTGTAACCTGAAACGCAGAAGTATCTTCCCAAGGTCTTAGTAGAGGTTGTCTTCCTTTTCAAGGCACTCATTCAGGCACCTGCATTCCTTGTCATGAGAAGATTCCTCAAAAACCACCCCAACTTTAGTAATCAAAGCCTGCTCTGTGATGACTTCTTTGTGTGGCATGTAGTACAACTTATTTCGCTCTGGAGGAACATCATCAACAATTTCAGCGTGTCCCGCTCGTGCGTACTCGCGTATAGTGTTGTCGTATCTCTTCTGCCTTGCCAGACGTGTAAGTAGCTTAAGAAGCCTTGTCACCGCAACTTGCTTGTTGTCCGAAACCTCAAATCCGCCTTTCCATGGTAATGCCACTTCATATGTTCAATCGCGGTGCGCGATGTTGCTTCCAAAGTGTTGCATCACCTTGCTGGCTTCACTATGTATGTAAACTTTGTAAGCTATGCCAAAATGCTTAAGTTCCCAGAACTTCTGTAGAAACTCGTGTGACTGAACTACCAGAGTTTTCAAGTTGAAAATCATCATTCTCGCTGTGGCACACTGTGATCTTCAAAGGGTGGTGCGTCCTTCAAAAATATAGCCAAGCTTGGAGTTCATGGCAATCAGTAAACCACTGCCCCCGCACCGTAGGACTTCACCACTCAGTACTCTCCACATTTGATAGGAGCCGATCAGCACACTGAATACACTTTGCGTGATCACTGATGCGTGTGCTAGTTTATCGGCTACGTCTTTTCCCGGGTTCTTGAAAAAAGCAACGAATGACACTTCCACTCTAGTTGTCTTGATGTCTTAGCAGATGTGTGGAATCTAGATGGCACTAAGCGCGATCTCTATGTCAGAAATCTGACTTCGTAAGCGAATCTTCACTACTCGGTGGTTTTTAGCAGCTTGGTTTGAGGCACTGGCGAAGGTGTTGGGAGCCATGTTTATGTGTTCAGCGCACTTTAGGCCCGAATGTCATGTCAACTCCTCGGTGACAAAGGTAGGCTATCACCATCGAATATACCTCACACGTAGGGGCAGTAGTCGTTGCGGACCGCCCAGACACGAAATATTTCGAGAAAGACGCAATCATTAGACGCATTGCTGTTTCGTCGTCTTCTCCCTAGTGATGAAGAAACTGCTGCACTTGCACGGTTCATCCGCGAAGCATGGTGCGAGTCTGGAGGAGCCCTCTCTGGGTCACACATACTTGATGCATGGCGGCCTTTGCACTTCGAGAACGAGATTCTCCACTTACATTCGCGTGCCCTGTGGCCTTTTGTGGTACATCGGAAGCAACGTTTATCCCCTGACGGCACTTCCTTCTTCTGCCTCAGGAACATGTTAGAAGGACACGCTTCGTTCAGTACTAGATAGATGAACAGAACACACACCTCTCGTAAGGCTGAGAATCGCGAGTCGATTTAGTGTGGAGAACAGATGACGTAGGTGGCCTGCAATGGCGACTGCTGGCTGGATGGGTCGCCACATGCTGAGCCCCGCTGTCCCGTCTGCTCTCTTTGTATTCGCTTTTTTCCAAGCTCTCCAGCTTAATTGAAAGGAAGGTCAGGCGACCATAAAGCCCCGGAGGATAAGCAGCATGGTTCGTAGGCCATTTTGTAGGCACAGGTACGATGATATAAAACCACAACGTCTCGGGCTCTAAGTATGATGTGCTCTAAGTATGATGTCAACGGCAGTGCTCTAAGTATGATGTCGCAGAGCATATACGAAAATGAAGCTCGCAGTACAACCAGTGACTTCAGGCCTCGGTTGTTGACGAGCACTTGGTCGCAAAATTCCCGGAGGGCTCTTGTGTCACCGGATGCATGAACAACAGTGAGATGGCGGAATTTTGCGAAACATCCCTGTTCCTGGCGCGTCTTATCACCGGAGCACTTCTTTAGCATGTCGTCAGCGTCCTATTAGCATGCTTCTGCCACAAATAATGGAACATCTCTGTCGTTGCCAGAGTGGCGTTGTTATGGAAAAGCCGGGCAAACTGCTCCCAGAGCTCCGTCTATTTACACACATCCCCAGAGAAGGGCGTAATCGTGAGTTTAGGTAACTAGACTCCCGACCTGTGAGATGGTGTAGCGATTGTATGGGTAGCCGTCACTGATCCGTCTTCTGCTTGTGTTCTCGAAATGCGTTTCTGCCTTCTTAAGAGCTCGGACAGGATACGCGTCGCATTGTCCTCGTATTGTAGAATTGTATTGTACTCGTCTTTGAATTCCTCGTCTAAGGTGAGACTTTCCAATTCAGTTTATTGTGTTCAGCTCGTCGTTCTTCGTTTTCAGCCTCTGGTAATGGAACCGAGCTACTCATGCGTCGCGGAGTGATTGCGAAGTAGGACGCTTGCCTCATTGATGATCCGGCTGTTCAGAGATTGTCGTGATGTCCTCTTCGCCATGATCTTCTCCATGTCTTCCAGGCTACTCGTAGCTGTTGGTTGGTCAATCCCGGATTTCGGCACTAAAATGTGAGGGATATGGCGTGGAGCAGCCTTAGAGCTACTTAAATCCGTGGTTTTAAAAAAAAGGAGGCTTTATTTACCGGTAAGAGGCCAGTTTGCTCGGCTAATCTTGGAGGACCCCGTTTCTTCTCTCTTGCTTGTTCTTACTTTATTCTTTTCCTCTAGTGGTCCACCAACACTCGCGACAGAATTAACAAAGATAATTTCAAGGCAGTATACTTGCTGAAAATAAAGGCTATTTGGTGAATAGTTAGCACGTGCGAAGCGGCACTGTTATGTCATGTAGGGGGCTTTTTTACCACCAGAAATATATTTTTTTCTTTTTCAGGATAAACGGTCAGCTTGAAATTCTCTCCTACAGTATGCTTTTCCTGGCACCAGTAAAAGTAACTACACCCTTGCTCAACCCAGATGGTTCAGCGAACGCCATCGGTGTTGCACCTGAAGTGAGACTCAACGACCAGGATCTTGAGGAGCTGAAATCATCTGTCCGCAAATGTCTGCAACAACTTATCCATGGTGTAGAAAATTCAATAGCAGGGTCATCATAGAAACAACAATAGTGTCTACCTCCCCCAATTTTTGACAGCATTCCAAGTCGTAAACGGGCAAGTTTCTGGCAGTTTCATCTCAAAACCTTCAGTCATGCGAGGGCACACAGAGCCATAAATGTACATGTAATGGACCTTTTGGCAAAAGCTCAATTTTCGCTTATCATTGGAACATACTCTCTCATTGCAAACATCAGCAAGTGTCAATTTGAAGTATCTAAACACGTCACGGAAACCTATAACAGTGTCCTGTTTGAAGACCCCAATAATTAACTGCCACGCGAGAATAGGGGCCCGGTGCCACACCAGACACTCAAGCGCAGAAGTGGTGCACTGTATTAGGAATCTATGAATAATTGAGAGCCCAGTACTATAGTGCACTGAAAAAGGGCAGTCTGCTGCCTGGCACCGAAAACATGGCCCTTTTTGCGATGACAGCCAGGGCTGCCGGAGCACACAGTATTATTGTGTCGGCACCTGTCGGTCCCCGCTGAAGTACTTTAGGAGAAGCTGAGATACAAAGCATCCCAGGTTGGTAGTTGTAGTCGCTGCGCTGGTCGTAAAATGTATCAAAATTATTAGTAAAGTCATACCTAACTAAAGCAGTACTTGTAATTGAGCATTTTTATTCTTAACACCACCCCTACCTACTCTCCTGGTTCATTGAGGTAAGCGGTGGTTGTGGAACTCACCTGATGATAACTCTATCTTCCAGGACCTCTTCGTTTCTTTCGTCGCATCACTTGAAGTTGGTGTGATAGCTAAGTAGGGTAAATTAGTTATGACTGCCTTCATTTTCTGGTTTTTGAAATAAAAAAGTGTAAGCAATTAGAACCATTTGGGTCTCTGCTCTGCGATGGGCATTGTGCGAACTCGACTACGCAGAAGCAACTTTCTTTATCTCATTATTGCATTCATATGTGTTGGATATGTTTAAATATTGCGGATACCTGTAGCTTCAATCATGTGACGTAGCTATTTTACTCAAAAACTGCATGAAGTTTCGCAACACAAATTCCAATTCCGCGCGTTGAGCACACCGTTCGGTGGTGGCGCCCTGTTGGCGGATTCATCGCAAAAGTGACCACCGCTCCTCTATCAGTTTACTGCGAAGACGGCTCACTGCCCTAATTTAGTACACCATGCCCATATTCCTACATGCTTAAAAATGGTGTTTACCTGCCATTCACAAACATCTGAAGGGTCGATGAAGGACCTACGTGACATATTTGTAAGACGGCGTTCCTCGCCATCGCTTCATGTTTTTGAATTGTTTATGTTTCTTGTTGTATTTATCACCACGACTATATTTTTCTTGGTTTTTCAAATCAGTGCACAGTACACTTGTTAGTTATTTCTTACCATGCTTGTTTACTCTCTTTATTGTTTCGTTCATGCATAGTGCTTTCTGTTTGAACCACTCTAACTACTCAGTGTAAGAGGTGGCCATGTTTACCTGCAGCTTTTTCGCAGGTCTCCTGCCGCTTTTTCGCTTGGTCTCCTCCAACCTTGTTACAGAATGAAGTCGACTCAAATAAATTGCTGTCAAGTATTTTTTTGTGTGTTTGAGTTTGAGTTTGAGTTTATTCAACCACGTGACAAGTACACGAAAATACACTGTATACGTGGTTTGGTGCGAAGGAAAAAAAGCTACATTTCACAGCTTGACTGGCCCCATCACCCAGAAAAAAATCTAAACTACAAATTAACAAAAAATTACAAAAATTACAGGCATCGGAAAACGACAATACAAAAAGAAACACGCATGTGGCTCATGACAGCAAATAATGGAATCACAACTCTAAAATACATACAAAACTATTCATAACAAAGCAATCCATGAAAGTATAAGAACTGAATAACCATTACAGAAATCACCCAACAGTCATTTACAACACAGTCAGCACATCCGATTTAACATTTCTGTTTTAGACAATATACGCAGATTATCAGTTGTTAGTTTCCATTTGTTCATCACACTTGGAAGGCGGTAACGTAGTGTTTCAAGTCCATAGTTTGTGCGAGGACAAGGTACGTGCGAAGTCTCCGTACACCGAGTAACGCGACTGGCAGGATTTGGTTGCAAGGTGGCCAAGGATCGTAAAAAGATACTTCCTCTGCGTATTTCTGATTTAAAAGGTGACAGTGCGTGTATAATTATTTCGGACAATTTCTTCAAACTGTATGAGGGTTCTTTGAAATTGGAGCCTTCTGTTTTAATCTTGAACATCGTGACTAGTGAACAGTCTCTGCTGAATCGCGTATTTCAAGAGGCGTTAGATATATTTTAAATAAACCATTTTATTCTTCTCCAAAAACTGCAGAACTAATAAAATCCACGCCGCAGTTGAAGCCTCCGGATATTCCAACCAATATGTATTTCTCGTCGTGTGCTAAAACGATACAGTACACAAGCCTCTTGTATATTTCCTCCTACAAAATGCGGCCGCCAAAGCTGGAAGTGAACCAGTGACCCTCGATAATCTGTATCGGTAACCGTAACGGCAGACAACGGCAATAGCATCGAGGGACAAGTGAAAGGTTGATATTTTAATGAAAGGCACGATGCTTTTTCATAAATTTTTTACAAAGATGTTGTTTACAAGGCGTGGTTCCTGCTGCTTATCGTCTCGTACAAAGTTCTGTTCATTGTGAAGTCGTCTTAGCGGTATTTGTTTCTCCGTTAATCAAAGTCATGCTTAAAGTGCGTGAAAATACCAGCCACTGTTGCGTGATCATCGTCAAGAAATATTCTGAAAGGCGCTGACATTTTGTCAGCGCCAACAAACATTTTGTCAACAAACACGACATGTCAACATTCCCCTTTCTCTTAGTGCAGGGTATCAAACCGGACGCCCCAATTTCTGGTTAACCTCCCTGCTTTTACCTCATTTTATTCTCTCTCTACTGGATGTCTACATATGTGTGTATTGATTCCCCTGCAAATTGCTTAGTACAATATTATATTTTCGTATAGTCATTTATTTATGTTCTGTACGCTTGATTGTACCTGTGTCATTGCAAGTGCCATTAATAAATTGTAAGACCAATCAACTACTCAAGTTCCATAACTCTAAAACCAACAAAGCTGCAGGGTCGCTTTCACTTAATAGGATGACTCGAAGACGCAGGCCATGTGATGGAGCAATTCTATTGTTCACTTGACATCGACAATGAAAATTCCGTAATTAAGTCCGAAATATGAATTATCTTCCACGTACTCAACAATATCTTTTTGTACTTTGGTTATAATTGAAAATAGGTGTGCTATTTAGTGATCGCTCTTTTTTTTTTCACGTGGCTTTCGCTTTCATGACGTCAGTAAGCTGAGCCACGCGCATGCACTCAGCTGTTTTTTTTTTACTGACAAAACAAGAGGCCAGCACCCTGTGTGGCAACCTTCTTGGATGAATATAAGGGTGAAAATGAAGCATCTGCAATGATTCTCGCCTACACTCACGCAAGCGATTCAAACACGCCTGCTACGCAAAATGTTTGTCTTGGCAATATTCCTGTGCAGTGAATGCTGTTCTCAGAAGTGTGGCAGCTTGGGCTAGTTGGTATGGCATGACGATTGTTAGAGTGCGAGAACAAAACGACAACACAGAGACTCGTGTCCTTCTTGTCTCTGTGGCGTCGTTTTGTTCTCGCACTATAAATATCGTCATGTTGTTCTCAGATCACAAATACACCTGTTTTTGGTGCCGTACTTGCACGTCACTGCCACCGCTGTCAGTAACCGGTATCGCATGAAGTAATGAAAAAATAAATACAAAAGTCTTGTAGGATAAAAATGCAATCAAACCCGGGCGGTCCGCGTGGCATCCAGGTATTTCAGCACAGAGCGTCACCAGTGTTTCCGGCTTCTTTGCAAACAGACCCTAAGCAGGCTTCATGTGGGTAAAAGGTTCGCGTTAACATGTGTAATACAGCATTTCAGAGGGTAAAACAATATCCAGGTGCCACATAATGCGAACTGCAAAACGGGAAGACCATTGAACGCTTCAAAAAGACGTAGCAATTATTCTTCTTTATCACCAGCAAGAGTATCAACATAGTGCATATCTTGTTTTATGGGTGTGCAGCGTGAACAATTATTTCAAGAAATATGCTGAATAATATCACAGTGAAAGCTCCTTACTAAAAAAAAGTTATAGTTTGTGGCGTATTTGGTACATCGCATGCGTACTTCTATTAGTTGCCAAGAAATCCAGCTAATGTACGCAAGGTAGCGTGGTAAGGTTGGAAAATTACGACCGGGTGGCACACAATAGAATTAACGTAAGTAGAGCAATTTTCAAGGCTGCCAACCTATTACAGAGGGTTCAGCCATGATTCTCCAGTGTTATCAACCACTGTATCAGCAAATAGCTCATGAAACCTTGCGTATATGTTGAAAATAAATATGTTTATACTTAACAGCTTGTTTTTTTAGTAAGCCTCACATTAAGCGGTAGGGCATTGGACGAATTATTTGAAGGTACAGGTTGGGTCCCTGCCGGTGGCAAGGTACATTTCGTCTGCTTTTCTTTCCTCCATTTGAATTACAATTACTTCCAATAATATCCCCTATACTTTCCTTCACATCATTGTCTGAATCAGTGGGCCTAGGCGGGCAACTGTATTGTTGGACACGCAGTTATTTACAAGGGCCGACCTAACCTCCCAACACCCAACGCATCGTGGAGTCCCGCAAGGTGGCGTCTTGAGTCCAACCCTCTTCAACCTCGTTCTCATTGGTCTTGTAGAACGACTACCAAGTGTGGTCAAGTTATCCATGTACGCTGACGACATCTGCGTCTGGGCATCTGGCGCGACAAAACCGCAGGTACGCGCAAGACTTCAAAAAGCTGTGACGTTGTTATCAATGTACCTCAAGGACCAGGGTCTGCAAATCTCGCCAGCGAAATGCGCATTGATTGCTTTTAGTCGAAAGCCAATGAGACCATACGCTATATCAATCGATGGCCAAGTCATACCATATGTCGGGACGCACAGATTTCTAGGCGTAATCATTGATAGAGACCTCTGCTGGGGCCCACATGTGGCCCACTTGAAGAAGAGGCTGACAGAAATTGCTAACTTATTCAAGTATCTCGGAGGAAAAACCTCGGGAACTTCAGTACATGCAATAATGCAATTGTACAAGACGCTTTTTCTTGGCTATTTGCGCTACAGTTTGCCTGTGTTGACCAACACCAGTAGAACCAACATTCGGACTCTCGAAAGCATCCAGGCTATGGCTCTGCGAGTTTGTCTGGGGCTACCGCGATGTTCGTCAACAGCTGAGACAATCGAGATCGCTAATGACTGCCCGCTAAAGAGCTATATCATGATGGAAGTGCTCAGAGCACACGTGAGGCATCTTACTCGTGCCCCTGCCCATCATCTAGCTTCACTTCCAGAAGCCGGACCTCGTGCCTCATTTTGCCAGACAGTCTTGTCATATCGCACACGCATTCCTACTAGATATACAACTCCATCGAAGATTTCAACTTCCCCATGGAGTATGACCTATACACATGTTGAACTCACGGTTCCAGGCATAGGGTCAAAAGCCCGGCTCTCGTCTCCAGCGCTAAAGCAGCTTTCTTTTCTCTTGTTATATGAGAAATACAGTGAGCATACTCATCTATATACTGACGCTTCAACTAAAGTGGATGGGTCTGCAGGGTCGGTGATCTTTCCTGCAACAGCGACAATGGTGAAGTTTCGTTTATCCCACCAGACATCATCGACAGCTGCGGAACTTTCTGCTCTACGTAGCGCAATTCAAGTCATTAAACACCAAGAAGCCAAGAAATGGAGCGTGTTCACGGACTCTAAGGCAGCACTACAGTGTTTGATATGCGCCTTGCGCCGGGGACCTTATGAACAACTAGTGCTGGAAATTAGAGAGCTGCTTCACCATCTTTTCGACGAAGGACACAGAATCATGTTTCAGTGGCTTCCAAGTCACTGCGGCATATTGGGCAACGAACATGCCGATGCAGCTGCCCGAGCAACACACGAAGATGGTGAAGAAGAATCTATACCATTTTCAAGGACTGATGCTGCAATGACCATCCGAAAAATCGCTAATGCAGAATTAAAATCCCTGTGGAACGCCGAGTGCTTACGGCACACGCGACTGCATAGACTGGACGCGTCTCGTCGACTCCGGCCTCCGTCTGGACTTTCTCGACTCGAGACAACGATGCTTTGCTGACTATGGCTTGGTGTCGCCTTCACCAAGGCTTTTGCCTTCAGAATCGGCATGGAAGACAGTGCTGCTTGCGGTCATTGCGGCAGCGATCAAACTATAGAGCACGTTCTCTGTCACTGCCCTCGTTACAGCGTGCAAAGACGGCAACTAGCTGCTGCATTAGCTCGCCTTGACGACAGACCTTTGTCTGAACAATCAGTGCTGGAAAGACGACATGATTTGTGTGCTCACAAAAAATCAGTGAAGGCCTTACTGAACGTTTTGCGTGGCAGCGGCCTAATGTATAAACTGTAGCACCCCAGCTCCCCCCCCCCCCCTTTTTTTGCGCGTATCTATTTCTCTCTTCGCTTTCTTTCCAATCTTTCTTCCCCATTCCCCCTTCCCCTAGTGCAGGGTAGCAAACCGGATGCTCTATTTCCTGGTTAACCTCCCTGTCTTTCCCTCATTTTATTCTCTCTCTCTCTCATTGTCTGTTAGTTTTAATTAAGATTTGTAGCGGGTTTCTCGCTTTCATACAGCAAGAATATTGGCGTGCGGGGTGCTCACCTACTTCATAAAAATATGATGATTTATGCTGTATTAAGCGCCATGCAAGTGTACTTCCAGTAGGATTTCAAGAGAGTTGACAAGAAAGCTCTAGAAAGACCCCTCTTCTAGCTTTCACTGGGATGATGCGCATTTAGCGCAGTGAAACAGAAATTAATTTTGCTTATTTTCTTGAAAACTGGTAATGTGGGTCTACGGCTGTTTATCAATTTAATAGCACCACCCAGGACGGAAGCAGGAGACGGTAACTCTCGTAGATCACTCAAGCGATAAAAGAAAAAAAAACAAAACCTGGGGTACCTTTAAGCTTCGTCTTTAGGTGTTTTACGCGATAGCGTTATTCTGTCCCTAGCGGGCACCTCAAACACTTAAAGCATAAAATTTTTACGAGGTTGCTATGCCCCCACTTCGTCACCTTAAGGGAATGGGCGCAGCATCGTGTGTACATTTTGAAGTGGGCGACCGGCTTTAAACCACAAAGTTGTTTGATAATCACATGGCCTAACACCCACTCGCAAAGGGCGCTTGTACTAAGCGTTAATACTTCGATACTTCATGTTGCATTGTGAAGCATCTCTACAGGACGCGTGTGTTTGTAAAGCACAAAAGTTACTTTCACTGCATTTTCAAGCAGATTAAGGTATTTTCACTATATTCCCAAACAAGCGCGTGGCTGTATGGCCGTACACCCACTTGGCACGCATACGAACTGGTTTCGATCCCCAGGCACCTCAGAAAATTTTTAGTTTTGGTCACGCACAAGGTGATGACTTTTTACTCTAAACCAAGAACGCTGGCACCAACGCCAGAGTTTCTTCGAAACGAGCTCTTTACCTCTTTCGCGCTAAAAAACGTTACAAAACACCAGATCACCTGGGAATCCGTGTAGTTCACTTTTCAACTACACGCATTTCGCGCAGGCGTTCTTTTTGTCTTTATAAACTCAGTTTCATGCCTTTAATACGAAGAAGTGGGCATGGCCCTTCAGTGCGTGGAGTGACCTGCAGTCGCGCGGCACGCCAATGATGACACGTGTGCACAATGTAGCTTGTGATCAAAATGACTCTTCGCACCCACTTTTTAAATTACTGAAGGGATCACTGAACGCCGAACGCAGTCAAAATAACCAGTAGCTTGACTACAACAAGATTTTTTACCGGGCTGGTTGGTGAAGATTCATAATAGTTCGCAGTGCACTCAGAGGCACGGGCGAAGTTGGGACACACGAAGACAAACGCTGATTGCCGTCTTGATGGATTTCAAAACAAATCGATAGCCAATTTTTTAGTTTTACTTTTTTGTACCTTACTGCAATTTTATTGTAACTATTTATTTTAGTCACGTTTACTGAAGTGTAGCCTGTATTTTAGCATTGATGACTTGGCATGTCTAAAAAACAAAAAAAAACTGGTGGACTTGCTAGCAGCAACTCAAATGCTCTACTTCATTTGGTTACTGCCACAGCGATATATGCTCCACTGTGTTTGAGTACCTCAATGCAACTAAAAAATGACCGTGCTAGTGAACCCTAACCTTTTCAGAACTTTAGTTTATGATTCGTAGTGATGTTTGTTAGAAACAAAAGATGGTTTGACCGCTCGCTCAGCAAACATTTTCGTTTATTGGCAGTATTATCTCCAAACTAATTTTTCAGATTGGCTTTAATTTCATTTTAGTTTCATTTAAGTATCCTGCCACAGGGTTCTTGGCCCATCCCCTCTGTGAATGAGTGCCATTCATCTGAGCTCATCAGCATCACGATCAGCTTTACGACAGTGATCCTTATCCATTGTGCAATAGTGGGTATGAGCTAGGTCAAAAGAAGTTACGTTCGGCAACAGCAACACCGAAGCAGAAGAAGTATCAAAATGGCTGAAGGGTGGAAGAATCGGGGTCTGACCCTGCGCTACAGTCACTCCGCGCCTCAACTATCTTCAGCTAGGACATCCAAGAGCACTGCAACATACTTTCCTTCGTGCTCTGCGTCGAGCAGCTGCCTGCGTACGAGCTGCATCGATGACAGCGAACTTGATGAATCTTGTTCGTCGTCCACGCTGTATGCAGCGACTGAGGAATTTCTGGCCAGCCAGTCATCGGAACCTCAGGTTGACAGGCACTTTGTCGAAGTTCGGAAGCAGCACGAAGAAGCCCTCTTAGCGAGGATCAACTTCGATGAAGCAGCTTCAGGCCATTCGCGCGACGTGGTAAAAGGTGGGCGCCTTTCAAAGCTGGTGTGCACCTCCATCTTGACTATCGTGTGTGGCTTGCTTGCGGTGCAGCTTGTGCTGAACAAGGTGTCCGAATTGAACGAAGATGATGCTCTCATCACTGTCGGTGAAGACAACGCGACGGAACACGCCTTGCTTTCGGAGCAGAGAAGAGAACGCAGTAAACGTGGCCCCTTGAAGATTCGCAATATAACCAATGCAACGACGTCCGGCATCGCGTCGGGAGAAACGTGGAGCACCGGGACATCGCCACTTATAAAGTACGTCAGCGCATTCAAGACAGAAAGTGACAAAGCAATCGCACTGAGAGCATTTCAACGTGTCGCAGCCTCTGCAGTTCAAGTGGGTCGCTGGGAGTCTGCAACAGTGAGTTACCGCGTTCATTCTCGTATCCCTGTCAATTCCAGAGGAAGCGTCATTTCTCTTGCTCCAAGACCAGAAAACAGCTACGAGATTACCAGAGCGCTGTTGTCGCCGAATATGACAGTGACCAAGGCAATATACACCAATGTACGAGAGACAACACGTGAACTGTCGTCATCATCGCAGAGTCACGTCGAGGATATAACACCAGATGAAACAGCATCAGTTGTTTGGACCTCTCTGCGTGCAACGACTTCAAAAAGGCGTGAAAGTACAGTGTTAGGGAAAGTTGGAAAGAACCTACTGGTATCATTTGCGCTCACCGCCACTAGTAAAAAATATTTGGTACCCTCCAATGAATCAACACCATCTGTGCAGTTCACGCATGGCGAAAATTCCAGCGCTATCCTAACTGAAGGAACCGCACGTCATTCTTTCATATTTGAGAACGATAAACGCGATGTGCAACGGGCGCTTAAGCGCTGAAGGAGACCCAGTGAATGCGTAGCGAGGAACAATCCTTTTTATTGAATAGTGCGTTATAATGGTGTTCTTGATAAATACATGGTGAGGCTGTTTTTGCTGCACGCACCTAGACGAATAACCTATTTTGCACGCATCTGTTTAGCACAACGTTTGTCGTTTGCCAATAGCGGGAAATATATTTTACACCACGTTAAAGTATAGTGATAATGAATCTTACTATAAATGTAACAACATTTACTAACTTGATATATTTGCCACCACTGATATAATCATGAAGCTATTCATTTAAAGTGCGTTAACACTTGCAATGAGAACATTTTTGAATGGAACGTGCGCCCTGTTTATATGCCGACGGCTGTGGCTGTGCTGAGCCGCGATGTTTTGCCAATCCATCTCGAAATTCTCATTTTGTTTATGAAATGCTTTCAACACTCAGCGTATAAATTTCTTGGCCTTCTTAAAAGACTCTTTCACGGTGGGGTTCTAACGCTAACTTGGCGGGAAAGCCAGTGTAATGAAGCCAATTACTGCCGTAGTGATTGGACTCGAGAACAAAGATTACATTCAGCGTAATTGAGCACATGGATATGCGCGAATACAAGACAAGGAACATTTGTAGGGAGATATGCTATGTGTGCGTTGGAAAATAAGAAAACCTGTTTATTTTTAAATGCTGTTGATTTCACACATTGCTCCCGAAAGCGAACTTTCGTAGGTTAGTTACGCATTAAGCGGCCAGGCAGCCGTCGTTGTTTTTTCATGGTCAAATTACAAGGGTCATGAAACTTGGAACGAGAAGTGTTGGAAACCCATTGCTACAGGCATCAACACCCACCGAGAAACGAAGCGCGACTAGGTGCGAAGGGGACAAACAACGAGAACTAAAAACTCAATACGAGGCATCGCTCATTTTTCCGCGGTGGTTTCGTGCGTACCTTCAGTCGTGTACCTATTTTTTTATGTGCTGTTTACTGGTGTGCCCTTTCAGAGCTCCACTAGCAATGTGTATATAGTCCATCATGTGACTGCGGACTGCTTTCACTGGCACACAGCCGGCGTGCCAGTGCCTTTGGTGATGGCGAACGCGACACACCATGCAACGAGACGCTGCACATTGTATACGGCTGCCAAAGCTATATTAGCAAAGCTGTGGTCTCGCTGGAGTTGTTTTCGGCGGTTGGGATACGTGAGCTTTTGAACTAATATGCTATTGTGCTCGTGAACAGTTGTCTCACAACTGTCGCTGTGAAGTTCCTTGTGCATATTGCAAGTACGTCATTCGGCTAATAAATCAACTTTTCTTCCTTATAGTTTTATTATGTTTTTTTTCTTTCCTGCTTGTAATAAGCGAGGCACAAAGCGAGGCACAAATCGAATATCAATAACAGCTATGAAAAGTCAACAATTTAAAAGATTTGAGCAAATGCACGACGTTGCTACCGCTTCCAATTGTGACGTAATATTTTTTTCTTGTTGCTGTAATTTGTGTATCTCTTCACGTAGATGGCGACGGTGCCAATGAGCCGCCGACTTCTGTACCCATGGGCTTCTATGGAAGTTACGCTACCAGTTTACATATATACCTTGGTTTCTACTCGGTCTTTGTTTTCTTTACTTCTCCCCTTCCTTCTTTTTTCTTTTCAGTTTCTTTATTCTCTATTTCTATTTAGTTTGTATTTCCAGTTTTTTCTTTTCTTTATTTCTTTCTTTCTCTCACTTGCTTCATCTTTTGTTACGTTTTATACGTTTTTTTTGGTAGCGCTATGCCTAGCAACGACAGCGTACGACTGCATTCGGCAACCTGGTCCCCTGAAGTGTTGGTCCGAATTTGACAAAAATTGTCGCTGCTCCCGTAAAAACTTTATTTAAATGCACCTATACCATGTGATGAACTTACGCTATGTACGTCTCTCTTTCCACGATTGATGGTGTGTTTTGCATAGACATTTCAATTTCATGTCATTTTAAGAAAAGAACAAGTTACGTTGCGGGCAGAAAGCACGTGTTTTTTTTCCTTTTTCTTGCGCAGCAACTGCTTTCTTTACTTCCGCGTAAAAAAAGTATGTTATCAGGCTGAAACTAGCCTTCAACGTAGTACTTCGTTCGAGTGTGGTGGATTTGCAGTGTCAGGAAGAAATACCAACAGTGTTGTATACGTTACGAAAAAAAGTAACTAAATACGTTATTACTCGTTATACCAACAAAAAAGGAACGCGTTACCGCACTACGTTACCAACAAAAAATTGTAACACATTACCGCTGCACCTACCGAATAAAAGTAACAGACGTTACCTCTGCCGTTACTCAGCAATAATAAATATCAATCAATTTGGTTTTTGCTGCAAGAACCCTCAGAAAGAATATTTTAAAGCTCACACTTATGTTTCACAGAAAACTTTTAAATCAATTGACAAATGTACTCAGAGGGTTGATATAACTAAATTTTTTTGTACAAATGCACTGAACCTTAGCAATGTCATAGAGCTCATAGCTAGTTGCATCTATCGATGCATGCGATGACTTCAGACTCTAACACTTGGTGAAGCTATTTGTATCAAGGTCACAACATACACAATACGAGATTCAATTATGAACGCCATAACATGATTCCCCACAAACTAGCCCAGTTATCTGTTGTCCTAATGATAAATGCTCTCCACTAAGGACGCATCACTGGACTCTCAACAAATTTACGGCGTTTCTTTCAGTGTGTTTCTCTTGGCGAAAGAAACGGGCAACATTTGTAGTAGTAACAAATTGTTATAATGACGTAATCGCCGGGAAATATATTTGTGCATAAACACTTTTGTTCATTTTAACCGGTTTACTTACCGAGAAAACTGGGAGCGTGCATGTGAAGGTGTTCAAGATCTGCCTCGTTCGCTCAGGAGCTTTTTTATTAGAAACGTTCACGAGAACGCAGCCTGTCATTGCTGCACGAGCTAAGTTTAGCATCCCAACAAATTGCATGCTTATCAGGCGGTTAGCAAGAAGGTTGGGCTTACCATCGGCAACTTTCGTGGTACGATACAGATTAGGGCGCAAAAGCGCTTCGTCATGACGTTTTCCACACCTCCGAAGCAGTAAAAAAATTCTACAAGTCCCTTTTTATGGATATAAGGATCCCTTCTTTTCTGTAATGTTGGGCGGAGGTACAAAAGCTGGCTTTCGTCTCTGTGTCGGTACATAATTGTGGTGCTGGCGAGCACAGGGCAACAGGCCCAGCGATCACTATGAATGACCAGAAAGCCATCGGTCTTGTTTCAGACATTATTGCCGGGCTCTCGGAGACGGTCATTGAGACACCTGCCTGTCTGGCCGATGTGGCAGGCTCCACACGACAAAGAGACTCTGTACACCCCCCCCCCCCACACACACACACACACACGCACATTTCAGAAACTGATTACGATGCCTTACCTAGCATCAACTTCGTGTGTGTCCGGACTGCTCCTCTGGGAGAGTGAGGCTAACTTCTGTGGCGCCGAAAAAACCACATGGACACCAACATGTCGGCCGATTTTTTTCAACCTTCATGGCGAAAGTTGATGTTTGTAAAAAATGACGCGCCTTTTTCGCGTCTCTGCATGCTTCCCTGTACGCCATTACCTGCAGCACGTCTTACGTGCCCCTAAGCTCTCGCTGGACTCCGTGCCGACTGGTTATGCCCTCGCCATCTTCGACGACAGCGCAGCTCTGGCCGACTGGGTTGGTTCTACGCCACCTCGGGTCGTCGGTCCCCCACGACGAGTGGATTAGGCGTACGCTATCTCCTGTTGCCGACAAGAGCTCTCACCAGTGGTGCCCCGTCCTCGGACACCTGTGACCATGTTTCATCTCTCTTATCTCTCTTCTGTCGTCGCTCGCTGTCCCTGCGCATGTCTCTCTATATATAGATATACCTTTAATCCTATTCTTTTAATCCCTCCTTACCCCCCTCCCTTGTCAGCTACTGTTGGAGTGTCGCACCAGATGCAGACAGTTACGGGGCTCACTTTTCTTTTTTTTCCCCATTTATAACCACAATCCCTGTAGATGCTTTAGGTCACAGCAACGTCTCAGGATAGCCAGACTTTCCGCGGAGACAATCGGTGCCTGCTAATGATACCCCTCCCCCCCCCCTTATTCCTCAAACTAAATTTCGTCCACGCTTACTTTGTCAATGACTTGTAGGGGACAGCGGTCCGACGCTGCAACAAATGAACTCGACGTGACAAGTTCTAAGAATGCGGTTCCTTCGGAAGGAAAAAGTTGCGAGTAACGTGGCACCTCGCGTTACCGAAAAATGGTTACGGAAGTACGATACCCGTTACAACTCCGAAATTGTTATAAGTACGTTATTAGGTTACCGAAAAAAGTAGCTCGTTACCAGTAATGACTTTACTTGTAACGCGTTGCCGCCGACACTGGTTACCAATATATGCAAGGAAGTAATGAATCTCGCAAGAAGGAATAGTGATGCAAATACTAGGAACCGGAACTACAATATCAATTAAGCGAAACTTCTAGCTGGCCTAGTTTGAACTAATTTATTTTTTAGTCAATTTGCATGACACAAGCAAGCAAGAAAGAAGGAGAGAAACAAACGTGCTCTATTTTGCTTCTCTCCCTTCTTCCACATACCTTCTGTCAAGAAATAATATCGGCCCAGCAAGCGCTGCGTGAAAACATCTATACAGCAGCTACCAGCCTTTAACAACGCTTCCATTTGTTATTAGCCATGTCGAAACACACGGAGAACAGGGGTTCTACATCTAGAAACTCTAAATCCCAAGACCACGAATAGCCATTTGATTCTGCGTTCGCATGCAAGAAGACATGACATATTGCATTTCGATGTAGAGCTCCGCACCTCGAGTTTCTTCGGTAACGTCATCATGTGCCTCTTTCTTAGGGGATCAAGAACAACTCGCACAGATGCACACACTCGCGTCCTTCACAGCTCACTCTCCGCGAAGTGATGCCACAGGATTTCTGTGCTACGTGGCCGCTAAGTTGTTTTTTTTTTTAGTCATCTCGAATCCACGTGAGGGAGTGAGTGAGTGAGAACAACTTCATTATTGTCTAGTGCAGACGCTGAGGTTGCCACGCTCTCTTGGAATTTATCAATGATTGTTGGGACAGCGGTAAAGTACCGCCGTAATGAAAACAAGCTGAAGTTGTCATTTCGTACGCCGAACAAGCCTATTAAGACAAAGAGACACTAAATATAAAAATAAAAATTGGGAGATTGTGTAGATACCTTGCGATTCGATATTTCGTGAAGCATGCACAGGGAAGATGACTGTAATATATGTACAAGCGCTGTACGCACTGTCATATGTCAAGCGGTGGCATGTTTGTTGTTACGTAACGATGCAAACAGCAAAAAGGTATTAGCAACACCAAAAGCGGTAAGCGTATATATAGCGATTGTGCCAATTAGGATGGTGGCCCTGGACAGTGCTAGTTGAATAACTTTCGGTTGTGGCGATTAGCTACATTCATGGCTAATCCGACGTGGCGGGTGTATGATAGGAGTACGTACGTACTGTTTGTAAGATTGGATAGCCAGCACTGCAGCCACAATGAACGTTTCAGAAAAAGTTCGTTCTACTTGAAAAAACAGTTCCGGCACCGGGCGTGACTCTTTGGTAGAATAATTGATTGCTGTTCAAAATGCGGGGGATCTATTTTTGCTGAAATCATGAAGGAAAGCCCCAAAAACCACAACGGAAGTTGAACACTTGCACAACAACCAAACTATATGTGTAAACAACTGACTCTATGTGCAAACAACTATACGACAGTACTATGCAGTGTCACACGCGCCATCCGTCTCTCCATCCATCTATGCATATGTCCACCTCTCTATTCGTCCATGCGTCCATTCATCTATCCATCTGTCCGTCCCATAGTCGGCACTTGTGGTGAGTGAGAGACTACTCACTCATACTCACTCACCACAATTTTTCAGCCTTCACCCTCACTCACGTTCATACTCAGGTCTACTCCCACTCATAGGCCCTCACTCACGTTCATACTCACGCCTACTCACACTCACTCCTACTCACTCACGTTCATACTCCTTCTGACACTCAAAGTACTCACTCACGTTCATACTCACTCCTACTCGCACCCATGATTACTCACGTTCATACTCCCGCCTTGCCACACTCAGAGTACTCACTCACGTTCATACTCACTCCTACTCACACTCATGAGTACTCACTCACGTTCAAACTCCCTTCTATTTACACTGAAAGTACTCAATCACGTTCATACTCACTCTTACTCATACTCATGAGCACTCACTCACGTTCATATTCACTTATACTCATACTCACTCCTACTCACACTCATGAGTACTCACTCACGTTCAAACTTACGCCAACTCACACTCTAGGCCCTCATATGCGTTCATACTCATGACTACTCACACTGATTAGTACTCACTCATTTTATACTCACGCCTACTCACAGTCACTCACGTTCATACTCACGCCTACTCACACTCATTGCTCATGGCTCACGTTCATAATCACGATTACTCACACTCTTAGAGAAACACGGACTGCTGGTCGAGTTGGTAATTCATTTTAACTGATGTGAGCGAAAAGTTGAAGTACAAAAGGAAGACACCTCGAGACAGCGCACCGTGCCCAGGTGTCTCCTTTTTGTACTTCAATTTTTCGTGCACCTCAATTAAGACTCATAGTTATTCACTCACCTTCATACTCACGCCTGCTCAAGATCATAGGCCCTCACTCACCTCCGCACTCGCATAAGAATTCACCTTCATACTTACGCCTACCCATACTCAGGCGCACTCACACACGTACTTTTACATTCACATACTGATCATCATCACAGCAGGACAGAGGCCCCTCCCCTGTTCCACCAATCAACTCGGTCCTTTGCTTGCTGTTGCCACTTCATACCCACAAATTTCCTTATCTCATCGGCCCAACAAACTTTGTCTCCCCTTTTTCCGCTTTCCTTCTCTTAGAATCTACAAAATAACCGGCAGAAAACGTAAGTAGTGAACAACAATCTCGAAAGAAAACAGCGCTTCGAGATAAGTGGCAGTGCACTTGAAGTTGGAAAAGGTATATACGTCTACTTAGGTCAGGTAGTACCTGCGGAGCCGAGCCACGAGACTGAAGTAACTAGAAGAATAAGAGTGGGGTGGAAAAGATTCGGCAAGTATTCTCAGCTCATGGCTGGTAGATTGTCACTATCCCCTCAAGACGAAGGTATATAACAGCTGCATCTTGCCGGTACTTACCAACTGAGCAGAAACCCGGAGGCTTACAAAGAGGGTTCAGCTTAAATTGAGGACGACGCAGAGAGCGATGGAAAAGAAAATAGTAGTTGTAACCTTAAGAGTCAAGAAGAGAGCAGAGTGGATCAGGGAACGAACCAGGCTTTAGGATATCATAGTTGAAATCACGAAGAAGAAATGGACATGGGCCGGGCATGTAGCGCGTAGGCAGGATAACAGCTGGTCACTAAGCATAACTGACCAGATTTCCAGAGAAAGCAAACGGGTTAGGGGGAGACAGTAAGTTAGGTGGGAAGATGAGATTAGGAAGTTCGTGGTACATAATGTCAGCAAGCACAGGACCAAGTTGAGTGGCGGATCATGGGGGAGGCCTTTGTCCTGCAGTGGATGTTGTCAGGCCGATGATGAATATTAACATTGAGGTAGCGTTACGCGTACTCAGGTTACTCAAGAAACAATCGAGCTGAACAATTGTCGCTTTCTTTAAGGGTCGGTAGGCTCCAAAACCAGGCAATGACTCAGCGCAATTACGACGCACCTCCACATTCATTTTTGTGCCATGACGCGTAGGAGACGCTGAGACATTGTTTAGAGTCTCAGTAATGTGTTACAAGCACTCAAAACGCGCTTTCGTAGGCTACAACGCACGTGCGCGAAATAGAGACGCTCTCGACAACTTCAGTATACTACATCGCCGCCGCTATGAATACCCGCCAGAACCCAAGACGTTGTCATGCCATCCGGCTCGGCCGCTTCGTTTGTTCCACTGCCCCTAGCCCTTTCTGCCTGCACTAGCGGGACAGCCGGGTGCCGGGTCCTCGCCGTGGCGGCCAGCCCGGCCACCCGGCCACTGGTAGGTGTTCTGTGGCCCGGCGCGACCATCGAGACGGCGCTTCCCCTCTGCCTCGCCTTCAGATGAAATGCGTTGCGTACGGCAGTTTTGCATTCGAGAAATTGTGCGCATCTTCGGAGATGTTTTCCTTTCTCTGGGGGTCGCGCTCACGCGGAGACTTCGTTGGCTCCGTGCCGGCGCCGACAATTGCAGGGGGCCTTATTTATGAATCTGCGGACGCGGTTAACGTTCATTGGCAGTGTGCGTACGCAGGGTTATCACGGACAGCCGAATGAAACGGTAATTATCGAGTTGCGTTATGTGTGTTTTTGTACTAGCCTGCGTTATGTGAATGATGAAATAAATTATCAAGAATGATTGGGCGCTTATTGCACATTGTGTCTGCACTGTTGAAGGCATATTAAGCCGCCTTTAGATGCGGTTTCGTCTAACCTTTAATAAAATTTGCGCCAATAATCATGGTGCAGCATGCGTCCACTCGCGCAAACGTGGAAAAAAATATAGACCGTGTGGAGAACACATCGACGTACTAAATAAATATAATGATTTTATTATTATAGGTGATATAGCTCCAGGTGAAGACTTAGTAGGGCATAGTAAGTATGTGGGAAATTGAATAAAGTGAACATGCCTAGCAGGGAAAGTAAAGAACTTTGATTATACAATTATGCAATAATGGCGGTGCGTGGTGCCCGCGCCACCGCCATGCACGTTTTTACCCTCGTTTGTGGTTGATGTTTTCGGGCTTGTCTGCATCTGTGGCGACTTTCTGCTTAGTAAATGAATAGAGTGAGTGAACGTGAATCTGTGCATGATATGCACAGTGATTCTATGGCGTACGTAAAGTGTTGATATCCCAAGGGCTCTAAAGAGCGAAGGGGGGGGGGTGGCGTAATGGCGGAAGGAAAGACATATGTTGCTAAAACAGATCAATTCACTTTTAACAGGGGAGCTGTTTTAAGGTTGGACTAAGTCTGCGTAGTGTACGCCATGGTCTGCCGTCTGGTAACTCGCGCGGGGAGAGCCACAAAGGGCCGCTCGCCATGTAAACCAGGCACTACACTTTCCTTGGTTGGAAAACACGGCGAAGGAAGAAAAACGGTTGGTAAGGAGCCTCTACAAGCCTCGTTTGTTATTCAAAACAAGACCACATCGTGTCCTGCAAATTCGTTACCGGTTGGCATGTTCCAAAACTACAATCTTCAGGTTGTGTGTCACCCGCTATATGAGTCAAGCCTCATGACAATACATAGTTGCTTGCAGTGTCTGTTTGTTGTTTTGTTTTGTCTTTTTATTGTGTCTAAGTGAAGTTCTTATAGTGAAATATTTTTAAAACAATTGCTACAGTTTCGTTTCCGAGCTAAATTGTTACGTCCTGTTATACACACTTCAATCTTCATGGCTGCTTTCAGTGAGTAGGAAAGACAACAGATCAAGTCACAAGTCTAACGCCTCTAGCGATCACCACGTTATCATTTATCCATAATGACCATGAATAAATATAGAAACTTCATGCAGATTTCTGCCATGTCTTTCGCAGAATTTGACACGCACATCGCAGTCGCATTTTATAGTTGGCTATGCTGACACACGTGTATATAAGCGAGACATACCTTGACTGCCTAATTTAAAATCGCACAAAATCTTTTCGTACTTCGCATTTTACTCTGTCGAATAGCTCGGTTAGTTATTTGGATGTGTTTTGTTAAAATAATGCTGAATTTGAGCTCTTTCTCTCTATGTCGCTCTTTTTGCAGTAACTATAGGCAGCACGTAAATTGTTATCGAACTTGCTCACAATGAATATTTCAATATTTTTAACGGTAATCACGCAAAGCTAGCACATGAGTCGGTTGAATAGCTTGAAATGGTTGTAGAACCACTTGCTACTTAGCGTGTGTCATTTGACGCACTCAGCAGAGTTACTGGCAAGTGTTCTGCCTCTATAAGCAGTGGTAACACGACCTTTCAGATAAGGGTTCGTACACTCTTCAGAATTGGTTCGAAAGTAGATCAATAATCACATGGTGTATATAGATTTCTTACGAGAATAGTTTCCACCAATTCACGCTTCAGTTCCAATTTCCCAGCGATTCCACAGACTTTGAGGCCATGAATATGCCTTCATAAATTATTTTTGTTCGTCATCTTTAGTTCAGTATCCACAGAAAGTGTTCCGCTGCTAAAAGGCGCGAAAACGAACACGGGCATACACTTCGCGTTAGGCCTGTTTACCCGCGTATATAGAAGCAGCTTCTTCAACATAAGTTTTAGGTACGCTTTCAGCAACAAATGCACGCCACCGTCTCGTGAAAGAATTAGTTACGCTGCAGAGACAACAACCAAGCTTGGTGAGCATCTTCTTTAATGAACGAGCAATCGAAACCAACTAAAATTCGATCGTGCATGTTTTAGATGCGGAAGCATCTTATACTCGCGCCTTGTAGTGCGCCGTCCGCGCTGTCCGCGCCGTCCGCACCGCTTCTCGAACATTCGACAGCTGACGCGCACGCATGCGCCGTCGCGCCGTCGCCCACTCTTCCACCATCTGTGCATCCCTTCCTCCTCTACACACCGCACGCGCTTCACTCCTCCACCATCTGTGCACCCTTCCTCCTCTACACACCGCGTTCGACATCTACAATTCTCCTGATTCTCCAGTGGACGCGCATGTGGCGTCGCGCTTCGAGAACATTCAACAGCTGACAGTGCATGCGCCGTCGCGCTGCATATATACTCAAGGTCGGCGCTCGCTCGCTCAGTTGCCGCTCGTCGGTTGGTTTGTACGGCGCGTCGACGTCCAAGGTGTGGATTCGGTGAAATGAATTCCACCGAATCCACAAACACAATGATCGACGTCCCTTCGACCAGCGCCGCCCTTTCGCATACGTGTGTACGTGTTCACTCATTTAACACCCCCTCCTACAACCACGTTAACCAATTTAGCCATCGACCTAAGTAAGTCGCAATTTAACACCCCATTTCACAACCACGTTAACCAATTTAGCCATCGACCGAAGTAAGTCGCACTTTAACACCCCGTTAACCAATTATATGCTCCGCATCCTCCTCAGTGTTCCCCCGAGGGAAGCTGCGGGCAATTTTTTTCTTTTCGAAAATAGCTATGCTATTCTCGCAATCCCGCTCAATACTTTCTCTCGGAACATACATTTTAACGAACAAGGCCGGAACCCCGTCTTGTAATAGGCACACATTGTGCGCAAATGAAAGGAAAACTGACAAGGGACGCGCCGTCCCTTAAGTGCCGTACTATATCTGCGCCTCAAATTAGTTTTTATAAAGAAATTTTATTAAATTTATTTAGAATGTCGGAGTGTTGTGCACGCTTACGGAATTTTTTCAACGTTTGAGTGAGAGGACGCACGCTGCGCCTTGAATATATCGAAGCAAATGTTATCAAGGCTGACAATAACCGCACTTCAAAGCGACATATTGTACCTTCAGCAGTGCAGACGAAATCTGCAATCAGCAAACAAACACCCTTAATGAATGATTGTATCACTCATATAACGACAGACTGTAAAAAGACGCGCAAAGCGGTTTCAACTCGTCGATAGACAGTTTTAGCTCAACAGCCATGCGTGCGCAGGCTGCCATTCGATTAACAGGCCCACATATACATGATTTCTAGGCGCACGTTGTCCGTGTGAAAGAGCCTCCATGTACAATAAATATGCTCACAATAAAGATTTAAATCACGTTACCAGGCATGCAGGCGGACATTTTTGAGGGGGGGGACGGGGGGACGGGCTCGGTTTGCTACACCTTTGCTGCGCCACTGCACGTTACGCTAATACGATAAGTAAATACGGCACGGGTCTGTGGTAGCGCTCCTCCTCTCATGCTCGTTCTGCTTAAAGTGCGTCCTGGAATAGGTCTGAGGGTAAAACAACCAGATATGCGAGAAGATTACTATACCAGCGCTCTTGTATTATTTCACTAAAGCACCTATCCCGATCGGCAGGTGTATCGTAAACAATGCGTAGGCTGACAGGCAACAATACGGCGTGACACCTTGCATAGTAGTTTTTTAAATGCCATTTGTGGTGTTTGGATGCTTGTTAGGAGCGCCGAAAGCACAACGAACGAGAGAGGAGAGGTGTACCGACTCTAATCTACCGAGTCCCATACCGTATTTGCGTTCCGTACCTGGCTAACTTTCTAATTTCCACAACTATTTCTCGAACGGAGTACTACCAAACAAGCAGCGCACTCCAGAGACAGAGAGGAGGTGCCGTCGCCGCCGCGCCGAGACAGGCGCCGACGCAATCGTGTGCAGTGGCGCCAGGACTCACAGGCACAGCGTACTGTAACGAACGACGAACCAAAGGCATGCCACCAGCCGCGTGATCTTTGTCGTATTCCACACGCCAGTGTTGCGGCATGGGTGCCTCCATTGCACTCCAATTCCGTTCCG
The DNA here is from genome assembly GCF_043290135.1 of Rhipicephalus microplus. Classification (NCBI taxonomy): domain Eukaryota; kingdom Metazoa; phylum Arthropoda; class Arachnida; order Ixodida; family Ixodidae; genus Rhipicephalus; species Rhipicephalus microplus. Next base: position 139,051,521 of record NC_134700.1, on the reverse strand, counting down.
GGGAATTAAAACTTGCCGCAATTCCATTCCTTTAAATTCCTCGGAACTAAAAAAACTTTGCCCATTCCCACTCCGGGAATGGCCAGGCTGTTCTATTTGCGTTCCTGCAATTCCTTAACCTCGGAAAGGCATATTGACAGTTTTATTGAGTTAAGAATGAACATCCCATAAAGCTGAAGTCAACCGATGAAACAAAAACTGCAAAAAAAGTTTAAGCATTGCCATTTTTTCGGGCGTGTTGGTAAACGGAACTCGAAAACACATTAAGAGCTAACAAATTGAGCGCATTGCTTTGTCGTCTGCCTTACGTTGTTTGTTAGCGCTCTATATGTTTTCTAGCGTTTATTTCGTGTGAACAAATATATACGCTTACTGACATGACTTGGCCGCAAATAATACACACACAAAGTAAAAAAACACTCAACGACAAGCAAAAGCGGCTTGAATGTTTTTTTTACTTTGTGTGTGTATTATTTGCGGCCAAATCATGTCAGTAAGCAAGTACCAACTAGGCCAACAATCAGTATTGTTAAAATATTGTAAAGAAGAGGAAGTACTCCGGCGCAGAGGTCATCAGCATCATCAGCATCAGCGTGCAGCAGAGGCTCGAGCTCGGAAATTGCGGCTGGTGCATCGCCTTCCAAGCCTTCCAAGCATCAACCTTTCTGCTCAATAAATCTCCTTTATAATATATACGCCTTGGAAGGGGATGGATATTACGAATTCGCGCCCGTGTCTATAGTTCGAGTTTGCATAAGCACGCAAAACACGTTACCAAGGTCTACGGCTAGCAGCTTGATGACAAATCTCGTGCAATAGCTCACCGTGCTGATTCCCGTAGGGGCAGCTCTATCGCTACCCATAGTATTTGCATGGTCAGCATGTTTAAACGAATGGTGATGCATTAATATCGTTTAGGCTTGAATATGTCACTGCAAAAGTGAAAACATAGCGTATTTTTCTGCCGACCAAATTAGTGTGTGAGAAGACTAAGCAATTTTGCCAGATGTTTAGAGTGGTCGTGAATACGGAGAAAACTAAGATATGCTTAAACCGGAGCAACCCCCAAGCTCTGCTTGTATCAGTTGGAACAGGGCACCATTCGCGCACCTTGTGCATTTGCATCGATTACGCAACACTGTACCACAGCAGTCACGCTTGTCAAGCGCACCTCGCAAGCATGAATGGGGCGAGAACTTGTGCTCGCCTGTGCGCAGGTATGGAATCTCTTCGTTTGTCGCAAACGTCTGTCGGGTACTAAACTGCTCGTGGGGTAAAATTCAGGCTGTACCGAGAATATTCGCCACGTTCGTGTGGGTGAATCCTTAGGCAAACGCGCACGGATAACTTGTTTCTCCCTTCAATGTCTGCCGCACTTGTTTATACACCAACTTCCCCTTGGTTTCTTTTTACAAATACGCAGATCGTTCATATATACGTTTACATCATGCCTACCCCTGGCTCTGGCTTGGCTCTGGCTAACTGAAATTGCAGCTAGAGAATGCGCAGTGATCTTCGACTTTAATAATAATTATTCACGTTTAACGTCCCAAAACCACCATGTGACTATGGGTGACGGCGTAGTGGAGGACTCTGGAAATTTCGACCACCTGAGGTTCTTTAACGTGCATTTTAATCTAAGCACACAGCCCTCAAGCGTTTTCACCTCCATCGAGAAAATGGGGCCGTTGCGCCCGGGAATCAATCCCGTCACCTGCGGGTTAGCAGCCGAGTGCTTTAGCCACTAAACCACCGTGGCAGGCCAACCTTCGACTTCATTAGAACATGTACGCAGGCCTACACGACTAGATTTAGCATGATATTACGTAGTAGCAATTAAGCGTACAGCGAAATACGTTCATCTTTCATGATTCCTGCTTCGCGATGCGCACGTGAGTATGCTCCGAGCCCAACCAAGCGAAGACCAGATGCAAAGAAAAAGGATAACGATAATTTTCAATTTTTTATACCACTGTAGTTTATATTCAAGATAAATACTATACGGTCCTATATGAATGGTAAAAACAAGTATTGCACTCTCTGTTTTCAAGTACGTTCTTTATTTTTATGAATATTTAATACTTGAAAAGCCTAAAGAAAAAAAAAACGCCAGGCCTGCGTGGAACGCGCAGCACAGTCACAGTGGAAGCTGGGAGAGCAGCCTTAAAAGCCTTTTCTAAACACTCTTTGGGTAAATGCCGCCACTTGCTGGGTACCCACAATGCCATAAATAATCATAATTTTTGTGGTTGGTTGGTTGGTTGTTCCTCAGAGTCCTGGCGTAATTCACCATGGTGGCTCGGCCATGAAACGAACGGTACCTCATTTGTGAAATCGAATTGTTTTACCAGCCGGGTTGTAGGCCAGCATTGACATCCTTTGTTGTTCTTCGAAGAAGCGTGGTATCCGCTACATACTTGCTAAGATTTTGTTCAGTGTCTTTAAGCAGTAGCTGATGATGAAGAATTATGCCTGAACTTGGTAAGTGCCACAGTATTAGGTGATCAAGAAAAAGTTTTCTAATTTGTTGGAGCATTGGACGACTTACTCGTTACGCAATTCGCATTGTGTAACGCCTGGCTGTTTGTTCTATGTTCCAAAACGCTTTATTACTCATTAAAACAATTTCTCTCCCAAAATCAATCCTGCCTAAGAGCAGTCTTGGTCGCTCGCAGGTTTCCGAGTTTAAAACGGGCCACCTCCAATTTAATTCATTTTCATCGGCTCAAAAATTTTTCTACAAGACTAACACGTCAAGCAATTGGTCACAAGTTCTTTGGTAACCACTACGTCGTAAAACGTGCTTAGGTGTCCCCATGATTTTTAAAGGCTGCAATGACAAGCAGTGCAATTTAAAAAAAACAGCTTTATTTTGGTTATCATCGTCGAAATTTCACTAGCGAACTTTATGGACGTTTCACCATTTAGTTTTCTAAAACCAGAAATCTGAATGACGGCTGCTAAGTCTTTAAAGAAAGAGAAAAAAAATGCGATGATATTGCGTATACCTATGGCTGTGAGTTTCGCTTCACAAACACGAGCTGCTCGAAAGAAGTGCTTGACAGCCGGTTTCGCTTAGCTGTCATCATCAGGGATGCCTTAGAAAAAAACGTGTTCCATGTCAGTGACGCTGAAAACTGCCCTTGCGATGCGAGAAAGCAGAATAAATCGGCTTTTGTTTGCTTTTCAATAGCACAGGGGCTTTACCGTGCCTACACAAGTTCCCTTTGCAAGATAAAGCGAAATTTTTACTGCAATGAACCCAGGCATATTGTCTTGGTGGGCACTATCACTTTGCCTTATATATTTTTTAAACATCAACCTGCTTGGCTCTGCTTCAGTGCCTGCATGCGCAACGGTGCTGGCGCTGTCCTGCCCTAAAAAAAGGTGTCCCCTCTCCAGAACAGCATAACGCAACTGCTCGGCTGTTGCAGATAAACACCACGAACAGGCACTGTGCCGTGCTCCCTACCGGGCTTCAGAAATTAGGTGCCTTTTTCCTCTTCTAACCACTACCGCCACCACACCACGATTACTTGGACCGTGGGTCTAAGAGGGCTCCCATAAAAAAAACAAAAAAAGTCAGCCCACGTGCTTGCGAACCACTTTTCCAGGCTACTTTGTAGGCCTTTAGCTGACCATTTGCAAAAAGTGCGCCTATGCCTTTGTTTAAGGTTTCCGCGAGGCAAACTTCGATATTTCGCCACGCGGGAAGTAAAAGCCCGGCTGTCTCATGCATTTTCTGCAGCAACTTCGTAGCATCCTCTACTGGGGAGAGAAGCTCAATCAAGTCTGTCGCCAGCCTCGGTTCATATTTATAGAGTTTAACCTTTTTGCACGCGTGTAGGGTTTCTATCAGGCCTGGATGACTGTAAAGAGTGGTAACAAGCTTTCTCATGGTTCGAAGCAGCGAGTTCTACCTCGTTGCGTTATGAGATTCCAAATGCAGACCGGCCCCATTAAACAGTTCTTCCGTGTAGGCGGTGCTGTTGCGTATAGGTGCAACGATGGCACCACATTTTTGTACGACTTCCTCGGCACTTGGGTCCTACAATAAAGTGAGGATGACAATTAGTGAACATTGACATTGCAAGTACAGGTAACGCAAACGGTCAATGCAACAGAGTTCCAGAAAGAGAAATACAACATATGCATTAGAAGGATATTAAAGGAGAAAAATACCATAGAGCCCAAAATACAAGCAAGCAAAAATAGCTTAAACAAGGAATCAACCTAATCCAAATATATATTGTGTATAGCTTCCGAACAACATGGGCGTCCTTTGCGTGATGTGTGGTTTTGATCATTTTTGTTTGTCTTTATACGCACTTCAGAACAGTTTATTAAAGTGGTGAGAAAACAACTCAAACTGGCTGCCTGGTCTGCGGCAGAAAAATGATCCGCGGCAATTAATTGATGGAAATCAAAGTTCGTGACCTCGATCACGGCAGCAAGTGCTCCACGAATTGCTGAGATGAAGTAGCGAAGCACACACGAAATTTCAAATAGACATCGGGTGCGGATAGATGCATAATAAAGCTTCCGTGCATCGAAACTGCAATAGGTACAGTCGTCTGCTCTTCTCAAACTACAATTATTATATTCCAATAGTGTTTGCCCACGCATTCATGGCAAATTATTTAACGAATCTAGGCTATATAAAAATAGTAGTGAATAGACGACGTATCTATTGATGCATATAAGATGAAGCAATAATATTATTTATCAGCACATACCTGCAGAACGGTGTGTTTAAAGCTAAGCTGCAGGCTGTGCGCGGCGCAGCGAAATCGAATTCGCTCCAATTGATGGAGTTCGCTTAAACTCATTGTTAAAGCGTTCCGGGCAGTCATCAAAACTGCCCCACCGTGGTAGTCTAGTAGCTAATGTACACGGCTTCTGACCCACAGGTCGCATGATTGAATCTCGGCTGCGGCGGCTGCATTTTCGATGGAGGCGAAAATTCTGTAGGCCCGTGTGCTCAGATTTGAGTGCACGTTAAAGACCCCCAGGTGTTCGAAATTTCCGGAGACCTCCACTGCGGCGTCTCTCATAATGTTGTGGTGGTTTTGGGACCTTAAACTTCACATATAAATCAGTCGTCAAAACTGCCATATTCATCGTGCTTTTTTTTCAGTTTCCCACCCAGCAAATTCAAAAGCATTTCACATCCATTAAGCGTTATCTGCCACCACGCGGATGACCTAGAAAATGAAATAAGAACAGTTAACGCAGGCGAAAAAGTGCGAAAACACACATTTCACCTAGTCAGCGATGTTTCACTTCTGCAAAGTTGTGTCGTACTCGCAGCGGATCCAAGCACCTGCGTTGCTCCCCATCAGGCGAGTGAAAATGAGAAGGTACATGTCAGCCGCGAAGTCGCTGTCCACGAATATTGCTTCGACAGCCGGGAAACCCGTCATAGAACGTGACGTCCACACGTCGGGTGCGATACAGACCTACTCCGCTCACGCCAAGGACGATGATATTTTGGTCTTCAGCACTTATACTTACTCGGGCAGCAACTTCTCTGAGGTCATCCCACGATGGCAACTTGTAGCCAGGGACGGTGACCTGGATTTGATAGAATTCAAAACAGTTACTTTGATCAAAGCCGGCTTATAAAATTGTCAAACTTACGTTTACGAATTGTAGAAATTCCTCCCTTTCGATGACACGAATAGGCTCCATGTTTGTGCAAATCATATTCAGCATGGCATTGTCAAGAGCAGGCACGGAGCTAGAGGTGAAGGCGGACGTCATCTTCGGCTGGTTTCCCAGCCCTTCCTCTCGTGGCTCCTGCTTCCTTTTCTAGAGCCGAATTAGAATCGATGATACTCTGACTACAGCAGACATAGTTTCGGAGCAAAGTTTGGAGCGTGCAGCTTCTTTGTTTTCTACACGTATAATTTCAAAAATCTGTTTCCAGTGTGCCATGTTCACGTACGAAAACCGCGTGCGCCAGCAACTGGGCGCAGGAGCCAGTGTGATTGTGTGTTATGGTAGTGCTTCCCTAGCCGGCGCCACCACCCGGGCTGCCTTCCCCCCCCCCCCTCTAGAAACAGAGCGAGCAAACGTGGGTTTTCTTCGGTGAGAATCGTGGCGTCGGAATTCCGAAGAGGCGCTGCCGTGTCCGTGCGTGGTTACGTGTGCTCTCCTGCATCGTCTCCGAACCTATACTTTGAAAAGTTTATTCTCTCTTCCTCGTAGGAAGGGAAACACAACACGGTTCATCGTGTACGACTGCACTGCGCTGACCTGCAGACCTTCGTCGGCTGAGTTTTGGGCAAAGGTGCCTATTTGTCTAGACAGGAATGACAGCACTGCGAAAGGGTGTGTGAGGGGGGTGGGGGGTCGTATGAGGGGATACCGGGTGCAAGCTGGTATACCAAAACTTGTCAACACGAGTACTGCGTCAGTAGTACCAGTACGCATAAACCAAAAAAAAACGAAGCGCCTTTTCGTCCCAGTCACGTCTGGCGTCAGAAGCAAGCAGAAAAAAAAGTGAAGGGCGGGGAGAGTGCCGGCGGCTGAGGCCGGCTTATGTACCATGCTTGTAATCAGCCAAGGCATTTTAAAACTGCTGCTTTATCGCTGAATTCGCTGCTTTAATTTACTAATGTGTAAAATTTCAGCAAGAGTGCGTGGATGAAAGCGTACTCTATTTTCGGAAAAAGACCCGATTCCATTCCGCTCAAAATGCGCTCGATTCAATTTTCATTCCAATTTTCCAAGTGTTGTCCCCCATTCTATTCCTACTCCACTCCAGGTGAACAAACATGTAGAATAAGTCCAGAACCATAACGTAATCATTCCACTTCCGGAACGGCAACACCGCAGACAGCGACACACCTGCCGATCACAACGCACTGCACGAATGACAGTTATCTCTGGAACAAAAGTCAAACCTTGTCATCTTATTGCTAGTTCTGCTACCTGTTTTCTTCCAACATCCAAGCTCCGTTATTGGGCTTACACGATATCAAAAGGAACCTATTTTTTCTGCCTCATACCGCTTGTCTTGTCAACGACAGGCCGCTAGTTATCGTGAGCACCATTCGGGATTCTCACTACCTCAGTACGACCACTCGCTGTGTGTGTGTCGCTGAGTTTTCTGTGCGGCATACCGACTCGCGCTTATGAGTACACACTCACGTCCACAATCACGCCCAGTCGATTACCCTCATGTGGGCTGACTCACGTTTACACACGACTACTCATACTGAGTGCTCAATCACATCCACTCACACTGACGAGTACGCACTCACGTTCTTGCTCACGAGTATACTCACGACTGCTCACTCACGTTCATACTCACGCCTAGGACAGCACAGGATTCTTCCACGGAGGAAGAAATTTCCTTCCTCCTTGAATTTTCACGTGCCTTAATACTGTGATTACTGCTCGCTATCCGCTCTAGCGCTGCAGGGACCTAAATGAGGGCCATGAGAGCATCGCTTCAACATGTCTGTTAACTTGTGCTCAAATGTGGGTGTCAAAGAACGAGCGCTAAAAATGGGCGCGCCGCCAAATTCTTGCGATAACGCGCGGGGAGACGCCGGGAGGTCAAAAGAAAAAAAAGAAAACAAACATCCAAGGCTCCCCGGGCGCGCGCTCTCCCCTCGGAAGCGTGGCTTCGCCGACGAACCTCCTCACCCCACATCGGCGGCCGAGCAAGCGCGCGAGCATTCTAGAACGAAAGGGGCGTGTTCTGCCGGGTTGAGTCATCGGTCGGGGACGGCCCTCGTACAGTCTCACACCTCTCCCCAACCTTCGCTGCGTATCGCGCCGACGAAATGACGAGAACTTTCTGGAATGTGGCGCGGAAGGTATTTAACCGAGCAGCGGAGATGAGAGATCAGGTGAAGACGGAAGTTAGCGCCAGAGTGCGTAGGGATTCCGCCGTGTAGTCGGTGAAGGTTTTGTCCGTAGCGACAAAGCAAGAGAAGAAGAGTATTTCCACCTGTTGGGTGAAGGCTCGAGCTACAGGCAAGAGCGTGTGTCTACCGCTATCGAGCGAAGACGCGTGGCGACAGCTGCGTGTGTGAAGCCGACGTGTTCCGGCGAAGAAGTTTGAAGGTTGGAGAGTGGCCAATTGAAGACGCGAGGTTTCCTCGAAGAGAAACTTCGAGGGCGCGGAACGACAACAACCCTGGACTTTGAGTGAGTGATTCTCGGAAGAGTATCATCCAGACATTTGTTCCAAGAACTTTGGACTGGGTAGGTTTTCTATCTCTTTAGTCTTTAAGTATCTTGGTTGTTCATTGCATGCGACTGCATTGTAGAGCGTATCGTTGTCTGTGTCCGTTGTTTTGAGTGTGGCTGATTGTACTGTGTAGTACGTTGTTTGATTGGTGACGTATTGTATGTAACTATTGTGGAGTGTGCATTCTTGTGTATTGTTTTCGATCTGCCATTTTTGAGAATATAATATTTGTTTTGTTGATCAACTCTCGGCTCTGACTTGTTCTTTGGGCCACAGCCGGCGTCCGCTGGCCCGCCAAAAAGGACCACTTCTAAATTTTCCACGCTTTCGTGGTGCGGTTCAGGGGGCCAATACTTCGGCCCTTGGAATTAGCCCGGCGATTGCCTCCCTAATTAACGGGACCTGTGTGTGACAATTAATCTGGCGTCCGCAACAGGACCTTTTGGTGCACAGTGTGTCCAAAGTAGTGAGAAAGAGCCTCGAGTGTTGATAGTGCTATCGGAACGATTTTGTGTGTTGTGCAGTGTTCTCGTTAAGGAGTGCAGTGGAGTGTTCCGATAGACTGATTTAGGCAGATACTTTTTACACGCGGCAAGGTTTTATTTGCGAGACAAAATGGATCTCGAAAAGTTAGTAGCTCTTGGTGAGAAGATGGGTCTTTCTGGCCCCGAACTACGGAAATGGGTAAGCCAGAAGGAGAAAGAGGCGGTGGAGAGAGAGAGGTTGGCAGCTGAGAGGGCCAAGGAAGAAAAATCAGCTGAATCGGAGAGAGAAAGGCTGGCCGCTGAAAAGGCGAGAGAAGAAAGAGAAGCAAAGGAGCGACAGCTGAGAGAAGAAAGAGAGCAGCAATTGAAGTTGGAGCTGGAGAGAGGAAGACTGGCAGCTGAGAGGGCGAAAGAAGAAAGAGAGGAAAGAGAACGGCAGCGACAGCACGAGATGGAACTCGAGCGGCTCCGTTTGCAACAGCGAAGTGAAACTCCGGTACAAGCTAGAGTTGAAAGCAGCGAACGGGAAGATCATGGCTTCCGCTTGAACCCAAGCAAGCTGCTCGTGGCGTCTGACGAAAGGAAGGACGACCTTGACGCGTACCTTCACCGATTTGAGACGATTGCTAGGAGCCGAAATTGGCCGGAACATCAATGGGCAACTGCTTTGAGTACTTGCTTGAGTGGTGAAGCGCTCAGTGTGTACGGTAGGCTGACGCCGACCGATGCAGTCAACTATGTAAAGGTGAAAGCTGCTTTGCTGAAGCGATTTAGATTTACTGTGGAAGGATTCCGGGACAGATTTCGTACAGGAAAGCCAGCGAATGGTGAGACGGCTACGCAGTACGCCGCCCGATTTAGCCATTATTTCGACAGATGGATTGAACTTTCAGGGACAGCGCAGGAGTACGATGAGCTTAGAGAGCTCCTAATTAGACAACAATTTCTTACTAGTTTCCACTCAAGCCTGTCCCTGTACTTGAAAGAGAGGAGAGCTAAGTCACTTGAAGACATGCTTAAATTAGCTGATCAATTCTTGGAAGCGCAAGGTGGCACTAATTTGGCCAAAGTCAAGAAGGAGTGTCCCAATGATTCGAAGAAATTGGCTCCCGAAGAAAAGAAGCGTGCACCAGAGAGCATTCCACGATGTTTTCTGTGCAACCGAGTGGGTCATCGCGCGAAAAACTGTCGAACGATCTTTACGAGCCCTACCGCAGTAAAATGTTTTAAGTGTGGTCAGACTGGGCACAAAGCAGACGCATGTCGAAACGGAGTGAGTCAAACTCACCAGGTATCCTGTGTGCAAGCGGCACCGAAATCTGATAATAATGCCGTCACCGATGGATTCGTAGAGTTGAAAAATGGGGAGAAAATTCCTATTGTGGGTGCTGTAATGTCACAACAGCCAACCGGTGTTACGAAGGGAATGCCAACGCTTCCTGGAAAGATTGCAGGCAAGAAGATTACGGTTCTAAGAGACACCGGTAGCTCCACGGCTATCGTGCGGAGAAATTTGGTACGGGAAAGCGAGTTGACAGGCAGAACGAAACCGGTTTGCCTAATTGACCGTACGGTTCGGATGCTTCCCGAAGCAGAGATTGAGGTGGAAACCCCGTACTTCAGCGGCAAGGTTACCGCACTTTGTATGACGACCCCCCTTTACGACCTTGTCATCGGGAACATCGCCGGGGCGCGAGGACCGAATGATCCGGAATGTTTGGGAGAAGACCCTAAGATAGAGCCCTCGCCAACCCAGCGACCGCGAGATACAGTGGAGGAGCATCCCGTGACGGATCCCACTAGAGCCCAAGGTGAAGCCGCGGCGCAAGTGACAGCGAATGAGAAGACGATCGTGTTGAATGAGTTCAGGCGCTGGGCAGCTGGACGTACGTCGGCACGACCCCAACCGACCGACAGTGTAAAGGAGACGGAGTTGGCCAGCCGGGCAAAATGTAGAGACATGATCATGCTGGTAAATAAACAGACAGGACCTGTTGAATGTTATGACCCGTTAACGGTGTCGGAAGTGACAACGATGGCTGAGAGGCTGCCTCAGATACCGTCGTTAGAAGGGGCTCGCCGGAACAAAACGAGCAAAAACAATAAGAAGAGATCGAGAGAGCACCGCAAGAAAGGGCGCAAGCGCCACTCGAAATACACAGGATAGGTGCTAAGGTAGAATCGGATTGTGTTTGGCAGAGCTGAGTGCCATATGTTGTGTTAATGTTCTTGTTGTTTTGTGTCGCAACTGTATGTTGAGTGAGTCAGAATGTTTGTCTCGGTGATGTGGTGTATAGTAATGATGTGTGTGTAGTAATTGTTTTAATGAGAGAACTTTGTACGTTTCTATTGTTCGGAATGTGTGATGAAGTGTTGTAGTAATGTACCTGTGGCTATATTTCATGTGTCATGGAATCGAATTACAATGTACAGCTGTATTGAGGATCTATTCCGAATGTGAAGTGTCATGAGCGACGGTTTGTGTTACAGTCTTTCGGAGTGTGTGGTGACTGTTCGCGCTCGTTTGTGTGGTTTTGAATATTATGAGATAATATTCTGAAAGTGGGGGGCAGTGTCACAGAACGAGCGCTAAAAATGGGCGTGCCGCCAAATTCTTGCGATAACGTACGGGGGAGACGCCGGGAGGTGAAAAGAAAAGAAAAGAAAACAAACATCCAAGGCTCCCCGGGCGCGCGCTCTCCCCTCGGAAGCGTGGCTTCGCCGACGAACCTCCTCACCCCACATAGGCGGCCGAGCAAGCGCGCGAGAATTCTAGAACGAAAGGGGCGTGTTCTGCCGGGTTGAGTCATCAGTCGGGGACGGCCCTCGTACAGTCTCACACCTCTCCCCAACCTTCGCTGCGTATCGCGCCGACGAAATGACGAGAACTTTCTGGAATGTGGCGCGGAAAGTATTTAACCGAGCAGCCGAGATGAGAGATCAGGAGAAGACGGAAGTTAGCGCCAGAGTGCGTAGGGATTCCGCCGTGTAGTGGGCGAAGGTTTTGTCCGTAGCGACAAAGCAGGAGAAGAAGAGGATTTCCACCTGATGGGCGAGGGCTCGAGCAACAGGCAAGAGCGTGTGTCTACTGCTATCGAGGGAAGACGCGTGGCGACAGCTCCGTGTGTGAAGCCGACGTGTTCCGGCGAAGAAGTTTGAAGCTTGGAGAGGGGCCAATTGAAGACGCGAGGTTTCCTGGAAGAGAAACTTCGAGGGCGCGGAACGACAACAACCCTGGACTTTGAGTGAGTGATTCTCGGAAGAGTATCATCCAGACATTTGTTCCAAGAACTTTGGACTGGATAGGTTTTCTATCTCTTTAGTCTTTAAGTGTCTTGGTTGTTCAATGCATGCGACTGCATTGTAGAGCGTATCGTTGTCTGTGTCCGTTGTTTTGAGTGTGGCTGATTGTACTGTGTAGTACGTTGTTTGATTGGTGACGTATTGTATGTAACTATTGTGGAGTGTGCATTCTTGTGTATTGTTTTCGATCTGCCATTTTTGAGAATATAATATTTGTTTTGTTGATCAACTCTCGGCTCTGACTTGTTCTTTGGGCCACAGCCGGCGTCCGCTGGCGTGCCAAAAAGGACCACTTCTAAATTTTCCACGCTTTCGTGGTGCGATTCAGGGGGCCAATACTTCGGCCCTTGGAATTAGCCCGGCGATTGCCTCCCTAATTAATGGGACTTGTGTGTGACAGTGGGTGCACGTTAAAAACCCCAGGTGGTTGAAATTTCCGGAGCCCTCCACTACGGCGTCTCTCATAATCATATGGTGGTTTTAGGGCGTCAAATCTCATATATCATAGAAGTGCGGTGATTTTCGCTAGTTGGTATGACATGACGATAGCTATAGCGCGAGAACAGAACGACGACAAAGGACTCCTTCTTATCCCTTTGGCGTCGTTCTGTTCTCGCGCTATCACTATCGTCACCCCACATATAAATCAATCGATCAATCAAGTGTCCTACCAAGGGGTTTCTTTCTTTATTGTTGCCGAAATTCCTGGTAAGCGCAGTAATTTAAGCAAAGCATATTAGATTTCGTGAACTAATGTATATACTTAAGAACTATTTATGAGAACATGATTACAAGAAAAAAATTAAGAGCCGCGTCCCGCAGGCAGTGATGTCTGACAACGCACAATAATTTATTGTATTAAACAGCTTAAGTAGAGACTGTATTAGTTAGCTATATGACATAATTCATGCTTACTAAGACGAATGATGAAATTCAGTGGTGTACGGGTCTTTAGAGTGAGAAGAAAAAGTGTGAATACAAAAAGCGCGTAATTGTTAGCGATTATGGGCTAGCTACCGGTAAATGTGGTTCAGCAGACGTCAGCCAGAACTGAGGTATTTTTGGGGGGGTTTAGAAAACGTGGTTTACGATTTAGAGTACTTGATACTCTACTAAAGAAGAGCATAAAGCCGTCTTGTGGGCTGTGGGCCTCACACTTGATGAGGCCGTCTTAACAAAAATTACGAACGCGTTCACAGCGTAAAATAACACCAGAAACTCCCACGACTACTAGCACACTTTTTAACGAGTTACTGCGCGGTAGGGTGGTTGTGTAATTGAGACATGTGTGTGAAAAGATGAAATACTTCTCGAGGTGTTCACGCGCCAAATGCACCATAGCAAGAATAAGACACGTCGTAGCGAAGGGCTTCGAAATTTTCGACTGCCTTGTGTCCTTTAACGTGTACCCGAATGTATGTAGTACATTCACTTATAGCGTTTAGTCTTCTTTGAATTGCACTTGGCAAGACCAAAATCCAGCTCTCATTTGTAGGCTCAACGCAGCTGAACACAGTAACCCTTGTATCGCCATGGCGGCTTGAAAGTGATTGAACATCTCTTCGATTGGACTTAAGAAAGATGTATCTACGTGGGTGTGCACAAGTTAGTGTAAGAAGACGTGGTCATTGGAGAAAATAAATGTCTATGAGCGTGAGCGGACCTGTCAACATGAGTGAGTTCTGGAAACTCCGAGTTCACGTGAATGAAACTCTCCATGATATGGCGCGAGCACGAACATTCGTGAAGGCGTACGAACGTACGAATGTGAGTTCCAGCGTTTGTCTTAATATTAATATTGGTGAATAATAATGTATATTAGGATAAGGGCGAGCGAACACTTCTGAATGTGAGAAGACGCGAAATTGGTATACGAGTGGCTGAGTATGAAAACTAGTGAATGTCCGAGTGTGAGCAAATGTATGAACGCAAGCGTCGATAAATGAGTGCTAGGCTATGCAAGCATATGAGTACAAATGTAGGTGGACTTAAGTGAACGCTATCGAGCGTCCGTGAAACGACGCCAGTGATCGGAAGTTTAAGTGTAACGTCGAGAAACGCCGATGTGCGCGAGTGAATGCTTCAGCATGTGACATGAGCGAAATGAGGGGGGGGGGGGGAGGGTTGGGAATTGAGTATGGCTGTGCATGACCGAACATCACAATGATATTAGCGTCCGAGCCAGTGATAGCTTCATTTTAGGTGTGAAACGGAAACATGAAAGAAACACAAACGCCTCTCAACTTACTGTTGTGACCATGTCTGTAAGTGCCTTTTTTACAGACAGCTTAGTCTACCAGTTCCCTAAACATTGTGTCACCCGCCACGGTGGGCTAAAGTACTCGACTGCTGACCCGCAGACGGCGGGATCAAATCGCGGACGCAGCGGCCACATTTTCAGTTGAGGTGGAAATGCTCAAGGCCTATGTACTTACATGTATGTGCACGTTAAAGAACGCCAGGTGATCGCAGTTTACAGAACGCTCCCCTACAGCGCCTTGCATAGTGATATCGTAATTTTGGAACCGCAAACTCCAGCAATGATTATCGAATTCCTATCTTTCTCTGGAAGTACAAAAGAGCCAGTGAGGTTACAGTTTTCAGTGTTAACGATATTCCATGATGACGGGATATCGTCAGCGCTCTTCGGCCTCTCAAGATACGCACGCAAACCTATCATCGCTTTCAATACGAGAAGCAGGCTCTCATTGTGGCTAAGAGTCTGTACACACTAGGGGTATACTTTCACTCGAAAGAATGCAACAGAAGGGATCAAATGGCACATACTGGGGTGACAATTGACTCTATATTTATTTCAAGTTCTTGAACTGACTTCAGCTCTAGTTTGGCGTGAATGCAGGTAAATGCAGTGAAGTATTTATTTTCAGCGATTCCGACAACCTTTGCCACTCTGCCTAGACACAGCAACAAGAAAGGCATGGAATTCAAATTTAGCATTGTTTTAATACAACTCGTCCCCATAACTTACCGAGCTATTTGGGCACAGTAAAATAGGAACTGCGAAAACATTGTCAGTGATTTCGAATCAAGCCGTGAAAACAGGCCTCGCTTATACATACATACATACATACATACATACATACATACATACATACATACATACATACATACATACATACATACATACATACATACATACATACATACATACATACATACATACATACATACATACATACATACATACATACATACATACATACATACATACATACATACATACATACATACATACATACATACATACATACATACATACATACACACACACATACATACATACATACATACATACATACATACATACATACATACATACATACATACATACATACATACATACATACATACATACATACATACATACATACCCAACTAACGCTGCGAAGGACACTGCAGAAAATGGCATGAAGTTCCCGTATTTATTTCTGATCATTATGGGTAGATAATAACGTATGTATGGCTGGCGGCATCAAGCTTGTGACATGGTATGTTGCCATACTTGTTCACCGTGAGCAGCTATTAAAAACAGTATCTGGAGAAGGGGACGTAATAACGTGGCGAGGAAATGGAACTGTAATGACGGGTTCTTAAAATACTGAACATTATGAGGAGGTGCGGTAGACTGCAGTCCCGTACCATATTTGCATTACGTGTCTCCGCAATTTGCAAAAAACTCTTTCTCGAACGCAATACTAGCAAACAAGCTGCGCTCTCCGAGTGACAAGAAACAGGGAGGAGGTGCCATGGCTGAACCGAGACTGGCACCTACGCGACGGTGCGCCTTGGCGCCAGGACATGCAGCCTACACGAATGGCGCATGCTGCTTTGGCATGTGTGTGTGTGTGTGTGTGTGTGTGTGTGTGTATCACCGGGTGAGTGTGTCTCCGAGCGGGCACCATTCGGCAACTCGATGCAAGATGTCGTGTATACCAAAGCATCTGTGTGCGCTGCATTTAGTTGTCTCCAACCCGTCGGGCGATAGGTCGGCACTTCAAGCGCTACTCACTCACTCACCACAATAATTCCAGCCTTTGCACTCACTCACGTTCATCCTCTCGTCATCTCACACTCACCAGTACTCACATTCACAGCCATGTCCACCCACTCATGAGTACTCTCTGGCGTTCACACTCACGTCCACTCGCACCCATCATTACTCATGTTCACACTTACGATTAGCCACACTCATGGTAACTCACTCACGTTCTCACTCCCGGCTACTCACACTCATAGTAACTCACGTTCACACTCGCGACCATTCACACTCATGAGTACTAACTCACGTTCATAGTCACGACTACTGACATTTTTGAGTACACACCCACGAACACTCACACTCATAGTAATGATTGATATGTGGGGTTTAACGTCCCAAAACAACCGTAAGATTATGAAGACGCGCCTACCACATCACACTCATAGAAACTCACTCATGTTCATTGTACTTACTCCTACTCACATTCATGAGCTCTCACTCATTCCTAATCACACTCATGAATACTCACTCAAATTCATACTAACGAATATTCACACTAATCAGTACTCACTCATGTTCAAACTCACTTCTACTCACACTCATGAGTACTCACGTTCATACTCTCTCCTTCTCACACTCAGTGTACTCACTCACGTTCATACTCACTCCTACTCACACTCACAAGCTCTCACTCATTCCTACTCACACTGATGAATACTAACTCACATTCATGCTCACGCATACTCACACTGATGAGTACTCGCTCACGTTCAAATTCACATCTACTCACACTCACGACTACTCTCACGTTCATACTCACTCATACACACACTCAAAGTACTCACTCACGTTCATACTCACTCTTACTCACACTCACAATACTCACTTACTTTCATACTCAATTCTACTCACGCTCAGAGTACTCACTCATATTCATACTCACTTATACTCACACTCAGAGTAGTCACGTTCATACTCACTCCGATTCACACGCAGAATACTTATTCACGTTCATACTCACTCCTACTCACACTCGTGAGTACTCACTCACGTTCTACTCACTCCTACTCATACTGTTCAGTACTCACTCATACTGACACTCACCGCGTTCAAATGAGTATGAATGAGTGTGAGTGAGTGTACTCATGAGTGAGTATGCCGAGCTATGGTCCATCCACACGTGCGATCATCCGTGTGCCTGAACGTTCGTTCACCCGTGCATACGTTTACCTATTCATCTGTCTGTCCATTTAAAACCACCGGTTCATTCATGCGTGCGTCCGTTTATCTGTGCGTCCTTTATAATATGCCGGTAAAAAAAAACCTAGACAATACACGCCTTAGAGCCTATCGCTTTCTCATTCCTGGTCCTTCATATTTAAAGATGCACTGATTTTTAATGCTCCAGAATTATAGTTACCAACGTCTGTTGGCGCGGTTCTTTGGTTCATATAATCTTTCAATAACCTCATTTATCTAGCCATGTCCGGGACTGCCATCCACACTGGCGCAATCACTGAATATCAGCTTACCGCTACTGGTGTTGCTAATACCCAGGTTGCTCTTGACATTTGTACGCGGCAGTAATCTTGTGACTGTTTAACGCATGTCTGTGTGTACAACATTTGTACACATCTCGGAGCACCTTCCTTTCTTACAGCCTACCCTTCTCATGCTTCGTATACCATAGATGCCCAAGGATTGTGGGATCTCTCAATTTTTCCCTAATGCTCATGCGTTTATATTGTCACGGGGTGAGAGTAGGCAGAGGGTAGAAATATATTTACAGATTGTACACGGAGTACACATGCAGTGTCCTCAAGCCAAGATGGCGGAGTGACAACAACAACATAAGCTTTTGTTCAATCGTCATCTTCGTTGCCTTCATGGTGCATTCGTTGATGTTAATGATGACGTGTCTCAATATTACCCATTTGAAGTCTCACCGTTCGTGGTAGATATAAAATATATGTCACTAGTGGCACATACCCGCTTTCGGTTATGTGCCACGGTTTTTTTTTTTGAAAATGTTTGACGACTTACGTGACAAGATTGTGACATTATTCATCTCATGACCAGCGAGTCGTACTCATTAAACATTCTAACCTTTCCTTACTAATTTGGATTTACCCCGACTTAAGGGGTGATGACAAGAGCACCCCGACGTACCGACGTATGCGCCAAAATAGATAGATAGATAGATAGATAGATAGATAGATAGATAGATAGATAGATAGATAGACAGATAGATAGATAGATAGATAGATAGATAGATAGATAGATAGATAGATAGATAGATAGATAGATAGATAGATAGATAGATAGATAGATAGATAGATAGATAGATAGATAGATAGATAGATAGATAGATAGATAGATAGTGCCTGCAATACGCAAAAAAATTATGGGCATTTCAAACCTGCATGTTGCAGCTGCAACTAAAATCTAGATGTTTTGATTCAGGAGCGGGTGTTCCACCTCTGCACTTCTTTGGTAGGGCCACTTGTAATTCTGAAGCGACGATGCAGACGCATTGCAGAACAAATACCGTAGTGCCTTATGCGGCTTTGCCCTGATTTTCAGTCGCTTCTTGTGGACTATAGTGCTGCTGCTGCCTTTCTAAGCGATCCCCATGCTCTAGTAAACTCTGTTGTTGTTGCTCTGTTGTTGTCGTTGTTGTTTTGCAAGGGGGGGAGAGATATTCCAGCAGCATTCTCTTCACTTCCTTTAGCGTAAAGACTATTTTACAATTTGAAAATCAATGATATTGCTATGTCTTCATTCCCTACCTAACATGATGAAGAATATTCGCCAGTTGGGCAAGTTGCTAGACGTTCCATCGGTGAATGATTGACAATGCAAAGGTTGGTTGCTTGGTTGGTCGGTCGGTCTGCCAGACGGTCGTTAAGGCCCTGGGGAACCACCATGAGGAATCGGCTATAAAATTAAGGATGCATTTTCTTACAGACATTTTTTTTTCACCAAATACAATTAGATGTGAATTTTCAACGACAACATATTGGTAAAACATAGACAAATAATTGAATAAATGAAGACAAAAAAAGAAAGCCGAACTTGCTTGTAGGGTTTCAAAGAATGAAATTATGACTAGGCGTAACATTCTATTCGTTTTTTTCCCTTAAGAAATCGCATATGGCCCAGGGAAAGTATTTTTCAGTTGCTGCAAAGAAAAGAACCACCGGAAAAAATAAACTTAGAGCCACCCCTTGAGGAGGTTCTTCTAAGAACCTTTTTCTTTTATGCTTAAATATTCTGCATATCGCTAACCGTAGTATAGTGTAGGTGACATGCCTATGCAGAGGCACAGGACACAAATAAGTTCACATGACTTGACTGGAAGAATCTAGATGAAATTCCGTATTTGCTATTCCATCGAGTAAACGATCCTGCTCTCGTTGATGGAACGATAAGTGTACGCGCGATTATTGAAGATGAAAAGCCGCTTGGAAAGAACTTCATAATCCATGCCCAACATTGTGGAAGGACTATAAGTTCCTTGCTGGCTTAGTTAAGCGTACAGTTCATCGTGCGGAAGAATAATAAGACAGTAGACATTACGATTATCTTTCCAAATGAAAAAAAATAAGCGTGCTTTGTTCGCTTATCTTCGGACAAAATGGTACTGTCAACGCCTTTAACGTTGCAATTATGTGTTTTGACGTCACAGGAAATGAAAACCTCTATAAAAGGCATAGCGAAATCTTTAGAACGCCACTTCACTGCTAGTTTTTAGGCAATTCGCCCCATGCTGGCAAACTTGCATCAATTTCCAGAAGTTTCCCAAGCTGAATTGAGTCAGGCAGTATTATGCCTACCGAGGACAGCTCTCGCAACAGATGGAATCATGAACTCTATGTTAAAATTTTTACTCCAGGAATCACGTAATCTTTTGCTAAAACTAGTGAATTATTTGTTAGGGAACGCATGCATACCTCCAGAATGGAAACTAGCCAATTATATATTGTTGCTAAAAAATGAAAACGAAGCATATATGTTGAATAACATAAGGCCAAATGCATTCACATCAGCTTAGGTGAAATTGGTTGGAAGAATCGTCATTATTCGAATTATTAAACTTATCACCCAGAGGTCAATTTTAAGCCCCCGTGAAATCGGGCTCAGGGTTGTCTGTTCAATTTGTCATGCCCACGTTGATTTATGAAGTCGGCTTCAATCAGCTCGGCTCCATAACAAATATGCAGCTTTAGTTACCTTAGACATCTCGAACGCATATGATACTGTGCAGCGCTGTATTTTGATATATCGATCAAGATATCTTGATTTTCCGTCATACATAGTAGCGTGAGTTCACAATATTCTTGCAGGCAGGAAATTTTATTCTTTTAAAGATGGGTTGTCACCATCTACTCATACTCAAACGAGGGGAGTACCTCAAGGCTCAGTGCTTTCTCCGGTGCTATTTAATTTACTAATGAGCACCATTCCTCGTATACAAGACATAATTTATATTTATGCAGATGATATCGCATTTTTATGCATTGGCGGATAACATTCAGAACTTATATGAACAGCTGCAGACTTGTCTTAATGTATTGAGGAGCTGGCTCGACAGCAATTGCTTTCTTTTTTTTTCGAGCATATGTTCCCTCCTTGTTCATCCGCTGTAATACCCGTGAACATCTCTTTGTCTTAGCATCGTGAGAATATACCGAAGGTGGAATCCGTTGAATACCTTGAAGTAATATATTATAAATCGCTTAACTGGCGACCTCATATCGAATACATCACCGGAAAAAGTGCGCGTGCTATTGGAATCTTACGTAAGCTAAGCGAATACCGCATAGGTATGAGAAGAGACACGCTTGAATGATATATCGCATGTATGTTCGTCCTATTTTAAAATTTGGTTCTGTACTTTTCTTTGAAGTTCCAGCTTACAAGTTACGGTCTCTAGTTTTTTTGGTGAGAGAAGCTTTGCGCTTATGTCTTGTACTGCCTAAAACAGTTGTTAACAATGTGTTGTATCTCGAATCGAGGGCCCCTCATCTTTCCTGAAAAATTCGCCTTCTGGCTGTTCGGACATTCTTAAGAATTTATGAATCACCATTACGACATTAACAAACAGCCTTTATTTCCAACCCGGAAAAATTCATCAGTGCTAGATGGCCGAGATCTCATACCCCACATATTGTATTTGTACAAAATTTATTGGAGCATGTCAACGTACGTATATGCGATATTAAACTGAGTCGCGATAATTCATACCCTGTGGCAATTCAATTTGACTGTATTTTTTTAATTAACGCCCAATCACTTTCCCATAATATTTTGGATGGTTTACTACAGGATCACCTGCCCAGTATTACAACAAACGTTGTAGTGCTGTGCAGGCGAGTGCGATGCTTCTGTAGCAATAACAACAAGCGTTTTATTTCTGCAGACGCATCGAAATGTGATATATGGTCAGGGGTTGTTGTTTTCAGCCCAATTTCAGATTCGTCTTATTCCCATTGGCTACCCGATTCCATACCCGTTTTTGTGGCTGAATTTCTTGCAGGAGTGCTCCCCTTACGCACGTTGAATACGGCAATTACATCCGCTGTCATGATAACAGATTATCTCTCTCTCTCTCTCTCTCTCTCTCTGTGTGTGCGTGCGTGCGTGCGTGTGTGTGTGTGTGTGTGTTTGTGTGTGTGTTTGTGTGTGTGTGCGTGTGTGTGTTGATAACTAAGTAACAAAGGCGTTCCGTGCACTAGTGCTGGCGCATTTGAAAAAAAGTCCGATTAGTTCGGGTGCCTGGACATAAAAGCTTATTTCTAAATGAACTAGCCGATTCTTTAGCGAATACTGGGGCAGTGGTGGCGGCGGCGGGTACACAGGAGCGGCATCTGAGAAATTTCGCTCACTTTCGCACTGCCAACTGGAAATCGAAGCTCGGAACTGCGACGCGCCGACGAAGTGCCGGCTACCCACCCTTCCCAGGTTTCTACCGTGGAATCCACTGACGCAAGGGTCCCGGACAAGGAAATACGACGACACTTCAGGACAACATATTCAAGCGTCAACGCACCACGTGACCTGCTTTTACCCCATCTAATCAGCTATAAACGCCTACTGCACACCGGTGATCACACTCGGGCAGTGGTGGCGGCGGCGGATACACAGGAGCAGCATCTGAGAAATTTCGCTCACTTTCGCAGGTTAGTTTTGCTGTTCTGCAAAATATTTTTCCGCACTTGTACCCATTCCTATATTTCGCTGCTGCTCTACTGCCCGAGCAAGTGTTCCTTATGTAACGCGTTTACTGAGAGAGTGTTGCTGAGCTTGTGTAGCACGTTTACTGAACAAACAGGTGTTTCTTATGTATCGCGTTTAGTAGCACTCTAAGGAAACTTCTTGTGCACTATCGCCTTGGAACTATGGTAAGTGTGCAGCCCGTGCTTACGCCATGAGCAACGATCCTGGCGAAACATGCCTAGCATGTTTTGAGGAGATACTGACAGATGAAGAATGCATGAAATGTGCAGAATGTGGTCTGCGTTATCACCTCGGAAAATGCTCAGGCGTCGGCGAGCGTACGTACAAATCCAAAGACGTTGAAGCGAGAGCGAGTATGAAGTGTCAGACATGTCGCTTAACAGCGGCTCGAAGCGCTGTCACTGCTCGACAGCAGGATGGCAATGTATCCATTGCTATGAGCAGGCAGTTGGCGGACATAAGCAAAGCGCTTGCTGCGCTTACAGTTAAGGTCGATGAGATAACGAGTCTTAAAGATGCAGTCAGTATGCGGCGATGGCGTAGTGGTTAGAGCATCCGCCTCGCATGCAAGAGGTCCGTGGTTCAAATCCCGGTGCTGCGCAGTTCCCAACCGGATTTAAAAAAAAAATTCCGCGTGTTGATGGAACTGCATTAAGAGGCCTGGGGTGCGGCCTCACCGGTAACCACCACCCGGAACGCACTCTCTCACCAAAGAAGAACTGGCCACCCTGGTGCAGTATCTGGCCACTACCTCCCACATGCATACGTCAAATAACTTGAGGCCCTCAGTCCCCAGCAGCTGCAAAGCAACTGACCACGGCGGCTGTCAGATCTGCAACGCAGCAGAGGGTGCTAAGAATCTCTGGATCCGGACAGGCCGCCATTGGAACCTGAACTTGGCAACCTTTAATGCTAGAACCTTATCTAATGAGGAACGTCTAACTGTGCTATTCGAGGAGCTAGTGGGTGTTAAATGGGATATAATAGGGCTCAGTGATGTTAAGAGGACAGATGAGGCCTATACTGTGCTACATAATGGGCACGTCCTCTGCTATCGGGGCTTGGATGAAAGTGGAGTTCCTAATTCACAGAAACATAGCTGGCAACACAGAGGAATACTATATCATTAATGAAAGAGTATTAGGTATCGTAATTAAACTGAATAAGAGATACAAGATGAAGGTGGTACAGGCCTACGCGCCTACATCCAGCCATGATGACGCTTCAGTTGAAAGCTTCTATGAAGACGTGGAATCGGCAATGAGTAAGGTAAAAACACAGTATACTATACTGATGGGAGCCTTTAATGCAAAGGTAGGGAAGAAGCAGGCTGGAGACCAGGCAAAAGGAGATTATGGCATCGCACTAAAAACGCCAGAGGAGAGGTACTAGTAGAATTCGCAGAACGCAATAATTTGCGGATTTTGAATACCTTCTACCGAAAACGAGAAAACCGCAAGTGGACATGGAGGAGACCTAATGGCAAAAATAAGAACAAAATAGACTTTATAATGACTGCACACCCAGGAATCATGCAGGATGTGGAAGTGGTTGGCAAGGTACGATGCAGTGACCATAGAAGGGTACGGTCTCGAATTGGCCTAGACTTGAAGAATAAACGACAGAAACTGATACGCAAGAAGCCAATCAAAGAGCTAGCACTGAGAGGGAAAGTAAAGGAATTCAGAGTGTCGCTGAAGAACAGGTACTCGGCTCTTAGTGAGGGAACCAACCTTAGCGTAGATACAATGAATGATAATCTGACGAGTATCATTACGGAGTGTGCAGTGGAAGTTGGAGGCAGGGTAGTTAGACAGGACACTGGCAAGCTTTCCCAAGAAACAAAGAACCTAATTAAGAAGCGTCAAATTATGAAAGTGTCAAGTACAACAGACAAAATAGAAATGGCAGAGCTTTCGAAGTTTATTAATAGACGTAAAGTATGCGATGTAAAAAGGTATAACATGGAGAGAATTGAACACGCTCTGAAAAACGGAGGAAGCGTCAAAGCAGTGAAGAGGAAACATGGGATAGGCAAAAGTCGGATGTATGCACTAAGGGACAAAAAAGGCAAAATAACTACCAATATGAATAGGATAGTTAAAATAGCGGAGGATGTTTACAGAGATCTGTACAGTAGCCGAGACAACCACGACCTTATTACTATGAGAACTAGCAGTAACCCAGATGATACCCCACCAGTAATAATAGAAGAAGTCAGAAAAGCTTTGGAGAGCATGCAAAGAGGCAAAGCTGCTGGTGAGGATCAGGTAACATCAGATCTGCTGAAAGATTGAAGACAGATTGTGTTAGAAAAACTAGCCACCCTGTTTACGAGGTGTCTCCTGACGGGAAGGGTACCTAAGTCTTGCAAGAACGCTCACATCATCTTAATACATAAGAAAGGAGATGACAAGGACTTGAAGAATTACAGGCCGACCAGCTTGCTCTCTCTCTGTAGTATACAAGCTATTTACAAAGGTAATTGCTAACAGAGTAAAGAAAACATTAGAATTCAATCAACCAAAGGAACAAGCAGGATTTCGAACAGGCTACTCAACAATTGACCACATTCATACTATCAATCAGGTAATAGAGAAATGCTCAGAGTATAACCAACCAATATACATAGCCTTCATAGATTACGAGAAGGCGTTTGATTCAGTAGAAATATCAACCGTCATGCAGACACTGCGGAATCAGGGAGTAGATGAAATATATATATAAACACTCCGGAAGACATATAAAGGGGATCAACTGCTACCATAGTGCTTCATAAAGAAAGCAACAGAATACCAATCAAGAAGGGTGTAAGGCAGGGGGACACAATCTCCCCAATGCTATTTACCGCGTGCTTACAGGAGGTTTTCGGAAGCCTAGAATGGGAACAGTTAGAGATAAGTGGTAATGGAGAATACCTCAGTAACCTGCGCTTGGCCGATGACATTGCATTGCTGAGTAACTCAGGGGACGAATTGCAACTCATGATTACGGAGTTAGAGAAAGAGAGCAGAAAGGTTGGTCTTTAAATTAATCTGTAGAAAACGAAAGTAATGTACAACAACCTCGGAAAGGAGCAGCACTTCGAGATAGGTAATAGTGCACTTGAAGTTGTAAAAGACTATGTCTACCTAGGGCAGGTAATCACTGCAGAGCCTAACCACGAGATTGAAGTAACTAGAAGAATAAGAATGGGGTGGAGCCCATTCGGCAAGCACTCTCAAATTATGACAGGTAGATTGCCACTATCCTTCAAGAAGAAGGTATATAACGGCTCTATCTTGCCGGTACTTAGCTACGGAGCAGAAACCTGGAGACTTACAAAGAGGGTTCAGCTTAAATTGAGGACGACGCAGCGAGCAATGGAAAGAAAAATGGTAGGTGTAACCTTAAGAGACAAGAAGAGAGCAGAGTGGATTAGGGGACAAACGGGGGTTAAGGATATCATAGTTGAAATAAAGAAGAGGAAATGGACATGGGCCGGGTATGTAGCGCGTAGACAGGATAACCGCTCGTCATTAAGGGTAACTAACTGGATTCCCAGAGAAGGGAAGCGGGTTAGGGAGAGACGGAAGGTTAGGTGGGCAGATGAGATTAAGAAGTTTGCGGGTATAAATTGGCAGCAGCAAGCACAGGACCGGGTTAACTGGCGGAGCATAGGAGAGGTCTTTGTCCTGCAGCGGACGTAATCAGGCTGATGATGATGATAATGAAAGATGCAGTGAGCAACATTGAGACATCTGTGCAACACATGTATGACTCACACTTATAAGCTTATAGAAGCTTATAGATATATATATATATATATAAGCTTATATAAGCTTATAGATAAGCTTATAGAAGCCTCAAATAAACATGACAAGCAAATCGAAGCCCTACAAAAGACAGTTGATACGCTCGAAGTAGCTAATAACAAGCAAACAATTGCTGCGCTGCGCATGGAGCTGAACGCCCTAAATCAATATAGCAGAAAACAAAACATGGAAATACATGGCTTGCCTGAAACTGAACGCGAAGATTTGATGGAAAAAGTGAATGAGCTGGCAAGAAGGCTCGATTTGCCGGCGCTCACAAAGAATGATGTTGATGGGCTTCATCGTATTCCCTTAAGGTCAGACAAAACCCCGGTCGTGCTCATCAGATTTTTCAAACAGTCCACAAAAGCACTGTGGATTGCGAAGCGTAGCACTCTGAAGCAATGTATAAAAGATGTTAAGTTTTTCGACAATTTAACAGCGCAAAACAAGAGGTTATTGTGTCTCGTAAAGACAAAAGCTGCTGAAGCACACTACCAATTTGTCTGGACGAAGGAAGGGAAGATATTTGCTCGAAAGGAACCAAATACTCACGCCACCAACATCAACAATCAAAGCGACTTAGACAAAATTATCTGGAACAGACTTTGCGTCTCGTCAGAAAAGAAGTTAGTGTAAAATGGCCCATTTTTCTACTGATTCATTCCTAGAAGTGTTAAAAACTTCTGGATACAGTACAAACAATGGCCTGTCCTTTTATCACTTAAATGCGCGAAGTTTAAGAAACAAAGGAGTGGAAGTCGCTGCTGAAATGAAGCATATCAACTACACTTTTGATTTTTTTGCTTTTGCCGAGACGTGGTTCCGCTCGGAGGAAGACGTCATTCAATTTACTGGCTACAAACACGTAACTGAATTTAGGAAAGAAAAACGAGGTGGGGGTGTGACTATATACACGCGCCAAAACTTATCTTTTGACATCCTGACTGATTATACGGGCATTTTCGAAGATTTCTAATGTGTTAGCCTGTTACACCGGAACATTTTTATCATTGCGCTGTACCGCCCACCTCAAGGTAACAGAGAAGCCTTTCTTCAGTTTAATGAGACATGTTTAGATAATGCTAATTCAAATAAATGGCGTGTTATTGCACTTGGTGATTTTAATATTAATGTTATGGGTAGATCTCCAATTCAAGCGGCCTTAACAGAAATAATGCTACTGTATGGCTGTACAAACGTGATTGAGTCCCCAACACGAGTAAACCAAACAACAGCAAAAATAATAGATCTTTGCTACACAAACTTTTCTTGAGACGCGGTTTTTTTCGGAGTGTTTTCGTCTGGTCTGAGTGACCACTTGCCGTTCTTTGTATTTGTCCCTTTAAGTAAAAAAACGAACTACCCCTATCCATTCACGTAGAACGAATGATTTCAATAATACCGCTGTTTTCTGTGAGTTGCTGAAAACAACCGATTGGACAGACGTCTCTAGTGCAACCTATCCAAATGAAGCGTACGAAAATTTCATTATAAAGGTTATTAACCTATACAATGTCGCTTTTCCTGTTATGGCAATTAGAAAATACAAAAAGGCCCGTAAAGATTGGATAAACAAGGCTCTTTTTATGAAAATAAAAGAAAAACTTGATGTTAGCTAAATTTCTTAAAACGAGAAGTTCTGAGATATTAGCGGAATACAAAAAGTTCCGTAATGTGCTAAATGCTGATCTAAAAAAAGCAAAGTCATCATTTTCCAGAAAAAAATTTTCAAACATAGGTAACAATCCTAAGCAGATCTGGGAAGTAATTAAAACTCTCATCGGCAGCAAAGTTAACACAACACCCGTCGAAATGCTGGTTAAGGGTATTATTATCTTTGATGGTGTTGCATTAGCCGAAAAATTCAATGAACACTTCCTGGAAGCTGGTAAATATGCCGGCTCAATTCCCTTTCCTATTAATACGTCTCTTACGTGATGCATTCAGATTTCCAACTATGACTCGATATTTCTGACGCCAACAACAGAAGCAGAAATCACAACCATTATTAATTCTCTAAAAAGTACTTGCGCTCCTGGTGACGATGACATCTCACCATTGCCAATTAAGAATTCCATTAGTTGCCTTATAGAACCACTGACCTATATATTCAATCAGATGTTGGCTACTGGCGTGTTCCCAGATAGATTAAAGATAGCACGTGCTACTGTTGTCTTTAAAGGAGGAAATAAAAAAGAATTCGGTAATTACCGGCCAATTTCAGTTCTGGCAATATTTTCTAAGGTTGCTGAAAAAATAATTTATACACGTTTCTTTGGCTTCCCTTCCGCAAATAATGTGATAAGTGATCATCAATACGATTTTCAACCTGGGAAATCGACTGAAACCGCATTGCTTTATATAAAAATGTCTTAATTCGAAACATTGAAATGAAACACTTTACTATCGGACTGTTTCTCGACTTTAGTAAAGCGTTTGATTCGCTTCAACACGACATTCTCTTAGCGAAATTAGAAATTCATGGAATTCATGGCAATGCAAGAAGCCTTATCAAAAGCTACCTGACAGCACGTCAACAATACACAAAGCTACATAACGGCACTCGCTCTAACTACGGAACAATAAAATATGGAGTACCTCAGGGATCAATATTAGGACCCCTTCAATTCACTGTGTACATAAATGATATTGTAAACATTTCTTCATTTTCGAACATTATCCTATATGCTGACGACACTAACATCTTCTTTTCTGGTCCCGACCTAAAAGAACTTGAGCAGAGAGCGAATAGTTGGCTTGAAGAATTAGAGGGATGGTTGAGAGTAAATCAGCTGAGATTAAACGTGAAAAAATATAATTTCAATTTATTCCGTGCTAAAAACTAAGCAATACACCACAACCCAAAACTCTATTTTGGGAATTCAGAAATAACATGTACCAGTAGCTGCAAGTTTCTGGGCGTACACTTTCGCAATGACTTGAGCAGGTCTGATCACGTGAGTCGTGTAAAACTGAAAATGGCTCGATCCATTGGTGTTATAAGCCGTATTAATCATCTTTTTCCACATTCGGTGGCAAAGCAGCTATACTTTTCTCTCGTTCATTCGCACCTCACATACTGTAACCTAGTTTGGGGCACATGTAATAGGACCAATGCACAAACATTAATTACCATGCAACAAAAAAGCATTGCAGCTAATAACTAAAAGGCCAGATAGACATAGTCATAGCAATTTATTTTCTGTTTTTTGTGTATTGTGTTTCACTGAATGCTACAAACTTAAAGGGATGGTTCTTATTTATAATCGTATAAAACAATATTTTGCTTCATTGAGCAATATGTACCTCACTCGTCACATTGAATATAACTTACGAAGGACGTCACTTGTTTCAGCACGATCTAGAATAAATTATGGTACCCAAACACTTGACCATCAAATAGTAGATATATGTAACAGTTTTCCTTCTGTAGTAAAATTATCACAGATAAGCAGATCTCTGCACCATTTTAAAAAGAAAGTAAGATTACTCTTCGATCCGGGATGAAGTGCTTGATGTAATATGTTTTGCCACTTGCGATGTATACTTTTGTTCACCAGGTTGTACTTCAATGCATTTCGATTGTTAAGCTACGCACATTGTTAGCTCCACTTGAATTCTGAATTATGATGGATACTATTGCACCACTTCATTCACTAAATCTATTCACAACTTTATTCTGATGGACATATCACCATGAAATGGTTTTTATAGGTTTTCGTACTTCTATAGCAAAATTGCTTGTAATTTCATGACTTCTCTACAGTGATGCTGAAGAATTGTGCTGTACTGGATATTTTTCGCTTTCCTCACCACTGTCCTTGTTTTTTTTGTTTTTTTTGTTTTTTTTCTTCACGAAACTGTTCACACGAGTATATGTCTCACTCCTTTTTTTTTGTTTACGAGCCGGGCTGTAGGCCTAGTCAGGAAACAGTTTCGTCTGTTTCCTTTTGCCTCATCTCGGTGGCATGTAACTGCTGTGTACACATGCCAGAATAAAGTATATTATTATATTATATATTATTTATTATAAGTCGTCAATGAGCGGACCGATTCTACCGCACTTTCGATCATCCACTTATGTCACTGCTGCTCGATTCCTCAGATGTACACCTATGGAAGTCTTTAGAGGTACAGCACTGAAAAACTCTACCGAATATCGCCATTTAATATATCCTTGGTGAAGAAACATTTGCCGAACTCGTAAACAAGACGTAGCTATCACATGGCTGCATTGTCGGGTACCAAATCTAAGTTTCTACAAACACACGTCTGCTCAAGCACCTTCGCCACTGTGTGCGTTCTGTGGTGAGCTTGAAACAATAGAACACTTCTTTTTAACCAGCAGGTAGTTTAACGCTTTACAAAAAACCCTTTCAGAAATACTTTTATGGGTATTTGTATGGATTTATATGTGCCTATCATTTTGTCTTTTCTACGTCAGGAGCAAACTACGTCAGGAGCAAAGTACTATTGTTTACATAGCACAAATATAAGCAAATTTATAAGCACCAGTCCTCAAAAGAAGAAGGGGGGGGGGAGGCTTGCACTTAAGCTGTATGAAGGTGCGGCGTGGTGTTCTCGTTAAAAGGTAACCCTCGTTTCTGTAGCGGTGTGTTGTGGATGTGCTATCGTCATGTGGTTGTTGTGGATGTCTCTTGTGGTGCACTGAATCATCTCTGCGCTGTAGGAACATGATCAGATACTGTAATGAAGTGCTATACTATTGAAATGCTACGCACCGACTGGAATATCGCCTTAAAATTGAGTGTAAACCAGACTGTGATCACTCCGCGAGATTTACCTCTGTGGCGTCGATATGTAACGAGCACTGCTTATTTGACACTCACGTTCTTCGCGAAGAACTTGTTCGTTAGTGAGCTTCTGATTAGTGAGCTGTTAATATTACATGTCTAGCTTGGTTTCGCACAGCTAACACAGGCAGGTGGGGCCCACGTCGGTCATTTCGTTCGTTTGTAGCGCTGCTAGGTATGTTTCAGTTTTAAATTTCTGAAATAAATCTCATGCTTCATTATTAAATAAGGGGTCCCACACGCGTATCGCAGTGTAAGCTTGAAGCGTTCAACTCGAGAACGGGTTTCTTGAGCTTCATAACACGTTTTGAACTGTTCCGTTGCGTTATAACGGGTTTTGTGAAAAAGAAGTTTTCACGTACTTTTTACGCGATTGGACGTAACTACAAGTGCACAAACTTGCTGTCTGAAATAATTAATGCTTCTGCCGTTACTTATTCAGGAAACCGATGAATGAAATCGTTGCGCCTTCCGTGGAAAGTGAATATGTTGCAACTACAAACACGTTCTCAGCAGCTGTCAGTGGGGTGGTTGCACTTCGTGAAGTCGGCTGGGCAGAATCTATTACAATGAAGCATTGTTGCTTTTATTGTCTCTTCTAGAGTTTATATTTTGTGCTAATAAAAGGTACTGAATTACTATGTGCGCACGATGGTGCATAATTGACACGAGTCGCTGAAAAGACGTGGATGTCTCTTAAACAGTCTCATTTTTTTTGTCATTAAAAAGACATCTTCACTGAACGACATTACAAACCGCGCTTTGTCATCTGTGAAGCAAGCAAGCTTAGCACAGCGACTGCAACATATACGGGGACATTAATATATACATACGCTCATCAAGCATACGAATACGCCCGAACCAAGAATGCAGAAATACCTCCTCAACGCTTCTCGCAATTTTACGAACGTGATCGCCGAATGAATGTTTGCCAAACACTGAAGGCTTAAGACCGATAAAGAATCTTTTATAATTTGAGGAACATGGCAGACCACGCAGCGTCTAGACGGTGCTACATATGCCCCGGTAATTCTCAGTCTCATATGAACTGGGGTGTAGATTAGTGCTTAGCGTACGCGACTGCTTGTTCAATGGTCACGCGTTCAAATCCTATGTGTTTGTCGTGAATTTTTTGTAGTTTATTTCTGAATTTACTTCTTGTGTAATAATTTTATATGCCGTAAAATGCATTCATTAACCTCCAGGCTCTCTGTAATTCAGCCGAAAATTGTAATAAAGTGATTTTTTTTGAGAACGAGCAACTGATGGGCCTAACGGTTCGTCACAATGCAGTCAATTCCTCCCATACAGGGGTAACTTTTACTCCCTGACATTTTGTCCCTCAAACCTACGGAGGACTGAACACTTCGTCCCCTGACAGTTACTCCCGAAATGACGAATCGTTCAACCTTTGGGAAAAAATGGTGGTGGCAATGCAGTTACCCCCTAAAAGGACGAACCACAGACCCCTTTGTTGGCTTTGTGGCTTAGAGTGTAAGCGAAAGCTCTAGCGGGCCAGTCGTCCTGAGGGATCACGTATGTTCACCAACCAACAGAAGGCATGATGGTCCGTCACAACTTTGAATGGACGACCACAGAGAGGTAAGGGTGAAACTTGGTGTTCGCCCATGCGACAGCGAGACACTCATTTTCTGTGGTCAAGTAATTCGCCTCAGCACAGGACAGTGAGCGGCTCGCATAGGCAATAACTTCCTCTTCTCCGTATTGATGTTGGACGAGCCCTGCGCCGAGGCCGATGTTACTGGCGTCAATAAGCACTTCTGTCTTGGCATCGTCGTCAAATTGGGCAAGAAGGAGTGCTGACTGCAAGCGCTGTCGTAGCTCGGCAAAGTCTGTTTGTGACACGTTGTCCCAGTCAAATGGTGTGTCATTTTTTAAGGCTACTCAATGGTTCCGCTATTTTCAAAAAGCTTATAATAAAGCGCCTATAATAAGCGCACAAGTTCAAGAAGTGTTGTACAGCCTTTTTGTGAGTAGGAGTTGGAAAAGTAGCCACAGTGGTATGCTTGTCAGGATCGGGTCGGACACCAATGTCGCTCACCACATGGCCGAGGAACTTGAGCTTTTCGTACCCATAGTGGCACTTTTCTGGTTTGATTATCAGGTCTGATGATCGAATAGACTCAAGCACACTCCTTAGGCAGTGAACATGTTATTATAATGTGTCAGCAAAGATGACCACTTTATCGAGGTACACTAGACAAGCTTGCCAATTCAGCCTAGTAAGTACAGTGTCCATCATTCGCTGGAAAGGGGCTGGTCATAGAGGCCATAGAGGCCATCGGGGGTAAAAAAGGCGGTGTTCTCGGGGTCTATGTCGTCAACCTCGATTTGCCAGTACCCAATTTTTCCATTCAAAGAGGAAAACTTGTGGGCCTGGCACAGCTCATCTAACGACTCTTTGTTTCGCGGCAGCGGGTAAGCGTCCTTCTTAGACCCGTTGTTCAGCTTCTGGCAGTCGATACAAAAACGTAGTGATCCATCTTTCTTTTTGACTAAGAAGACCGGAGATGACCAAGTACTGTTAATAGGCTCCATGATGCCGTCTTCAAGCATTTCTCGCACTTGAGCACGAATCGCTTTGCGTTGTTTTGTTGACAAGCGGTAAGGTTGCTTGAGGTAAGGTCAATTGCGAAAGGTAAGGTCAATTGTGAAGGTGACGTGACCTTCTTGGAAATTGATAATAGCACCGTACTTCTGGAAGAAGTCGACACCAAGAATAACGTCGCGGCAGCATTCACGTAGGACAAGAGAGCTACCTACAAACGTAGATGCACAAATCCGAACACTACTCGTGCAAGAACGAAGTGGAGTGACGACGTGGCCTCCAACCATTCTAATTTGTGAGCCATACCAGCGCGTTATCACATTCTTCAGAAGTGTGGCCATCTTTTTGCTTAAAATTTAATACTCTGCCCCTGCGTCGAGTGAAGTGCCAACTGCATAACAGTCGATCTGCACAGGTACATCGAGGGAAAGCCAATTATTCCGTTCAGTCGGTTCTGTAGCCAAAGTTTGCGTTGAGTTGAGGTCTTCAGCACGTCGACTGCCAGCGACCTTGCCTCCAAAGTTTACATTGCTTAGTTTTCCAGGTAGAACAGGGTGACCATGCGATAGCATGTCGCTGAAGTGGTGGTGGAAAATCTCCTTGGCGATGGTCTGCATGACTGACGCCCGGCAGACGGTGGCGTGCGCTGTTGAGCCACGTAGTCCTCGATGTCCCGGAGTTGCTAGCCATATGAGGGTGACGCAGAGTATGGAGAAAAGCCCCGTAGCCCCAGGCGCCGGTATCGACACTGTCGCTACAGGTAATCTACTTCTGACCTGTGGAAGCACAGAGTACGCTTGTCTGGAGTGCGCCAAACATCCAACATCTGAGGGTCTGTGCGTTCACCATCAATGGAAGGTGCTGAACGCTCCGTATGACGAATAACTGGACCACCATAGGCAATGTGTGCGGACGGGCGGGGGGCTTCGTAGTACTTCAGCCGCTGCACCGACCGGATGGAAGCTGGAGGTGGCGCATGCACGAACAGTGGAGGAGAAGAAGAGTGCTTCAAGGCATTCTCGTATGTTGCACGGTGGTGTTGATTTCGCACCGTAGTGTTGTCATAACTCAAAGGATCATGGAGCACCTGGTGTGGCTCATCTTTCATGACGCTTGCTACAGAACTTAACGTAGGTAGTGATGGCGTGGCAGCCTTTTGCAACTCTTCGCGTGCATTAGAGCGATTGATTTCTCGCAGACGCTCGAAGTTGCTCGCCGTAGGTGAGCAAATGTCAGTAGTGTATATTGCCACCCACACGTAGTGGGTCGACTGCAAGAGCGGCTCTACCATCTGGAGGAAAGGAAGAAGAATTGCGTGTCTCTTCTCGGCTCGAGAGCCAGCCACGACTGACGCATCGTCCTAGAGCTAGCTACCCGGTTGTTCAATATATCTCCCAGTACTTGTGACTCATCGTGACAAACTGGTGGAAGGTGCTGGGTAGTCTCACGGATGCTGCAGACCCCCCCAGGAAGCCGTAATACGAGTCCAGTGCCAGTCAATACTCCCGTGCATCGGACGAGCCGCCGAATCAGGGGATTGCCTCCGGAAGTCAACGATACTGCTACCACCACGTCAACAAACATGACCAGCACTTCGGTACAAACCTTGCCAACCGGCACGGGAAGCACGTCGTCGAACCGATATACGTTGGAAAGCCCACGGGCACCGACGACGTTCCATGGTACGGAGAGCGAAGACGTTGAGGACTGGTTGGCGGACTTCGAGCGCGTAGCCAACTTGAATCAGTGGGACAACGCGGCGAAACTGGGTCGTGTCTACTTCTATCTCGAAGACGGGGCTCGCACGTGGTATCAAAATCGAGAGGAGCAGCTGACGACGTGGCCAGAATTCTCTCGTAGACTTCTGCAGACATATGCCAGTGCTGACTGCCAAGAAAGAGCTGAACGAGCTATTCTTGCCCGCGTCCAGTCGCCAAACGAAACTGTGACCGCGTACGTCGAAGACATGACGCGTCTCTTCCGACGGGCAGATTCAAGAATGACGGAGGACAAGAAGTTGCGTCACTTGATGCGTGGTGTCAAGGACCAGCTTTTCGCCGGCCTCGTGCGAAGCCCTCCGAAGACGGTCGCGGAGTTCTTGTCTGAAGCCGTGACAATGGAAAAAATGCTACAGCAGCGATCAAACCAATACGACAGGCAAGTCAGAGGCATGTCCTCTGCTGACATTTTCGCCGCCGCTGGGACCAGCAATGACTCCTTACGTGAACTCATCCGTAATATCGTACGTGAGGAGTTGCAAAAGGCTGGTGTAACACCTAATCCTACGGTTAGCACTATTGCAACCGTCATCAAAGATGAGCTGCACCAGGCCCTCCGGGACACCTTGCCTCCTGACACAGCTGCGCCAGCTCCTGCTGAATACCACCGTAAGACAACCTACGCGGAAGCCCTGAAACGCCCTGCTGCATCGCTGCCCATGTTCGTTCATCCTGTCCCTGCAGTTTCACTCGAGTCAGCGCAGCACATGCCATACTACGAAGGCACGTACACGCCACCGCCCCTGCCCTTTGGCCGTGGTGCTTCTGTTGCCCATCGTTCGGTACAACCGGTCCAGTACATCGACGATCGGCACTCGTATCCTCGGAAGTCTGATGTCTGGCGCACACCCGATCACTGGCCTCTATGCTTTCATTGCGGAGAAGCTGATCACTTGTACCGCCAGTGTCCTTATCGCCGTCTTGGGCTTCACGGCTTCTCTGCGTACTCGCCGCCCCCCCGTTACGGTCAGAGACCACGCGACATCCAAAACTACCTCTCCCAGCAGCATGAACCACCGTCTGCCGGGCGCCAGTCGCGCTCGCCATCACCGAGGCGATTGTCATCAATGCCCCAGCGGTATTCTACCGCACGATCTCCCAGCCCCCGCCGGGAAAACTAGCCGAAGCGACCTCTGGGGGCGGGGTCGCTGAACGTCGAAGCGCTGAAGACCTCCTATTGACGCAGAACCGTACAGAAACTGGTCCGACATCACCTGCTGCTGCAAAGGATAGCCGGCTTTCACTCGACATAGCAGTAACAATTGATGGTTGTGTAGTTAATGCGTTAGTGGACACCGGCGCAGACTATTCCATACTGAGCGGGAAACTGACAACGCAGCTGAAGAAAGTAATCACGCCGTGGCATAACTCGCAGATTCGGACAGCTGGTGGCCATGTCGTAACTCCACTGGGTGCCTGCACAATTAGAGTACAGATTCAAGGGTACACATTCGTAGCAAGCTGCCTTGTTCTACGTGAATGCTCCCGTGACGTCATTCTGGGAGTTGATTTTCTACAGGAAAATGGAGCTATCATTGATCTGCAAGAGCGCCGCGTCACGTTCTCAGCCCAGCGAGCAATCAACGTGCAGGATGACGGAATGCGTGTCGACGTACTCCGTATTTCTGAACAGAGCGTGACGCTTCCTCCCCGAGCCAGTGTTCTAGTCGACGTAAGATGCTGTGGTTTGAGCGATGGCGATGTGGTGGCCGAGACAAATTTAGAACACCTCCTGCAGCAAGGCATATGTGTAGCGAGAAGTGTAATTCACGTTCGCGACGGCCGATCTGAATTGCTCGTTACCAACTTTAGCAACGAGCATCGACACCTTTTCCGTGGCACTTCGATAACGTTTGCCCACGAAGTAGCAAACGTAACCAACTGTCCCACGTCAGAAATAGTGGATAACGCAGACACATCAATGAGCAACATTGACATCAATCCTGATCTGTCCACCGATAACCAGACTGCGCTGCGAGCGCTCTTGTTCGAGTACAGGTCTTGCTTCGCAAGTTGCTCAAAGATCCGCCAGACGTCCATCACACAGCACAGGATCATCACGTACGAGGACGCACGCCCAATACACCAGCACCCCTACCGCGTGTCGGCTAAAGAACGTGAAGCGATACGTACGCAAGTTCGCGAGATGCTTGACGATGGCGTTATCGAACCATCCAACAGCCCGTGGTCATCTCCAGTCGTGCTTGTTAAAAAGAAAGACGGATCGCTACGCTTCTGCGTCGATTATCGAAAGCTCAACAACGTGACCAAAAAGGATGTGTACCCGCTACCGCGTATCGACGATTCGCTGGATAGACTTCGTCGTGCCCATTATTTCACTTCTCTCGACCTCAAAAGCGGGTACTGGCAAATTGAGGTAGATCAGCGAGACCGCGAAAAGACAGCCTTCGTGACTCCAGACGGCCTATACCAATTTCGAGTACTCCCTTTCGGCTTGTGTTCAGCGCCGGCAACTTTCCAGCGAATGATGGACACTGTCCTCACAGGGCTCAAGTGGCAGACTTGTCTTGTCTACCTTGATGATGTGGTGGTCTTCTCTGCCACGTTCGAGCAGCACCTACAGCGCCTGCGCAGCGTGCTGGAGGCTATCCGATCGGCGGACCTCACTCTAAAGCCACAGAAGTGCCACTTCGGCTATGAAGAACTGAAATTTCTTGGACATGTAGTTAGCGCTGAAGGAGTCCGGCCCGATCCAGACAAGCTTACCGCTGTTGCCGAATTACCAGCTCCTGTCGATAAGAAAGCCGTCCAGCGCTTCCTTGGTTTGTGCGCCTACTACCGCCGGTTCATTCATGGCTTTTCACAGATAGCAGAACCTCTGACTCGTCTCACAAGGGACGACACGCCGTTTGTCTGGGAAAACGAGCAACAAGCAGCTTTTGATGAACTGCGACAGCGCATGCAATCAGCACCCGTTCTCGCTCATTTCGACGATGATGCTGACACGGAGGTCCATACTGACGCTAGTAACGTTGGGCTTGGTGCAGTGCTCGTTCAGCGTCAAGACGACATCGAAAGGGTGATAGCCTACGCAAGCCGCTCTCTATCCCGTGCCGAGGCGAATTATTCCACTACGGAGAAAGAGTGCCTCGCAGTCGTGTGGGCAATCACCAAGTTTCGCCCGTACATTTATGGTCGTCCCTTCAAGGTAATGACGGACCGCCATGCCCTCTGCTGGTTGGCAAGCCTGCGCGACCCTTCAGGACGGCTAGCACGGTGGAGCTTGCGGCTGCAGGAATTTGACGTCACCATCGTCCATAAGTCCGGCCGTAAGCATGAAGACGCTGACACACTGTCACGCGCACCCCTTCATGTCGTCAGTCAGGAAGCAGAGGAAGACGAAGGCTTTCTGGGCGCCATTAGCTCATCAGACTTGAGTAAACTGCAGCGGGATGACGCAGAGATTCGTCCGATCATCGATCATTTAGAGGGCCAGGACACAATCATACCACGTCATTTATCCCGCTCGTTGCCGTCATTCTGCCTTCGAGAGGGTGTGCTGTACAAGAAGAACGCTCGTTCGAACAACCGTACCTACCTCCTGGTGGTTCCTCGAGACATGCGAGACGACGTCCTTTTCGCTTGCCATGACGAACCCACATCCGGTCATCTGGGCTACTCACGGACACTTGCCAGAGTGAGTGAGAGGTATTATTGGCCAGGACTTTCGGCAAGCGTCAAGAAGTACGTCAAGAGCTGTCGGGAATGTCAGCGTCGAAAGCAACCATCTGTTAAGCCAGCTGGTTTGCTTCAGCCGATTGAAGCACCCTGCACGCCGTTCGACCAAGTCGGCATGGACATTCTCGGGCCATTCCCCCTATCTGTGGACAGCAACAAATGGGTGATCGTCGCGACCGACTATCTGACACGCTACGCTGAGACGCAGGCGATCCCACGAGCCACGGCTTCTGAGGTAGCACAATTTTTCATGCGCCACATCGTGTTACGACACGGTGCTCCTTCCACTATAATAACGGACAGAGGGACGGCATTCACGGCGCAGCTTATGGACGAGGTTTTCAAACTGAGCAACACCAGACACAGAAATACAACTGCGTACCACCCGCAAACCAACGGACTTACCGAGCGACTGAATAAGACCATTGCAGACATGATCTCAATGTACATCGACGTACAGCACAAAACATGGGACCGGATCTTACCTTACGTGACCTTCGCGTATAATACCGCCGTGCAAGAGACCAAGCGATTCACGCCATTTCGGCTTCTCTACGGCCGCGAAGTGCAGACCATGCTGGACTCTATGCTACCGTGTCAAGACGAAGACGAGTTGACAACTGACGCCGATGAATTCGCAGAGCGTGCTGAGGAAGCCCGGCAGCTCGCACGACTACACATCGGCCAGCAACAGCAGGCAGACGCACGGCGCTATAACATCCGCCACAGTGAAGTATTTTACAACCCCGGAGACCAAGTTTGGGTGTGGACGCCCGTCCGCCGCCGTGGCCTTAGTGAAAAGTTACTTAGCCGGTACTTTGGCCCTTATAAAGTGTTACGTCGCGTCAGTGACGTGAACTATGAAGTGGTTCCGGACTCAACATCGCAGGCACGGAGTAGGACACGACCGAGGTCGGATGTCGTTCATGTGTTGCGCATGAAACCATTTATTGCGCGTTGTTCATAACTTTTTTCTTGCCGTACCACGTTTTTTGTGTTATTTATTTATTTTTGTGAACTTGCTTCTTCGTTCACTGATTTTTTCTATATTGGCACGCTCGTTCATTTCTATTTTTACTTTATCCGAATTTCCAATTTCTTTTTTTCCACGTGCCTATGTCGTAACATCGTGGTGGTGCTATGTACTTTTCTTTCCCCCTTTTGGGACTTTTTTTTTCTTTTCGAAAGGGGGGATAATGCCACCCACACGTAGTGGGTCGACTGCAAGAGCGGCTCTACCATCTGGAGGAAAGGAAGAAGAATTGCGTGTCTCTTCTCGGCTCGAGAGCCAGCCACGACTGACGCATCGTCCTAGAGCTAGCTACCCGGTTGTTCAATATATCTCCCAGTACTTGTGACTCATCGTGACAATATGCAGTTGATTTGCCGCTCATAGAGAGTGGATTGGCGCTGAAGCATCTATCTCATTGTGACAGCCTCAAATCGAAATTCTGTGACAGTCTTCTGAGGGTTCCGCACAAAACCAGCAAAGATCTGCTTCCTGACTTCTTGCGTTAGATGACGCAGCTTTTTTTTCCTCCGTCACTCCTGAATCAGCTTGCTTGAACAAGCGTGTCATGTCTTCGACATAGGCTGTCACAGTATTGGTGGGCATCTTAATTCGAGCATATATCACTCTTTTTGCTCGCTCATGGTGATCTGTGCTGGTGTATATATCTAGTAGCCGACGACACGATTCTCGCCAAGAAGTCAGTTGTTCCTCAAGGATTTGGTACCATACTGGCGCTCCGTGCATCCAGTAAAAATACATGGGCCGCAATTTGGCTGTATCAACCCACTCATTCAAGCCAGCCACACGCTAGCGAAGACTCCAAGTACCGCCACCTCGCATCTTTTTATTATACATTTATCATATACTAGTACCACCATCCAGCCGACATTCTAGGGACTAAACGAGAGGTGGCTATTACTACTACTACGACGACGACACGGGACATACGACTCACGACGTAAGGAGCTTCGCCCATAAAAAAAGGAAGTGCCCAGAGTCAATACTATCGCAATAGAACGGTTCTAGCTTCTCTTTTCTTTATGAGCGGCCCTGCGTGTATTGTTTTCAGCGCACTTGTGGGTATCAAAGAAACGAGAAAGAGTATAAAGATTGCGACAATTCGTTGTATTCCGCTCCTACTCGAGTGATTCTACAAATGAATTTGTTTATTGGAGTCATATGAGAATTATTTGACAATATATTACAGGGTTCCTTTAAACCACCCCCTCGTAGCATAATTCACAAGCTGTGACCTTGCGCTTTTCTTATCAACCATCGCGTATGTTGAGATAACTCTCAGTCCTACACGCCTTGCCATGGTGGTCTAGGGGCTAAGGTACTCGGCTGCTGACCTGCAGGTCACCGGATTGAATCCCGGCTACGGCGGCTGCATATTTAGTGGAAGCGAAAATGTTGCAGGCCTGTGGGCTAAGATTTTGGTGCACGGTAAGAACTCCAGAAGGTCTTAATTTCCAAAATCCTCTACGATGACGTTAAAACTTGCATACCAATCAAACAATCTGTATCCAACATGACTCCTTTAAAAACATTTTTCACAAATGCTGAAAATTAGGGCAGGGTTTCGTGGTACCCCGCCGTGGTAGTCTAGTGGCTAAGGTACTCGTCTGCTGACCCGCCGGTCCCGGAATCTTATCCCGGCTGCGGCGGATGCATTTCCGATGGCGACGGGATTGTTGTAGGCCCGTTTGCTCATATTTGGGTTCACGTTATTGAACCCCAGGTGGTAAAAACTTCCAGAACCCTCCACTACGGCGTCTCTCATATTCATAATGTGGTTTTGGGACGTTAAACCCCACATATCAATAATTATTTCAATAAATCAATAAATCAGCGTTATCATGGTGCCATCGTAGAATACTAGAGTGCCACACAGAATATCAACCATGATGCAAAATGCAGCGCCTTGAGACGACACATAAAAGGAGGACACAGGACAAGTGCTGAACTAGCCACTGACATCTTTATTTTAAAAAGAGGAGAATACAAACAGTCACAACCGCTGCGTTCATATCCGCTTAACTACACGTAATTGTCACGCATTTTCAAGTAAACTTTTAGTTTATTTGTAAGTGTACTTAAAGAAACGTGACCAGTGCCTGCAGTTTGAATGATGCGTACGCAGCGATACTGATTGTATTTATTGAAGTTTACATGAAAAATCGTGATACTACGTGCAGTTTGGAGAATGCGCACGCACCTATACTGATTGTATATCTCTTTTTTTCGTAATAAAGATGCCGGTTTTTAGTTAAGCGCTTTTACCGTGACATGTTCGAGCGCTGAATTTTACACTATGAAGCTACACCAACTCGACCAGCTTTGTAGGCTGCTGCACAATATCAATATTCAATTCGCAGGTCATATAACGCAGTGAAGATATTATTCCTGAATTTTTCTTCAGGGTTAACAAGGTGGCCTTTGTGACGCTTATCATTAAAAAAAACAATGTGCTTGATTTCTTTGTCGAGGCCTAAATGAAGTGTATTTCTATATTTCGTTTTTATCTTGCTGCTTGAACAGGCTGTCTTGTTGATTCAACCCTGCAAGAAAAGGTTTGACCCACTACGAAAGATACATGTTGAGTTCCGTCGCAGTTGAATAACATCAAAAAAGAAAAGGAATAGTAGAAAAATAAACAATTATACGATGGTGATCGCGTTTGATTTTTGAAGTGGGGATAACGGAAAACATTTTGTTTCTTGAAAATTGCCCAACGTTCCGTCATAATGGTAATGTGGTTTGGTGCACGACTGCTAACGGAAATGTTGCGGGATGGCGTTCTGGCCCTGGAGGCCACATTTTTTTTTCTTTTTACCGCTCTTTTAATTGTTTTGTCTTTCAAATTTTATTTATTATTGTTATTTCCATCACTACTTTTTATCACTATTGCATTGTTGTGTTTATCAAGATTATGTTGTTTGACAAGCTTAATACTTAATGTGTTAAAATATTTTGTATTGGAATGTTACTATAAAACAATACAGATATTGGGAAACTTTCACTTATAGGAAACTGATCCGGAGCCAAACTCCGTATATTTGAAGAGCCAGCGCATTGTTTATTTTCATCTTATAGCCGAGAAGGAAAGCGTATTGACCGCGGAAGAAGAAGACGTCCATCACATCTGACTACTGTTGGTGCCGTGCGCTTTGTGTCTCGTTCCGAAATTGACTCTCGGCATCGGAAGGCAAGCAAAACACAACGGCAATTTCCTGGTGTGTGCGCCGTCATATACCACTCAGATAGCGGAGCCAGTCATGCAGATCTTGCGGGCCGAACTGACACAACATCCTCGAGGCAGCCTGTCTGCACCGGTGCTGTCCCAATACTACTTGATGCCACCTGTTTCTCTGACGTGCACCGCAGTGAATCAGCTACCCGACCAGGTGCCGATTTCTACATCATCGGCTTCGCTCTTGTCATGTGCTGGCTCACAGTCGTCACCAACGCATAAACAAGAGGTGATTTCGGTGGAACCAGCTGCGGGGTACAAAGACTTTTTGCGTTGTCAGCCACGCAAGTCACCACCGACGCGCACCCTCAAGCGTGCTTGTCTGGTGGCAGCACTGTTTGCGGGTAGCGTGGCTGTTTTTGTAGTGTCAGACCAGCTCTTCCAGAGGAGTGGCCTTGCCGATGACACGAGGCTCACGGAAGTCGCACTACGGCCCTTGGTCCATGAACCACAGTCGGAAACACGTGGTGGTTCCCGTGGCTACGCAATTGGGCATCGTGATGACGGAAGCGCTACAGCCACAACGATCATCCCGAGCGTAACTGATGAGGGAGAGAGTGAGTCGGAAGACAGTACTGAGGTGACAACGACGCAGACGCACCCCTCTCGACGAAGTTCGCGTACCCGAGTCTCTTCGAGTTCCCGACGTGGACAACGCGGAATTTCAGGGACGCCCGTTGGCTCTCACGAGATTTCGCGTACTTCAAGGAAATCGTCGCCAACACTGCACGTAACAACATCGAGACGAGGGCAAAAGAAGTTTCCTCATCGGCTTCGAACAATAAAAGTCCAGCACGTCCGGCCATCTCGAAAGAAAAGTTTCGGCACTCGGCATGGTAAATTGTACGCGGTCACACGGGAGATACACCAGATTTCCATGGAGGAAGCGGCTTCACGCACGGTGGTATCACCAACCCGGAGTGGTGATAACATGACCACACAAGCTATGGCTTCAAGTATCGGCGAGGAAAGCGCCGAGTCGGCGTTTTCTTAGAGACACTTGGAGGCCAAAGCAGTTTGAACGCAGGATGGATTGCTTTGATCTTTATGGCTAAGCTGCCTATTTATTTGTTCAGTTTTAGTAAACGTGACATCAGCAGTAGTTGGTGATTCATAAATATGTTCAGCGTGATATTTATTTATCACTTGGTTAGAGATGCAGTCACAAAGTTTATCCTGTACTAATATTTAGTTAAACACTTATG
This sequence comes from Rhipicephalus microplus, assembly GCF_043290135.1. Lineage (NCBI taxonomy): Eukaryota > Metazoa > Arthropoda > Arachnida > Ixodida > Ixodidae > Rhipicephalus > Rhipicephalus microplus. Next base: position 139,007,160 of record NC_134700.1, on the reverse strand, counting down.
TAAGATGGTGTATTCATTTGAACGCGTAGGTACAAGCTCAGCAATTTTATTGTGCTCACTAGTTAAACTGAAGCTGTTATAAGTATATCAAATATATCTGAAGGTTCTGTCTGCGTTGAATAAACAGCTATGTTTGTGTTAAGAACTTTTAATTGTGCTCACTAGTAAAACTGAAGGTGTTACAGTTATGTCAAATTGATCTGACGGTTCAGTCTGTGTTGAATAAACAGCTATGTTTGTGTTCAGAACCTTTTAAAAAAAAGCGCGTATTTTTTGTTCTCGTGGACATTCCTGTCGCCCTCGTTGCCCTTAACACATGATGAAGCCAGCGAACTAACCTCTACCCGTCATTGTAAGGGACGTGAGCAGAGCGTTCATAGGCGAACGGCAAGGAAAAACAGCAAAGATTACCTCGACCAAGTACGTCCACAATTAGAAAACAATGCGCTGTTCAGCTGAGCGATGTTGCAGTTGGATTTTGTTACACCTGGTTTAATGAATACTCGTGGGGCTGCATAAACATGCATGATAGTTGGCCAGCCTAGCCGCAAGGAGAACAAATGTGTGTGATTACAGTCCACAATGTAACTCATGTACATGTCATGAAGATGTTTAAGCAGCAAATTAGGCATGTCGTGCACAACATCTGGTTAGACGCACTCAACACTCACAATTTCATGAAGTTTTGCATTCACAACCTCGCACGAGAAAGGGTACTACACTCGCAACAAAGATTGTCCGAGTGAGCGCGAAGCTGGAATACCGTTAGCGTCACCAGCTTGGGGTGACGCTGTGACGTATTTAAAAACTGGTATGGTATGGCATGACTGCATGGCGAACATAAGTGACAGGCGGTAACGTGAAAAGCATAACATGCATGTCATGTATATCATGAGTCATGACTGCATGCTTTGCTCGTAGTGCACTCGCGGTCATTTCGCTAGCTTCACGTATACCAAATTTGGTATTACAGGACCTACGGGAATAGATGACTAAAATAAATGACCCATGAACATGATAATCACGACATGCTTGTATTTAAAACATGACTACATGTCAGGCTCACGGAGCGCGATCTTTTTGCTAGATTGAACTACGTGATGTGAATGAACGATGAAGTAAATGACACGTCCAAACATGGTAATCATCACGTACGTGTCATGTAAAACATGACTACATGCCATGCTCATGATGCGCTCGTGGTGGTTTCACTAGCTTCACAACTACTAAGTTTAGTATTACGTGACGGTAATGAATGACGAAGTTATATAAATGATGCAAACATGATAATCAAGACACCCGTGTCATGTAAGAACATGACTTGCCACACTCATAATGCGCTTGTGGTCTTTCCGCTAGCATCACATGTACCAAATTTGGTAATACGTGGCTTGAAGGGACGACGATGGTAAATTACACGTCAAAACATAATAGTCAAGACATGCGTGTGATGTAAAACATCACTACTTGCAACGGCCATGGCGCGCTCGCAGCCATTTCGCTAGCTTCACATACACCCAATTTGGTAATGCGTGACCTGAATAGACTATGGAAGTAAATGAGATGTGATCGTTTATATTACGATGTGCGTGTCATGTAAAAACTTGACTACATGCCACGCTCATGATGCGCGGCCATCTTGCTAGCTTGACATACGTGACCCGAACGAACGACAAAGTACATGACACGTCAAATCATAATAATCGCGACATCCGTTTCATGTAGAAACATGACTACATGCCACACTCATGATACACACGCGTTGGTTTCGCTAGCTTAACATATACCAAATTAGGTATTACGTGGCTTGAATGAACGACGATGGTAAATTGCACGTTAAAACATGGTAGTCATGACGTGCGTGTGATGTATGACTACCGGCAACGCTCATAGCGCGCTCGTGGCCATTTCGCTAGCTTCACATAGACCAAATTTGGTAATGCGTCACGTGAATGGAGGACCAACACAAATGAGAGACGCAAACATGATAATTATGACATTAAAGCCATGTACGGCAGAATTAACGCGTTTACCACTGCTGGTGCTGGTATTGCAAACGTTAGGAGTGCCGTCGTTTGGGGAATATGAACAGCATACCTGCGTCAACCTCGATACGTGGGCTCGCATAACATTTCTACTTGTGTTTACTGCGTAGTACGTCCATCTTCCTCGTAACGTTGTGCTTATTTTAGAGTGACATATCAACCTACCTGGACGTACTGCGTAGTACGTCCATCTTCCTCGTAACGTTGTGCTGATTCTAGAGTGACATATCAACCCAACTTGACGTACTGCGTAGTACGTCCATCTTCCTAGTAACGTTATGCTGATTTCAGAGTGACATATTAACCTACCTTACTCGTGTTTCACATATCATCGATTCCTATTGTACGTGGGATATGCTAGTTTTTGTTTGTTTTTTTGTCACGGACAAGATGATAATCTTTCAACTCACCACCAATGACGCCGACAGCGACACCGACGCCGAAAGTTCTGCAAAACGACTTCTTAATGCTATCACCTTCATACTCGTGCCAAATATTATAGCGCAGCATGCGAGTGAAATACAAGTTTTTTGCTATACAGGTTCGGATGCAGCGTTTCGGCACCCGAGACGCACCACCCGAGCTGGTATAGTAGAGTGGGAGACAGAATGTGCTGCCGCTATTCCAATATTGGCGATTGACTTGCTGGTCGCTTGAACATGAAGCAGAGACGCTGGAGAAGTGCTAGTAGGCTCAGAAAAACTTATATACAGACTCCACAAAGGTTACATAAGTACGGACATTGACTTTACAAAACAAAAAAAGGAAAAAATAACACTTTCGAAATGATCCGTCTTCTCAAGGGCGACCCTACGGTATTCAGCAAAGCCGATGGTGCCTTACACCACAAGCCCGGTAAGGACGCTGAATAAGTTCTAGTAGGCTAAGAAAAACTTGTGTTTACAGGCTGTTCAAAAATTATATAAGAATGGGCATCAACATTCCAAAAAGAAAGAAAAAAAACATTTTGGAAATTAATAAGTTTCTGTAGGGCAACCCTACAGGATTCGGCAGAGCCGATTCCCGCAGGGGCGTCTGTGAAAGCAGGCGTTTGGTGTGTAGCTACCCAACGGACCTGAGCTAAAGAGGGGGGGGTGGGGGGGGGGGGGGTTCGACCTTTCTCACGCCTAGCCGCGCGTGGCTGAGCCATGTCCGGAGAAAAGGGAATCCTGGGTGTTCAGATGATGCCGGGTGATCATATCATATATCTCTGCCGGTAGACCTTAATGTTCTCCCTGCAGCTGCAACAAGCCCCTTTGGCTCCGGCTTCACGTAGATGGCACCCCTGGGCTGACCCTCCAGGAGGAATCAACTCTAGCATTTTCCTATCTCTCTCGCTCTGCATCTTCCTCTTTATCTCTCACTTTTTGAGTGCCCTGTCTTCTACTATCTCCCGCTTACTTCCAAACTTGCTGGTGGTTAGGGTTAACCCTGTGCAAATAGCCTACCTTGGTCTAGGCGCATTCATTTATATTAGCGTTGTACAGCTGACGTCTTCACGTTTCAGCATCCACAAACTTGTAGCGTCCCCTCCTTCGGCTCCGTGGTGGGTGACCGCCAACGTTTTTGAAGGAAAAAAATTGCAGATTACATGCACAATGGGAACTCAATATATGCGAAGCACGAATGAGAAATGTGGATGTATCACTTTAAAATCAGCACAAAGTTACGAGGTGGAGCGAAATGATGCCGTACATGACTTCTGTGTCATGTTTATCATGTTTGGATGTGTCGTTTACTTTTGTCATCTATTCACGTCAAGTGATACCAAATTTAGTATATGTGGAGCTAACGAAACGGCCACAAGCACGCTATGAGCGTGGCATTCTTGTCATGCTCCTACATGACATACCTGTCAGGATAATCATTTTCGCACCAGTCATATGTTTCATCATCCATTGACGTCACGTAACACGAAATTTTCTATATGTGGAACTAGTCAGATGGCCGCGAGGGCATCATGAACGGCTCAACATACCCAAATGTAGCGTTGACGCGTGCGCACGCTGGGCACAGCGACGCTACGTTACAAAACGCGAGCACTCTATAGTCTGCCGCCAGGCGCAACCAGCGTTCGTCGGCGTGGCCCGACGGCAACCGGCGCGAAATGCGACATGCTGTATTTTGCGCTGATGCGTTACCCATACAATATTGCGTCTTCCCATTTTCGTGACGGAGGGACGCTGGACGCGCTGAAACGCGCTTGCGTCAAAGCAACACAGCGCGGCGCGCGCCTGCGAGTATATGGCAGGATCGGTGCCTGGCGTGGCAACGCCGACGCGACGCGACGAAATGAACGCCAGCGAGCACGCTCACGGTGTCACGATAAAAAGTATCGGCACCTTGACTGTGGCATGTAGTCATGTTCTCACACGAGACGCATCTCATGATTATCATGTCTGCACCAGTCACATACCTTCGTCATCCATTGGCGTCACGTAATGCTGAATTTGGCATATGTGAAGTTAGCAAAACAGCCATGAGCGCATCATAAGCGTGGCATGTAGTCATGTTATTACATGACACGCATCTCATGTTTATTATGTTTGCACCAGTATCATACCTTCGTCATCCGTTCAGGTCCCGTAATACCAAATTTGGTATAAGTGACGCTAGCGAAACGCCCGCGAGCGCATCATGAGCGTGGAACGTATTCATGTTGTTACAAGACACGCATGTCGTAATTTTTATGTTAGGGTTTGTCGCTTGTGTTCGCCATGCAGTCATGCCATACCATTCCAGTTTTGCAACATTCCATGTGAACGAAAGCACCGCAAAAGCTGCAGGATCATGGAATGTACATCATGGCATTCATGACATACATGTCATGCTTTTCATGTTATGACTAGTCAAATATGTTCTCCATACAGTCAAGTTATGCCATACCACGTTTGCTATTGATACCATTGTCGAAACGGCCAGGTGAGCTATAAGTCTAGATAGATAGATAGATAGATAGATAGATAGATAGATAGATAGATAGATAGATAGATAGATAGATAGATAGATAGATAGATAGATAGATAGATAGATAGATAGATAGATAGATAGATAGATAGATAGATAGATAGATAGATAGATAGATAGATAGATAGATAGATAGATAGATAGATAGATAGATAGATAGATAGATAGATAGATAGATAGATAGAAGTTGCCGAAGTTTCCCAAGAAATTCGATGAACCGGTACGCATAGACATTTTTCTCTTTCAAGTGATAGTACCTGCTTAAAGCACGTACGCACCTAAGACTGGTTTTTCGAACCATTCAAGTGAAAACTTCCCCCATTTTGGTGTCATACATAGTGGGAAAAGTGAAAAGCAAGCTAGAACTGTATCCCCTTTGTAGTAGCCAGGTGTCCTACAGAAACTCTTAGGGCCGGGTACAAAATTAGCAAGATTTTAAGTGGAAACCTCCTCCTCGAAGTTCGAGAAAAAGGACAGTTTGAGAAAATACACAATCTTTCAACTTTTGGTGACACTCCGATCACTGTAACACCACACAGATCAATGGAGACATTTGTGGAGTGGTATCTGACGCTTATGAGCTTGGCCTGACCGAAGCGGAACTTCTGGAGAGGTGGAAGAGTCAGAATGTGGCCAATGTACAAAGGATCGTCAGCAGAAGAGACAACAAGGAAACACCGACAAAACACCTATTACTCACATTCGCTTCCAGTAATCTGCCAGAAACTATTTAAACTGGGTACACGAAGACTTCCATCAGGCCATACATACCTAACCCACATTGTCATTTTAAACGCCAGAGGTATGGCCACGTCTCGAAAAGCTGTCGTTGTCACCACACTTGTGCTCAATGAGGAGTATCAGGTCACAAATTTGACAACTGCAAAGAACCGTCAAAAACTGTGAAGTTTAGCGGAAATTATGCCGCATACTCGCGGTCCTGTTCATTTTAGAAAAAAAGAAAAAGATATCATCACATTGAACATAAAAGAAAACATCACATTCGAAGAAGCAAGAAGAAGAGTGTTGCCATTTTATGGCCCCACTAATGCTTATGCGGCGCGTCAGGGGGCACAGCGGCACCAGCCCTCGCCACTCCTTCGACCAACGCAGAGCGAGCTGTCGGCTGTGGCGTCTGCTCCCAAGGCGGCAGTAGTTCACTCTACTGCGCCTCCTATCGAGACCGGAGACTCCAGAGTCCTCTGGTCTCAAGGCCTCGCCTCACCAGGCGAGACCTAATATCTGAACCACCAGCTCGCACGTGCGGGCATCAAGTGCCTCCGAGGAGGCAATGGATACAACGGTATCCTTGGTGCCAAAAGAGCGGCGTGGCTTCTTAGAGCGCAACAATAAAATTAAAATGCCAATAATGTGGCCGGATGACCACCTTGTCACCTAAATCAACTAGCTGACTCCAACACAGGATACTCTTTGTACACACAACAGCATCCCTTCTTATTATGCAGACAGAACAATTACAGTGGAACATCTGAGGCCTTCTTCGAAACCTCGATGACCTACAAGATCTCATCCATGAACACAATCCAAGAGTGCTATGTGTACAAGGGACACACTTGATACGAATTTACACAAACTTTCTACGTAACTTGGTTGGGTGTTGCATTCACAAAGGTGTACTCCTTTTGCATTGGTATGGCAGACACTCCTACATGCGACTACTGCGGAGATGAAGAAACCATCGAACACGTCCTCTGCAGCTGCGCTTGCTACGACACACAGCGATGCCAGCTACGGATGGTTTTGAATCGACTTGACCCCGGACCATTTTGTGTGCAGAACATACTAGGACCTTGGGCATCTGCCTCAGTTGCGCAGAAAGCAACTAAAGCACTGCTTCTTTACCTTAAGTCAACAAACCTGAGCGACCGGCTGTGAACTGTGTGTGCTCACCGAGTGTGCTCGTGATTGTGTGTACCTTCTCATCTTTGTGCAACCTCTTTTCTCCCCTTTATCCCTTCCCCAGTGCAGGGTAGCAAACCGGATGTGCGTCTGGTTAACCTCCCTGCCTTTCCTTGTATCTTTATCTCTCTCTCTCTCTCTCTCTCTACGTAACTACGTAATCTTCCGAAAAGATAGAGATGATGCCATGTCATCATGGCATCATCTTGACTGGGGTGTACATGCTACCCTTGACTAACTGTAACAGCTACACCACCGATGCCATGTCATCGGTGGTGTAGCTGTTACAGTTAGTCAAGGGTAGCATGTACACAATTACCCCTCCAAACTTACCTCGAGGCGGTGGCTGTCCGAGCATTTCTTCTAAACAAACTCGTCACCATCTGCTTTTTGTACATACTTCCACACGACCGTCTTGAAAAACGGGAATTCCAGTCCTTGGGAATCTGAACGCACATAGCGGTACGTGAGGTTATTCTCGCTGTGATCCATGAGGTCGTCTCATTGAATAGTTTCTCTTCTATTCTGCTGCCTGTCTGTTAAATAGGAAGGAACCAACATTCTATAACATCATCGCCAATAAAACATACTCGCCTATAGACCTCAGTATTGTGTCTCCTTCACTTCTACCGCTACTGAAATGGAAAGTCATAAATATTTTATGTGGAAGTGACCATTTTCCTTCTACTTTAAATACACCATCATTATATGAATGTCTTCAACATGTTCCCAAACGCCCGATAAACCAAGCCGTCTAGGAACAATTTCATAACATTTTTCATTCAAGTTGGACTGACATATGTGGGTGAGGCATAGATGAAGCTGAGCAGTACTTCGCAGCTTTTCTTACTGACGCAGCAACTGAGTGCATCCCACAAACATCTGGACTGCCCGGCAAGCGACGCGCGCCATGGTGGAACATATGTCAAAATGTGCGAAAGGAGCCGAGCAGTGCATGGAAGTCGCTGCAGAATTCACCGACAGCGGAAAACATTGACAGCTTTAAGAAAATAAAATCTCAAGGCGGAGGAACGCGTCGGCAGGCCAGAAAGGAAAGTTTACACAAGTTTTTAACAGGGATCAACTTTTATACACAGAATGCTAAAGTCTAGAACATGATTAGTAGGGTAACAGGAAGACAAGTACACTCACTCCCACTCGTGACACACATGATGACAGACTGGAAGATCAGGTGAACGTCCTCGGCGCACACTTCGAACGGGTGTCCAGCTCCTCAAAATAGACTGACACGTTCCAAAATTACAAAACAAGAATTGAAAAGCAGAAACTAGAACAGAAATGTACAAAACACGAAGCATACAACGAAGCTTTCAGCTTAGCTAAGCTCCAAACATCGCTAAACTTCTGTAGTAATTCGCCCCACGTTCTGATCAAGTGGTGTACGATATGTTGAAAAACCTACCAATTGAAACGCAAAACAAACACCTTACTTTGCTTATACAACGCTATCTGGTTTTCTGGCGCTATCTCCACTTTCTGGAAAGAGGCTATCATTATTCTCATTTTGAAAGAGGCCAAGGACCCTTCTTCAGTATAGACTTGTAGGCCATTTGCACTTACAAACCGCTTGTGCAAACTCTTCAAAAATGATTAAATGCCGACTTTTTACTCCAACAGTTTACTCGACCCATTTCAGTTTGGATTTTGAGAATGTAGATCTACCACAGACCACCTTGTTCGTATTGAGCCACAGATTAGAGACGCTTTCGTCCACAAACAATATTTTCTTCCTTTGCTCATCGATATCAAAAATTCTTATGATACAACATGTCACTTTGAAATACTAAGAGACCTGTCCCAGCTTGGCGTGCATGGAGGAATGTTTACCCAATCGAAAGTTACTTGTCGTATCAGACAGTCCGTGTCCGAGTGGTTAGCGTTCTTTGTCCAAGAAAGAGGAGTGCCGCAAGGTGGTGTATTCAGCTACACACTTTTTTGCCATCAAACTGGATTATTTGCGCTTGTCCATCCCATGAAATATGTTTTACTGCACATATGTCGACGACGTCCAGCTTGGTTTTAAGTCTTGTAATCTGGCCATGTGTGAGCGGCAGGTTTACTTTGGTTTGAACAGTCTTCAATGGGGCAGAAGAAAACTGGTTTTGACTGAATGTACAGAAAAGCAAGTGTGTTTTGTTCTCTAGGAAGAGAAACATTCATTTGGAACCCAATATTAAACTGCTAGGGCAACGTCTTCCTGTTAATACTGAACACAAATTCTTAAGCCTCATCTTAGACGCCAAACTAAATTTCATACCACACATCAAGTATCTGAAAATCAAGTTTATAAAAGCCTTCAATGTTCTAAATGTATTGTCATGCACTACGTGAAGAAGTCACAAGAAGTGTCTGATCAATGTGTATACAAGACTCATACGTATTTGCCTAGACTATGGGGCAATACCATATCAGTCTGTAACGTCGTCTGCCTTTAAAATGCTTCACCCTGTTGATCATCTAGACATCCATCTCTCTACGGGTGCTTTTAGCATTAGCCCCGTGAAAAGCCTGTACGTGGAATCGAAGGAATAATCGCTCCACCTACAGATATGTTACATGCCTTCTAAATATTATCTCAAAGTGAACACAGACGAGCAACACTCTTCAAACTCTACAATTATATACATATCAAGCTTTGCTGGGTTTGAGAAACGGCCTTCTATTAGACAGCCCTGCTCACTGTGTGAGGGGCCTAGCGAAGGAAACCGGTGTGCCACTTGAATACCGTTTGATGGCTCCCGCAGTATGCCTGCCACCGTGGCAGTGGCTGGCGATAGATTGCGACGTGTCTATTTTCGAGGTTACGAAGCACGCACCAATTGCACATAATCAGACATACTTCCTAGAACTACAAAAGAAATACACATGTGCTGATTTTTTTACTGATGCTTCAAGGGCCAATACTTCTATCTCGTACGCAGCCGTCGGGCGATCCTTTTCGGAAGCCGGCGCTCTGCACTCTCATACAAGCATAATCACCGGCGATGCTTACGCAATACTTGTGGCCGTTAAACACATTGAACAAATAAAACAACAGAGGGCAATAATATATACATAATTCCTAAGTGCTCCTAAAACTTTTAAAAAGCACAAAAACACTGTCCTTGTCTCGCTTTATTCGCTCTTATGCCCAGTGAACTCATACAAGCAGCATGTTGTGGTCTGCTGTGTGCCAGGACACCGCGAAACACAAGGCAACGTTCTGGTAGACAGCTAACTCGATCCGCCAACAAAATCACTACCAATACACTGATACCGATTCCTGCACTTGACTTGAAGCTTTTTCTAAAACGAAAGCTCAGGGGTTATTGGCAGAGCACAAGGGACACACACACAGCTAAGAAATTGCATGTCATCAAGCAACAACTTGTCCATTGGCCGCCAGTATCAAAATCACGCCACACAGACGTAATAATTACAAGGTTAAGAACAGGACATACATACACTACACATTCATTTCTGTTGTCTGGTGGCGACCCACCATTGTGTGATACATGTGGAGAAGCACTCATCATGCTTCACATTTCAGTCCAGTGTAAACAATTAGACACACTGAGAAGACACTTTTTTCATTACCCTACCGAAAACAGATACCACTTCACCCTGCTGTGTTAGTCGGTAGGGAAACACTTTTGACACATAAATCGTTGTTGGCTTTTCTGAGAAAACTCCGTATCTTTCACGTGATATACCCGGGAGTTTCGTAGCACGACTTCTTCAGAGAAGTCTCCGCTGCGGTGGCTACACTGAGCAAAGCGCATGCCTCACGGCCCATAGACGCAAGGGTGTGAACGATCGAGGCACTTGTGATAATGCCATATAGGTCCACCATGTTATTTATTATCACAAACTTTCGTCATTCATTAACACCACACACTTTCCACGGCATAGTCATTATTAGTTCTATCTTTTTACCTACCTTAGCACGAGGAAGTTTAAGGCCCTTATACAGCCACTAATCACAATCATTGTCTACATCTCTGGTTCTATGAACTGGCGCTCTTTGGTCATCAAATGGTTCTTGCGCCACAAAGTACCAAACATCATCATCATCATCGGCAGAGCTGATGGTGCCTAACACTGCGAGCCTGGTTCAGAACGATTGGCAGAGCTCCGACGCTTCTTATTCTCTCGGTGCTCCGCCCTTAAATAACTCTCGGCGAATCGTCGCCTGCTTGTCCTCTGATAGGACAATACTTGGTAGATCAAAAACCCCACCACGAGGACACCACCTTCGTGCACGTGCGGGCTCGCGCCCTCTCCCCAAATAACACAAACACCAAAATTTAAGTATAACACAACCAGAAAATTGCAGAGCCGCACGTACTGGGAATAGGACCACTTCCCTGTACCACGTAAACTTCTTGACGACGTGGCAATAATTCATTTGTGCCCTATGCCCCGTAAAAGGAACCGCTCGCTGACCGGCCGTGGTTTTACTTACGAGCTAATTTGCCCAGGAGCAGTCGAAGACATGCCACTGTGACAATACGCACCACATCGCCGACTTAGCGTCCGATCGTCGCGACAACAGCCACGCCCTCACGTGTCGCCAGCCCACCCGCTTCCGAGAGCTACCGGAGCTAAGCCGAACCTGGACAAAATAATGTCGGTTACCTTCGAGTTTTCGCAACGCGAGCTGCCTCGAAATAGCGTGCGTGAACACAGCATGCGGCTGGGCTTCAGCTGAACCGAAGTGAGGAGTCACCGTGCCGCTCTGGGTCTCGGAAGACGCCCATTGATGCACCATCTGCCAGTGCCGTGTAGCAATTAGGAGGCCATCACAGTGACGTTTATAATTCCACCCCTTTTGTTGCCCACGTGGCGTTTGGTTTTCTTTTCCTAAGTTAACAGGAACTCGAAACGCTCGGCCATTTCTGGCAATGCAGAACGATGCCAAGTACCGTGCTAGCGCTGTACTGTCATTGTTCACAGCAAATCTTGTCGAACACGCTTCGACCGAGTGCCATTAAAGCAATGCTGCCTGCCAACGGCTGACCTGCCTCTCCAAGCTCACGTCACAAAAAACTAACTGCCACGCAAATATTTCTGACCGCGGTCCTACAATTCGGCCTGGCATTTAGAATAAATTTTAGAGTCAGAAAAAAACAGCTTTGTTTTCTCTTAACTAATGACGCTACAGGCTCAAAAATCTGTGCTTCACCGTCAAGTATCAGCCATAAACTGATTTCAGCATGGAGCGCTTGGTGCTTACTCGGTCCGCCACAGGAGAACGTGACATGCCCATGCATGCACGAGCGACTGCGCTGAAAAGCCGAGCAGTTGACGAAAGAAAGAAACAGAGAAGTGCACAAGGCCATTAGGTGCATGCGACGTATATTGTACCTCCGTGCCTGCCCTCCCTGCTTAGCTGCCAGCGCTCTCGTCGCAACACTCTTAAACGTTTTACACCCATAAGAATGTATTTGTTTTTGTCCCATGGTTAACACCCTTTAGGGTGTCTAGCAACACCCTGAACAATAAGGTGTTTAGAAACACCCCGAAACCATAGGGTGTAAAGAAACGTTACACCCTACTTTAATAGGTGTTTATAAACCCCCCTAAACTATGGGTGTTGGATGAAGCTACACCCATGCGAGTGGGGTGTACACTGAAACCCCCTTGAAACGATGGCAGTTATATGGATGAGCATACTTGATCAAATGAAGCGCAACTACCGGGCAACAAAAGCAGAGACACAGGAGCAGACGCTTTGACTTGTGTGTTGAGGAGAGCCGTTCACAGCACTTCCTTCCATCAAATATGCATCACCAACTCGCCCAAGCCTCAATTGTTCTCAGGGAGAAGCATATATGAACCTCTGCAGCTGACACGGAAGAAGGAAGATAGTGGTGTCACCCACTGCACTTATACCTGTATGCATGCAGTTGATAAAATAAGGTGCCATGGTCTTGAATGAGCTGCATGAGACCGGGGTATGTAGGTGTACGTAGACTGGGCCGTAAACGACAAAGACGCGGAAGGCACTTACACATACACACAAACACACACACACACACACACTACACCACAGTAGTCTAAGCAGTAACCAGTAGCATAAGGTCCAACCGAACATAACGCCGAAGCAAAAAAAAACAATTAAGCCCATATTTTAGCATCTGCGTTTATTATAGAAAAACTGCTAATCTGACAAACAGGACTCTGATGGCATTCTGCAAAATTTTGAAATATGTCACGGGACCAAGTTTCTTTCTCTCTATACTAAAAATTCATTGTTTTCAATACAAGAAATCTCCACAACTTTCAAAACATTTGCGCTAGTCGGGCAAACGACTGAGACGTATGGCGTTTGATTGACACCTATACAACAGAAAAAAACGCGTAGAAAGAGTGAGTTTCTAGAGTCACATATACAACCTATTACATCTCGCTTTATTTCGACATTAAAAAAGAGAACATTCAACAAGGTAGTGTAACTTGGGATGTGTTAATGTACTGTCAGTGTTGGTATACTTCTAACTGCAAAACCACTCGTCACTGCTGCTTGCACAATGATCTTCAGCTGCTGAGATAACTGGTGCCTTCGAGAGAAGTGGGGCGAAGCTGTTCTTTCTGTACATAATATTCAATCCCGGAAACCTAAAATAAATACACAAAGAACAATGACTGAAATTTCACAAAGAGTGCAAAATACAGTGTGCACCATGCATAACTAACTGCTTCCTTATGTGTAAGTAAAAATTGAGTGCATAGCAAGCATATTCAGTGGCATGGGGCTGCACTGCAGTGAGAAATGCTAGAAAAGTTATGCTGAGCAATAAACGCCATAAAAAGCGTGCTGTGGCGGAATCATTATGCCTTTTGTACCGTAGTTATGAAACTTACTTTACCCTTTCAGCTTGCGCGTGCAGGCAAATAAAACGGTGCTGCTCCAAGTTTATAATGTTCCATTTGTTGCATGCAACGACCAATCTAAGTGAATGTCAAGTTATGTGCTTAAGTATGCATCAACACAGCTGCATGTGTATTTCTGCAGATCTACCATGGTACTCATCAGATTAGTTTATTAAAAGGAATACAGTAAGACGCGCAACATATACATATTTTATCTGTATTGCACAAAAGCACAATGCCACTGAGCATACATGACGGTATGCGCATTGAGAAAATATTCAGTGTAGGTAACTTGTAAAATAAGTACTGTACAGTTACGTATTAAAATGCGAATGATACTAGTGTTCTTGAACTGGCTCACATTGACACTATTATAAATTGGAATAATTGGCTAAATTGGCTAAATTGGAATAAATTGGAATTATTATAATTGGCTGTTGGGTCATTCCACATCAGACGTCCCAGCCATTTTGGTGACCACCGCAATTGTACTCGAAAAAATAAATCGCACTGATTTTACTGCATTAAAAAAGGTAACTGCTAGAATATTTGGCAGACAAATAATTTATCGGACACGTGGGTGCCTCCTGAGCTTCCCGTCATCTCGTCTGGATGTTTGTGAAAAAAAATTATTTCATAAGTATCTCTTCTTCCATGCCAAATTTGGTCTACAAGTTAAGTGAAGCGCTTGCGTAAAGTGTTTGAAGCTCAGTAATATTATTACCTTTTTTTTACCACATACGCCTCAAATAATTTAGCCGAAATGTGTTATATCTGCATTTTCTATATCAATACTGCACTTTGAATGACTATCTGAGGAGTGAATTCTTAATCCACATAAAGTATATATGGAGGAAAAATATTTTAGACCTCTCAAGCTGTCAAACTTTACAAGAAAAAATCGCAAATTACACAAAATAACTGTTTTGTCTATAATGAGACGCAACTTGCACCATGTGGTGGTTGAATAAAAATAGACGTTGCACCTTAATCGAAGCAAATAAACAGTTCGTTTCATGTGCCGAATTTCGTCCTAGCAATTTATGTTTTGAAAAAAAGATCACACCACATCCGCGGGGTGAATGATGATAGGTGGGGCGTAGCGTTCGTCCGTCCGGACGCACAAACCGATGGACAGACAGTCTGACGCCATTATGAACGAACAGAAAGACGGACGGACTCACGGACAGACCGACACACGGAAGCCCGGACGGATGGATGCACAGACGAATGGACGAAAGCACAAATGTACGAACGAACGATTCGCCCCACTAATCATCATTTTGTCAGTGTATATGCTGTGAAAACCACTAACGCTATCTATTGTGCAACTCATCAAGTGGCTACATAATACTAGTACGACTGCAGAGGAGGGAATGACCCACGGCCACAAGAGCTTTGCCCCTAAATGATTTTTGAAGTTCCAAGTTCCCCATTCGCCATTTGGTCGTACTGCAGCTGACGCCTCGAAGTTCCCCATTGCCGTTGATGGGAAAATTCAAAAAATATTTCATTCCTTGAAATATAAATTGCAATGAAACTTGTCACATACAAAGAATTGTTCATTTCCTTTCTATGTAGGTAGAGGGTGGTTTTTAATTGGACCACCACATGGTTCAAGTTGCGTCTCAATACGAACAAAAATGACAATTATGTGAAATGGGTGGTCGTTTTTCGTAGAGGTTAACAGCTTAACATGTCTAAAAATAATTTTTCATCAAAATATCTTTTTTGTGAAGTAAGTAGTCACAGCTCAGATATTCATACAAAGTGCGGTAAACAATAGGAAAATGCAAACATAACACACTTTGGCTAAATTCTTGCAGACTTATGTGGCCGAAAATTTGTATTAATATTGCTGAGTTTCAAACACCTTACATAAGCTCCTTTACTTAACATGTACCAAACTTGGTATAAAAAAAGGTGCGGTACTTGTAAAATATTTTTTTCACAAACAACACTCAAACAACAGTCTGGAAGGTTTGAAAGGCAACCACGTGACCAAAAACTTTTTTCTCTCCGAAATATTCAAGCAGTTCACTGTTTTCAGTACAGTAAATCAGCACGAGTTTTTTTCAAACACATTTGCCAAAGCCGCAAAATTGGCTGGGAAATGTCGAATGAAGTGACCCTGTTACCTTCACTCAATGACAAATGCATACTGCTAAATTAGGGCCATTAGTTTCAATCATGTTGCCAGGGTGAGAAAGCATAACTCCTTCCCGATGCAGCGTAGGCTGTTCAGTGGCTGTGCTTGTTGTGTTCCCAGATAGATATTGTGCCCAGTCTTACATTTTGGCTGCAACACATGCTTAGATACCGTGCGGTATTTATAACATTAAAGTGTTTTTGTACAACAAAAAAACTAATAATACGATTCACATAGCGAAAATACTTTTAACATCTGAAGTACTTAGCAAAGTTAAACGCCAAACCGAGGCGATGGCTATCAAACTCTGAATAACAAGAATATTTTGATAGTTACACATGATGGAAACAATCTGAATAAAATGTGCTCGAACGTCAGCAGTTACGTTCAAACAAGCGTTTGCGCTGTTCAAGTAGACAATTCGACCACACACACAGACTAAAGGTCTGTTCAAACAAAAGTCCAGCTTCAGTGCTCGTTTCGCTACATAGGCACGGCTGTCGGCAGTGTCACGCTACGTTGCGGGTGAACGAAAATATCGGTGAAGACAAATTTAACGAAATTGAATGTATTAGCAAGTAGGCAAGCTTCGCGAGGCGCACCTAACGCGAAACAATATGCTGTGGTGTTACCCGATGCATCAATCCGAGTTATCACGGTAGTGTTACCGCACAAAACGAAAAAGAACCGAAAAGAACGACATGGACACCACGCCCTTGTTTTCTGTTCTCAGTCTTTTTCTGCAATAAGAGAAAAAAAGAAAGTAAATGAACTACCGGCATGACCAAGCATATGCGTCTTACATACGGTTGATGCTTAGAGCTAACAGGCGCCGTCCCCACACATGTATTAATTAGTAAACTATAATTGATGCGCAGCACGAGCGGGCCCCGTTAAAAACGGCTTCCAACAAAGGGCACCACAAAAATCTGTTCAATTTCTTCGCTGAACCTCAGCGGCGCACGCTCACTCTGCTGTGTACTCCAAACGATCTAAACAAACAAACAAAAAAAAACTTGCCCACAATCAAACTTCGCCATCATCCCTGTGAAACAGTTCGGACAAATATTCTCGCTAAGTAAACAAATGCTGATTTGTCATCAACTAGTTCAAAACAAAATTGTTTGAAGGCGTTATTCTCGTGCTCACGCAGTTAAAACAAAGCACTGAACGGAACAACGTGAGAGCGGTACTCACTATTTCACTTCGAGTGCTCCACAATATAAATCCACAGGTCCAGTCTTGAGGATGGTGCACCTTCACAATAATCAGCACTGACAGAACACACTGGTGGAGCACAGAGCTCCGGCACATTTCAAACTAAACACCAACTAATAGAATCGAGAAGCCGCGCGCACCACACGCACACACGCGGGAGGGTTTTTCGCCAGCTTACGCAATGGCATGTAAGACGATGTCGGCCCCTTTCCCGTGCTGTGCGCCCAGCAATACCGGGCAGCCAAGGTTGTCTAGGCGGCGAAATTTGATGGCGCCTTGTGGCGCTCTCAGACCGGCTAGATGCGGTTTAACGCTAGCTCCAGCCTCCTGCTGATAGCGCGGGCGCTGCTACTTTTTTTTTTTTTGCGGCACCGATCTGTTGCGTTATACTCGTTCTTTAACAGTGCATCTGAATCGCAGTGAACTTTGTGACGGTGCAGTGCGGCCAGCACGAGCTACTAGTCAGAACGCGCATTTTTAATATTCAGGAGCAATGTTTAGCGCACCTTCACGGACCTAATGTAGTGAATTTTGGTAAAAAAGCTAAGCTGATGCTTTTTGCTTAGCTCTATGGGTCTTTAGGGACTGCACATTCAAGGTCACGAAGGCGATATTTTATCAGCACTTTCGTTTCGGTAAAGATATTGCAACATTGCACGCATCGGCCGTCACACTATTCCATGAGAACATATTGCCACGTGCGTACTGCTAGGAAGACGAAGACGACAGCGCATACACGCATCTGCATGCTTTTATGCAGCAAGCAATAACAATAAAGAGGAGGAACGCTCTGGTACGCAGTAAATAAAGATACTGAGCTGCTGCTACTTTCTCAACCTGTTAATTACTACTTCTGTCTTCACGTTGCGACAATGCATTTGTACTTAGCTTGCAGTCTTGAAACAAGACCACGGCTGAAAATATTTCATCAATGTTGTTTTCTCACTAGCTATAATGTCAAGGCTTTGACTGAAGCACGTCTGCTGGGGAAGTTACATAAATTAAAAGAAGTGGATCCACAAAAAAACAGAGAGAGAGAGAGAGAGAGAGAGAGAGAGAACTAAAGAATGCGTTTTGGCTCCTCTGAAGAGAGCTTTGTTCGCAATTTAGTTCACAAGGCTCCCGTCATTGTGAGCAAGGCTGCGTCAAGGTCACCGAAATGTCCTTATTCTGCATTTTTCTTTATGGTCGGTGTCCACTTCCTCATTTCCATGACGCACTCTTAAGAACACATGAAGAGGAACATTCGCTACAGTAATTAAATAAAACGTGCTGGCTAAAAATACATGACGTTAATGTTCGTTTTTAAGGAACCTGATGGCCTGCTGACGTGGTGGTTTTGGCTGAACAACTGCGCTGTTTTTTTTTTTCGCAGGTGGTGGACGTTTTATCTCCAGCTTTAAAAGCTTCGATCTTATGGGGTACGTGGGGAGGGGGGAGTGTTCTATGCATGGCTACACCAATGTGCGCCACATTATACCTTGTTCAGGCAGTCACTGCAATCAGTGAGTGTTGACTAATCACGCAAATGACACAGATGAAAGAAACAAGTACAGGAGAATCGGCCCTTACTTTATTGAACACGAGTCGCTCCTGTTGTATCTTCCATCTTATAATAGTTTGAGCGCTTTATCGATGAAAAGTGCGTTTCGCTCACATTACTTTCTGCTTCGATTTATTACTAGACTCGCAAGCAGCTAGTAGTGGGAGCCTTGCTTGTATCAAGATGGTTAACGTATACTAACAGTATAAGCAAAACGGCCCGAAAATGTCGTGCATTTGTACCCTTGTACACAGTAAAAACTTTTACACCCAAAAGGGTGTAAAATGGGTGCTTTTACGAGAAAGCACTTTTTGCAACACCCTTTAACACCCATAAATGGTCGATTGAAAAAAAAGCACCCCTTTGTTTGGGTGCTTGCCTCGATAGCACCCTAAAATAGGCTCTAAGGGTGCTTTTGTGCCTGAGAAGGGTGTAGGTGACGATTCATCAGATGGAACATGCAGCATAAGAAGAACGTATAATTATAATATTTGGGATTTTACGTCTCAAAAACCTCGATATGACTATAAGGGTCATAGTGGAAAGCTCTAGAGATTTTGACCATTTGGTGTTCTTTAATGGGCGCTGATATCGCACAGTGCACAGGCTTCTACCTTTTCACCTCCATCTTGATTCGACTGCCACGGCCAGCATCGAACCTGCGACCTTCGAATTGGCGGTCGAGCAGCGTAGCTACTGCACGAATATGTGGACCTTGCGTTAAATGACGGCCTAGACTTAGAATGTGTGAACGTGCTCTCCGAATACAGCAGAAGCAAAATCGCGTTTCATTTATAATGGCAATTAACTGCAATCGGCGTTACGAAAGCTCTTCTTAGCGTTGGTTATAAGCTACATGTTTGCTATGGATTAAATAAAGAAACATAATGTTCGCCCGAGTATGGGTGTGTGTGCGTGAGCCTGCGCATGTGTTCGCGTGTAAGCGCGATTGTGTGTACACCCGCGCATGTGTGCGTGCGCGTGTATGTGCGAGTCCGTGCTTGTGTTAAGCGTGCCTGTGCACATGTGTACGCCCATGCATGCGTGCATTTACGGTCGCGTGTGTGTGGCCGTATGTGTGGCCGTATGTGTGTATACTTGTATGTATGTGCGCCTGTGAATAAGTATGCGTGTGTATCAGCCCGTGCGCCCTCGAATTTCGTGTGCGTGTGTGTGTGTGTTTGGGGGGGGGGCGGCACTGCTTCTTAGTGTTTAAGGTCCCACACCTGTTCAGACTGGAATTCTATATGGGAGGTGGCTTAAAAAATCGCGGTGGTCAACGCACTGTACACGGACTATTTAGTACATGGAAAACAGCTGCACATTTTCGTACCTCATCGTTGCTTACGAACTTGCTGTGGTAGCTGATTAGGTCCGCTGAGGCACTTCTACGCTCGAAAACGTGGGTTATGACCAATTCACACAGAAAGATGTCACTGCACTTATGCACAACCACTATTTATATTAACAACGTTTAACAAGAACGTGCCCTGCCTTTGCCACAGGTGCTTAGCTAGCTCATTGGGCAACCATATCGACTTATGTGCTGATTATGTGGTCAGCAAAAAGTTTGTTATAACAACCTCGGCACGTTTTGTGGTGCGTGACAAGCCTTTTAAACATCCGCGACTGTGGATTAATTTGTTCCTGGTTTGACTAAGCATTCAGTGTTTGCGGCACCATACGCGGAATTGCCAGACACAGACAATGCGAAAAGAAATTCCTCTGGAAAAAGGTGTAGCGATGCTCTCCCGCTAATGCCACCGAGGACGAAATAATTATTGTTTCTGGCCATTCCATGGTGCACTTTGTTTTCCGCAAGTTTTGCTTCAGTATTTTTCGCCCACTGCAATCGCATTCCGACAAAATACTCAAAGAACCCGAGGCTGGTGAATAACCTGCGTCGCTGTGCGGCTGGCTGGAAGGAGAGTTGCCATTTACAAGGAGTCATTCTTGAAGCGTAATTCGATTGCCTTCCGCGTTGAACCGCCGTCCACCGTATGCGCCATAGCGTTTGCCTTTCGGCGCCGTCTTGGCGGGTTTCCCACACCTCCTTCCACCCCCCCGCTCACCCCGGCCAGCGTTGCCCACACAAGCGGTGTAGATGATAAGCGAATAGTTGCGTCACCAAACACCTGCGTCGACAGCTGCGGCGCCACCGCCAGTGCCTCCTCCGTCTCTCTCTCAACGTTGCCCTCTCTGTCTCAGCCGTCTTTCAAATGCGTTGCGTTGGTCTGGGGTCTTAGTCGCTGTGTGAGTTCTAGCGAACAGGCGCATCTTCAATGGTGGTCACGCATGGCACCGTGTTCGAAGTGACGCTCGGATGAAGGAATATTCATGCAGCGGCGGACACGGACAACGTGGGCCTGTTAACGGTGAGTGTACTGTTTTCGTAGGTAGTAATCATACAGCGCTAGCTGGGCGCCTGCAGCAGCTCTGCCGAAGTAGGCTGCCAGCCATTCACAACAGCACGCGTTCGCGGGCCTGATGCAGATACCCGATTAAACGTGTGACTTAACGAGTTCACACTGCTATGCGCGATGTTGCGTAAGTGCCTGCATCCCTCATACAGTGAGTGATGTGATCACTTAACAAGGGCGCGATTCGTTGCTGATCGCAAATTTTCTCTACACTGCTCAAAGTGATATTGTTTCAAGATGCGCTTTGGCCTACATCGTTGATTGATTTGATTGATTGATTTGTGAGGTTTAACGTCCAAAAACCACCATTTGATTATGAGAGACGCCGTAGTGGAGGGCTCCGGAAATTTTGACCTCCTGGGGTTCTTTAACGTGCACCCAAATATGACTACACGAGCCTACAACATTTCCGCCTCCATCGAAAATGCAGCCGCCACAGCCGGCATTTGATCCCGCGACCTGCGGGTCAGCAGCCGAGTACCTTAGCCACTAGACGACCGTGGCGGGGCGAGGCTACATCGTAATAAAATTTCTATTGATAGTCAAATGTGCAGCATGCTTCCGTAGGTGTAAGCGTAAAGAAAAGAAAGAAAAAAAATTATGTACAAAGGCGCACTGTACGAAATGGCTTTTTTTTTTTTGCTTGAAGACGGTACAGTTTGAGGTGATCATATGCCGCGATACTCCCAGCACGTGCGCCTCTGTCTTTTAAGCTACTTAGGACACGTGTAACCAGCAACAGGAAAATATCTAGTAGACTTCCAAAGGCGCGTTGTTGTGGCCATCGCCGTTCGTTGTTTTCCCTCGTTTCTGTTTGCTGTTTTCGTGCTTTGCTTTTATCTGCGATAACGCTCGGCGTTATAACAGAATCGCGAGAGTATACGTCACTGTAGGAGCTATATGCGGTAGCTCTAGCACAAGCCATTGCCATTGCTGCTGCAACGTAGACGGCGTCCGCGCGCGTTGGTGTCGTTCGAGTGCTCCTACTTGCTTGATTGTGTTTAACTGAGTATTTAGGCACGGGTTACGTTTGTAAATCCCGTGGTCAATTATCGCTAATAGCGTGCCCCTGATTGCCATCAGAGGATGTGTTTGGTTCTCGAATTATGCCAGACGCTTTTTCTGAAAGCAAGCTTTGAAGAATTTAAAAAAAAAGAAATACTTTCATACGTGCTAGGCAGTGCCTATTGCAGGCCCGCAACTCTTTAAAAACTGGACGAGCTATCACATCTTCTATCAAATTACAATGAATTAAGATGATTGAATTATAGATAACAAATTTCTGTGCTATATTAGGTGCACAAAGTACATGATCGCAGCCCTACGTATAGAAAGCAGGCAAATATGAAGCACAGCGTCAAATTTGGATTAGATGCCATTGATGGAGCTTCTTGTGAGGGTAGAAAGAACGAGAAAATTGTTCATTTTCGATGCCCTTATAGAGGCAGTCAGAATTGCGCTGATCGCTGAATTGTCACAATTCCTCAGATTGTTAGAGGCGTGATTAAAGTCAGTAAATCTTTTACTTTTTTTTGCAGACCTCTTCGCTAGTGCCACGCCCAAGATCATTTGTTCTCATGTAAAAGAGAAAGCAGAGATGCCTTCATTGTTTGTACATGAAGAGGTAAGTTTCTTGTGCATTTTGATTAATGCTACATGTTCAGAACATTGTACTTTACGAATTGTTTTTCACACTGGCTCACTACACTAGAAGGAATTTGATTATTAGGTGAGTTCAGGCTTTCGTAAGTGCCATTTTTGAGCTGCAGTCTTAAACTTCACCTCAATTCGGGAATTAGCTGTACGCTGCAAAACTCTTATCTTTACCATACGAAATTATTGGAATGTATGGGTTGTATGCTTCGAGTTCAGTGTAATGTCAATCACACGCCATTTCAAAGAATACACACTACACATTCTTCATATACGATGCTGTCAGAACAGCACGAACTTCCTTTTATGAGAAGTCATATTTGCTCTTATTACAGGATGAGAAGGTGCCGCTGACGTCCTGCGTAGTCTACCCCAGCCCCAGCCTAGAGCAAGCCTAGTTCCTGAACCTCCACGTGGATGACCGAAAAATCTTCCGTGTCAGTAATGACGAAGAAGGAGTGACAGCACTGATGAGCTGATTTTTTTTTTCATTTTCAACATTGTCTACGGCCGCAAGGCCTTTAACAACCACCGTGATTAAGCGGCTTTTTCTCGGCGTGAGCTTGGAGTTCATCAAAGAAGTTGTTCAGGCAGTACGACGCTGAAAATTTTAGTATTACAATGCCTGAACAACTTTTTCTAGTGTGGTCACGGTAGATGAACAAATATTGTTATTGGTGTCAGTTATTTTGCTTAAATATAGCAGGACCATTTCATGCCAAACGTCCCAGCCACTTTGGTGACCATCTGAAATGTATTTGAAAAAAAAATGTGCTGACTTACTGCGTTGAAAACAGTTAACTGCTAGAATAATTCAGCGAAAAAAAAGTTTTGTTCATGTGGCTGGCGTATAACTTCCTGGCATAATGTGGTCTGTGTGCTGTTTGTGGAAACTTTCGTTTTAAACCTACCGCTTATTTTTTCTAAAGCAACTTCGGTCTACCTGTTAAGTAATTTTGCTTCTGTAAGGTATTTGAAGCTCAATAATATTAGTGCAATTTTTTCGCCACATCCGCTTCCAAGAATAAAGCCAAAGTGTGTTATGTTTGCATTTTTTATTGCAATATTGCACTTTGTATGAATATCTGAGCAGTAAATACTTACTCCACAGAAGGTATAATTTGAGGAAAAAGTATCTTTAGACCTCTCAAGCTGCTGAAAAATACGAGAAAATATCACGAATTTCACGAAATCGTGATTTTTGTCCGTATTGAGATGCAATTTGCTCCATGTTGTGATACAATGAAAACTTATCATTATACCTAAATTGTAAGAAAATAAAATTCTTTTTGTAATAAAAATCTTATCGCAAAAAGGACAGGAAAGAGCGCTGTCAACTGAATTTTATTGAAGGCGCTACGAGCGTTTTATACTGAGCACAAGAACAGGGCTCAACTGCAACAACACATGTGTGACCATGACAAAAAAACTTTGACCGAGAAATGAATACTCTTTTTCAGAAAAGATAAGTGAAGGTGTACTGATGCATTGATCCTTGGCCTTCCTGATAAAGAGTTCTAAAATCTCTCATTTTTTCTGCTTGCTTTTTTTTCAAAAACCATGTTTTATGAAACTTAGGACAACACTTACATTCTTTACGGTGTCCAGCCATGAGACTACTATAGCCCTTCCTAACATTTAAAGCATGCTGTCTTGCTTGATCATTGAAGCATTGCCCAGTTTGTCTTATGTTTACTTTCCACATGTTAGCGGTATCTCATACACATTAGATTGGCATTCAGTAAACCTATTCTAGTGACGAATGGTGCAAGTTTGACTATTCTTGTTGCTGTAAGTACATGCACTTTTGAAAGCTTGCAAGGGGTGGAAAACAACAATGTCATATCTGCTGGCTCTTTTCCTAAAATTGTGAGACACCTTATGTACGTAATACCTTTAACATGCAAAGGTCATTGGTCATTCTCTTTTTCTTTTGGCCCTGTTTCCTTTAACTTTACTTTCTGCAGGAGGGTTTTACAAACAAGTGCGATGATGCTGTTGGGGTATTGGCTGGTGCTATCAGCCCAGGATTGCTAAGAATGCTCTGCCTTTTCATAGTGGCCATTCAATATCATTACAAAGAGGAATCAATACCACATGTATTCAGGCCACCCTTCAGAAGTCAGGTTAGCACAAGGTTGAGGTCAGGCTTAAAACCAGAATAAATGACTAAAAAATGCTGGATATCCTAACAGAATCATCACACCCGTTTGCAAAACCCTCCTGCAGAAAGTAAAGTTAAAGAAGACAGGGCCAACAAAAACAATGACCAAAACCTTTGCATGTTATACCACATCACGTGCCTCACAATTAAAAAAATAGCCAGCAGATCTGATATTATTGTGTTGTTTTCCACCCCTTGCAAGCTTTCAAAAGTGTGTGTACTAAACAGCAAACGCTGTGTGACTAAACAGCAAAAGTTTGTGACTAAACAGCAATTTAACGTTTGTAGAAGTATTTTTTATCAGGTAAACCAATGATCAGTGCATCACTACACGTTCACTTGCCCTTTTCGAGAGGGAGTATTCTTTTCACAGTTAAGATTATCTTGTAGTGCTCACACGTGTCGTCGCGCATGAACACGGTTCTTGTACTCCGTATAAAAGCGCTCGTAGCACATTCAATTAATTCAGTTGACAGTCGGTGCTCTTTCCTGTACTTTCTGTCTCCTGCTGAAGTTGTCGCGCTGTGACAAGCACACAACCACGATGAACCAACTCACCCAAATTAAGCTCTTGTTACGTAACACGTAGACCGAGTTTCGTATAGAAAGAAAGACCGCGGTGCTTTTAAAAAAAATTTTCACGTACAACACCTAGACGGCATTCCAGGAAGTTCAGAAGGCAGCCACGTGACCAAATATTTTTCCTCTCCTAACTATTACAGAAGTTCACTATTTTCAATGCAGCACAAGTTTTTCGAATACCTTTGAGATGGTTGCCAAAATGGCTGGGACTTTTGGCATAAATTGACCCAGCTGTGTCATTAGCCATAATTATGCATTACCTCTTTTGTTTTTGTGTGTCCTGACTCAGCGTTGTGTTCGTTTTTAGCTTATTCTGTTTCTGATCATTGTATTGGTTCTTTAAGTATTCGCTAAAGTTAAATGTGCCAAAACCCGTATATGTTTGCATGTACATCATTTCTCATAACCAATTGTTATACATCCAGGAATACAAAGCTTAAACCACTGTGATTGTATACATTTGAAAACACTATCCGTATATATTTTTGTGTGCATCACTTCTTGGAAACGATTGTGTACATGAAGGCATATATAGTGAAATCATGGTGATTGTACATATTTGAAAGAATTATAAGTATATATTTGCCTGTATTTCATTCCTATTAACCGATTGTGTACATGAACGAGTAATAAACTGGAAACCACTTGGATTGTAGATACTTGAAAAAATTATAGGGATATATTAGCGTGTATTTCATTTGTTGTCTCTATGTACTTGAAGCAGTATACTAAACTGAAACCAGTGTAATTGTATGTTGCAAAGAGTTGTCAATAAAGTGAAACTAAAAAAATATATTAAAAATTGAGGTGCCACATCTGTAGTGTACGTATACGTGAACATGTTACACATCTGGTGAAAAAGTTGTGTGGCAGAAGAAAAGTTTATAAGTTTTCTTTGCCTAATTAATAAATACAATATGCAAAAGCAGCAAGGCTTCGTTTTCTGCAACTCGCATTATGCATATGCTGTGAAGTATATATAGATCCAGCACAAGTTCATACACAATTGTACGTGTTTATATTTTTGCCCACACGCGATGAATGGAGCTCGACAGGTGGCGCACCATTGATAATCACGACCACTTTCTTCAAGTAGTGTGTAATCAGTGCATGCTGATATTTATTAGTGCAGTCTAAAAGAATACTGGCACCCCTGCCATGGGCACTCAACACCCTTGTGCACCCTTCTGGCACCCTCCTCAGAGGGTGCTAAAAAGTGAAGGACATCGAAAGCACCCTTCCTTAAGGGTGTTTTTGTAACACTCTACAGTTTTTTTACACGTACACCCTATTCCAAGGGTGCATGGAAAAGCACCCTTTTCGGAAGGTGCTGAATTAACACCCTTAGGGTGTCGTCCACGGGACAAGCTCATTTACACCCCTCTGGGTGTAAAAATTTTTACTGTGTAGGCACATGTGCTCAGATTTGGGTGCACGTTAAAGAACCCCAGGCGGTCGAAATTTCCGGCGCCCTCCACTACAGCGTCTCTCATAATCGTATGGTGGTTTTGGGTCATTATACTCCACATATCAATCAATTATATGTAGGTGTTCATATGGGTTATTTTATTGCGTACACCCGTTTTACACCTGTTAGGGTGTAAATTTTTTTGAGTGAACAAGAAAAATTAAGAATTTCGGTCAGCGACAAATCTGTAACACCGCTCGTACTGGACAAATTCAAAAATATTTGCGGCAGTGAGGTACTGAGCTCTTTCGGTAAATTAATTGCATGGCTACTTGGAAAGGTATGCAGAGCCTCTTTAGGCACACATGTATGTTATGACACAAACAATTGAAATTAAGTGCTTGCTGGTTTAAATATAAGCAGTTGATCTCAAAAGAATATTTTATTTATTTATTGCTCAGCCAAACATGTGAGTAGCGTTTGAAAAATTCCAATCTGAACTTTCTTTCAGAAAGTACGATCCCTTTAATTAAAGCTGACCGCGCACGCCCGAGAGGCGCCTTTACATAAGTATATCCAGTGCTCGAATATCTTCAGCGAGCTTCTCCGCTTTCTCATCAGGAAGTGGGCATACTGGCATCCGAGTGTCCCCGAAGTTCAGTCCACTGACCTTGTTGGCCGCTGCTTTCAGAGTAGCAACAGGGAAACCTGGAAGCATAATAGACACGTGTCACACTCTGGAGAGCTTCATATTCAGTTGGTGAAGCAGCTCAAGCAATGGTACCTAAGCGCCTAACACCAGTTGCTGCATGATTGATAGGTCGGGTTTAACGTCCCAAAACTACCAAAATATTATGAGAGACACTGTAGTGAAGGGTTCCGAAAATTTTGATTCCTTGGTGTTATTTAACGTGCACCTAAACCTGAGCACACGGGCGTGCACCATTTTTTCCTCCATCTAAAATACAGCCGCCACACCAGCTGCTGCATCGAAAAGTTAGAGGTGCAGCCGTGGTAACATCATCAAGAGTTTATATTTGTGAGTTGTAGCAACACTGGACGTTTGTGGTATCTTTCAAGTACTGGAGATTGAATCATGTATGATTACGGACTATGTAGTCTTGAGTACACTTTGCTAAAAAGTTAACAAAATTAAAGAACGACCACGAGCGCAAAGGGTGGAGAGCACATGTTCCACCCTCACTTATAGTCATGCTGTCATATCCGCCCAGTTCGATATTTGAGCACACTGAAACAAGCTTTCCGACGAAGCACGTTGTTAATGGTTGCAAGTGTTTCTGTGGGGTATACTTCATACGCCATGTCGAAGAAGCTAACTAAATAGGAAGAGCAGCAATTGCTTTCGCCATGTACGCCATCGTATTAGGAGGTACCGTGAGCCACGCATACAATTTGTAGCACTTTAGAGCAAAACATGTTGCTAGACCACCACAAGGGCACCTCAGTTATCTGCCACAGCCACCAGTGTCCATAATCGCTGTCGCGGGGAAAAAAAAGAAGAAAGTCAAAAATTTGCAGACACCACATAGAGTGGGAATCAATGATATGCGACTCATGAATGAGAAATGTTATCTCGCACTAAAATCAGCACAACGTTACGAGGGGGAGGCAAATGATGCCGTACATGACTTCCATATCATGATTATTGTGTTTGGATGTGTCTTTTACCTTCGTCATCTATTAAGATAACATGATAACAAATTTAGTATATGTGGAGCTAGTGAAACTGCCGCGAGCACGCTACGAACGTAGTATGTTGTCATGTTCTTACATGACACGCGTTTCTGGATTAGCATGTTTGCACCAGTCATATATTTCTCCATCCATTGACGTCACGCACCACTAAATTTGGTATATGTGCAATTAGCAAAACGGCCGCGAGCGCATCATGAAGGGCCCAATATACTCCAATGTAGCGTTCACGCGCACGCACACTGGGCACAGCGACGCTACGTTAGCAAAACCAACACTACCTAGACCATTGATCTAGGTGGTGTTGGCAAAACGCGAGCACTCAATAGGCTACGACAGAGTTTCTTGAGCGGAACTTGGGCGATGTCGACGCGACGCCAGGCACAACCCGCGTCCGTCGGCGCGGCCCGATGGCAACCGGCACGAAATGAGACATGCTGCATTTTGCGCCGATTCCATAGAGTAACATTACTCTATGCCAATGCGTACCCCGACAACACTGCGTCTCCCTATTTTCGCGATGGAGGGACGCAGGACGTGCTGAACTGCGCATGCGTCAAAGCAATGCAGCGTGGCTTGCGCCTGCGAGTATATGTCAGGACCGGTACCTGGCGTGGCAATGCTGGCGTGACGCGACGAAATGAATGCCGGCGAGCAAGCGCACTGCGTCATGTCGAAATGTATTGACGCCTTGACTGTGGTATGTAGTCTTGTTCTAACATGACACGAATCTCATGTATATTTCGTTTGCATAAGTCACATACCTTCGTTATCTATTGGCGTCACGCAATACCCAATTTGGCATATATGAAGCTAAGGAACTAGCCGCGAGGGCATCATGAGTGTGGCATGCAGTCATTTTGTTACAGGACACGCATGTCGTGATTATCCTGTTTGGATGTGTCATTTACCTATGTCGTCTGTTCGCGTCACGTAATACCGAGTTTGGTACACGTTAAGCTAGCGAAATGGCCGCGAGCACATCATGAGCGTAGCATATTGTGATGTTGGTACATGACACTCATCTCATGTTTAACATGTTTGCACCAGTATCATACCTTCGCCATTCATTCACGTCCTGTATTAACAAATTTTGTATAAGTGAAGCTGGCGAAACGGCCGCCAGCGCATCACGAGTGTGGCATGTAGTAATCGTGTTACATGACCCGCATCTCATAATTATCATGCTTGCACCAGTCACCTACACTCGTTATCCATTCACGTACCTCAATACTAAATTTGATATATGTGACGCTGGTGAAACGGCCGCGAACGCATTATGTCGTGACATGTGGTCATGATGTTCATGACACGCATGTCACAATTTTCATGTTAGGGTCTACCGCTTGTGTTCACCATGCAATCATGTCATACCATTCCAGTTTTGCAGCATGTCATGTGAACGAAACCACCGCAAGAGCTGCAGGACCATGAAGTGTAAATGACATTCATGACATAGGTGTGATGATATTTATGTTATGACTAGTCAAATAGGTTCTTCATACAGTCATGTTACGCCATACCAAGTACTGTATCGATACCGTTATCAAAAGGCCAGGAACGCTAAAAGTGGTAGGTGGCGAGATAGATAGATAGATAGATAGATAGATAGATAGATAGATAGATAGATAGATAGATAGATAGATAGATAGATAGACAGACAGCAGACAGATAGACAGATAGATAGATAGATAGATAGATAGATAGATAGATAGATAGATAGATAGATAGATAGATAGATAGATAGATAGATAGATAGATAGATAGATAGATAGATAGATAGATAGATAGATAGATAGATAGATAGATAGATACGATCACTGTCGCCAAGTTTGCTAAGAAATGCTTCGCATTTAGGAACTCCAAATTTGAGCGCAGAGCACTGCACAGACAGAGTGCAAGCAAGAAGAGGGACATTTCTAGAACCCGTTGTAAACTCTCTTGGGGCTGCTGATAAATACTTCGATGTTACCCACTATGCCATGAGTTAGCACTGTGCCTAATAGTGATGAAGAATTATGGCTGAGCCCTTTCCGATTGGTTCTTCAACGTTCCATTTATTGTGACACCAGTTACGCCTTGTGTACTTTACTCGTGTAGAGGAAACGCATCAGCATACGTAAGTACGCTAACGTGCTAGCTTCCCTACATAACAATTATATAGATTCCTTTTGCGAAGAAGTTTTCACTGCTGTCATGGCTTTGTGATAGAATACCGCGCTGCCACGACAATGAACCCAGGCTAGAGTTATCTTTATTCTGGACATGCTTATTTCTCGCCATAATGGTTATGGAGGGTGGCGGCTGTGGACAGCTATGGCACTCCTGGTGTAATCTCAGCTTTATCAGTATTATCCAAGATTTCATGGAGTTCAAGCCTAGGCCCTCTGCATGGCAGTCAAGTATTCACCACACAGTTATACTAATAATCAAGTCTGCTTTCCCTAAAAATCATAAACAAGGTTTATGTCCCCCAGGCACCACGTTAGAGCCTATGCAATATGACTTGGTAGAAAATTGAAATACCATACATGCATCGCACAATACCGATTGCGTAACGAAGGGCTGTTTGAATTTATTAAACCCGTTAAAAAGGGCTCAGACATAATACTTCATCATTAGCCACCGCATCAATTTCTAGCGATGCGGGTACTTTGCAAGCGTGCTTGTATTAGTAGCTTCAAGACAGTTCGCAACCACTTATAAATTTGGCGCTTTTATATCTGTCATTGTGACTGTGCTTCGCTATCGACGTCGGCCAGTCCTTATTAATAATAAAAGGAATGCTGGGATGAGTTCGTCATACTGATGGAAGACTTAAGCATAGCAACAAAGCAGACCCCCCCCCCTAAAAAAACAGACACAGCATTGTGGGTGTGTGTCTCATCGGGCGTTGTCCTTTTGCGCTGCTAAGTCTTTCACTTTATAAAGCATGAAATTTTATTCGCACTCGTTGTCGGTGACCTTAAAACATCCTAGAGTAAAAATTGAGAGCTATAATCGAAGCATCGGGGCTAGAAAATAACGAGATCATTCAATCAACCAGTCAAAAAATAAAGAACATTGCGAACTCACAGCTCATTTCATTCTATGTAGACGGAATCTCATTAATTACGGTAGTTCTTGCCCGAAAAATATACAAAAATATCATTTCTGTATAGCTGATATTTCTCACATCACTGAAGTTCTGTATTCAAGGCACAAATGTTTTATTTGTGAGTTTCAAAAGACACGTTGGCATGTAAATTATAATTTACAGGGCACAATTATTTTAGTTTCATTCTTTTGAGCGGCAAGTAAGTTGGCTGGGCTCGTAGACAAAGGAAGTTTTGCATCGTTTTCAATAGATTGCGCTATGATTGGTCAACATCAAGCGGACTTCGTTCGGTAAAAGTAAGACTTGTTCGTGGTAACGTCCTAATCACTCGTACGCGCTACAACACGCCATTCTTTGGCGTGCCCTCTCCCTATGCACACCTTCTCTCTACTGAGAGGGAAGGTGTGCAAAACTGATAGGACTAGGCGCCACGCCCTCTCCCTATAGTGACACTGTGCGGCACTGGGTCTACACGTTGTAACGTGTACGAGTAATTAGGGCTGAAGTATTGTGGCTTATGTGGCACCAAGGTCGTACATGATGGTCAACGCCCAATGTTCCTCTCACACATAAACGTCAGGTTATGGCACTAGTACTGACCATGCTGGGCACAATTTGGTGTGGTCTGGTACGGCTTTGCGCTGAGGTGTCATAACTTTTCCAGATTGCTGTTAGCACCGTCCACAACCGCTCCTCGTTGCCGCTAACCATCTCTTGCTTATGGCTATTCTCAAATGCGGCAGAGCTATTCTTGTATATATTCTTACTTTTCCGTTTTGAACGTAGCCTGCTCAATCTCAGTCGCCCTCTCTGGCTATCTTTCATTTTATTGTGTTGCTCTAATTTTTCCCATTGTGTAAGAACTGCAATTTTATATAAATGTAGATTATTAGGAATCCAAGTATAAAAAGTAGTGGTATGTCCGCGAAATGTTGTTCGTGCATACTGACCCTTCAAACCCCTACTGAGCAGTAAAATATATTAACTCCCTAATCATAGAAGCATGCAGTGTAGTCGGCAACTTTTACGATTAATTAAGTTGCAAAACATACCGTAACGGCAGAGGGTATCGATACCATGCTTCAGTTTGTCCTGAAAAGTGAATAAAGTGAGAAGGAGCAATAAAATGAGTCGTTAAAAGTTTTTATGCGAGAAAAGTTTCAAATATGTTGAAGCGTTGTGACTGATATCGAAATGCAAAAGTCAGTAGGTATGTCACTTGGGTTTGAGAAATATCGCGTTTGACCCTCGTTTTATAGCCTAACGAAGAAGTATTGAAAACAGATTTAAAGAACCACTAGAAATAAGAGACAGCTTTCATTGCAGTATTTTTATGAGTGGTAGCACTAGCGGAGAAATAATTGTCCGTATTTTGTGAAAATAAGAAGTATGCACTAAACATGATTACTCGATTGTAACATTACGTTTGTAGCTAGTTAACTGCAAACCGTTGCACGTGAACTTGTGCTAGGTATAAGTAATTAAACGACGCGAAAATTCCACATATACGACTGACACGCGCACAGAAGATGCACAACAACTTATCGAAAAACTCATGCAAATTTCGTTGGTTTATTAACTTCCGTATTATGAGCCGCAATCTACAAAGTCAGATAGTTCCTTTTTTTCTCGTGATAGTTTCATTACAAAATGACTCGTGTTGGAATTTTCTACAAATGGCTCTTAGTGCAAATCAAAGTTGAGATCATCAGTCACTCAGAGCCAATTGTGTACATACGACATGTAACTAAAATTGCAAAAATGGATTAGACAAACTGAGTCATTTTTGCTACAATTAGGAACCAACTCGATAGGTTTATTTACTCTCTATGTTACGATCATTGCTTACTGCATTCACACTGAATGTTCTGGCACTGCATATCCAGGAGCTGTGGTCTCATGTATTTACGCATCCAATCTAAGCATGCAAGAGGCTATTTGTCGTCGGTGATTTATTTCGTGCTCTACAGGCAAATTCCTGAAGATATGATTCTCATTCCGCTTCTCCCAATCACAGTTAGCATGTCCAAATTTTTAGCATAAAATAAGCAGGGCAAAGTTTTGCTCGAACAGAGATTTCAGTTTCGACTTCATAAGACGGAAATTAAAGCAAATGAATTAAAGCTACAGGTGTGGAGGTCCGGTTTATTACGTTTCGTGAGTCAAACAATATTACCAGAAAAAATCTGCGAAATTATGACCCCATCCGTCGTTTGCGCTTAGTTATTTAGAAAGCACAAGCTTGACAGTGCTCGTGACATGAAGATTTTGTGGGTATATATATATATATATATATATATATATATATATATATATATATATATATATATATATATATATAATGAAAAATGCTTTGCAGCATTTTTCATTAGTCTCAGATTCGCTACCACGAGACAGAATTCTGTAGGTTACTCGAATGGCTTTCTCACACGTCATGCATATCTCTTCGTACCCATAAGAATGAAGTAAGCACGTTGTGTTAATTAAACTGTTGAAACTTAGCGCAGGTAAAAAGACAGATTATGTGAAATACACATTAGGCAAGGACACATAAAACATCGTTACAATAAAACATTGGCATTCAGTTGCTTAAGCACGCAAAACTATTGGCACAGATCATAAATCAAAAGAGTGAACTTGGCAGATATCTGTTGGCACATTCAAAAACTGGGCGAGTGTACTGTTCTAACTAAGCTGAGTTTTACATTATTAAGCACAGTGATAAGCAAACCGTGGTCAGGTTTGTCGTTCTGTGTTTCCTAGATTTTGTTTATGCAACTATAAACGAAATACAACTACTCTGACCTGGTGACGGCGCGCGCTGGACATGTCGCCCTTCTCGTACAAATCAATAATCTTTTTTGCGAGATGTCCTTGGTATGTGAAGGTTCCTCCAATGGCCGCCGTCACGCCCAAAGCTAAAGCGGCAAGAAGCATCTGTGGTGAAGAAAGAACGTGATACTTTAGGTGACAAATGAAGTTAGTCATTTTATCACAATTGATCGTTTCCTTAGCAAAAACGTTGAATGGCGAAAGTGGGGCTCATTCGAAACAACGTATTCTCGTTAGTCTGTGATTGTACAACTTAATATAATTTCGCACAGCTGGTGCTTGCTAAGCTCCACTACTGGCCTGCTTTCCTGTGGCCGCTCTTTCGATCCTATAGTTTACTTCATCTGTCATTAGGTGAATATTGCTTTCCAATAGAATTTTTTGAACCAAATCAAGCGTTACAATGACTTTGCAACCGCACTTGCCAGACAAACGAATTTTTTTTGCAATTCAACAAACAGATAAGAAATAAGCAACCAACTTTAAGTCATCAGAATGATCTGTTTTACACCTTCGCAAATATTACCTTTGAATTTTAGTTGTAGTAGCTTCGTATGCGATGAACTAATCACTGTGAGCAAGCATTTGTTACATCATGGCTACAACGCAATCATTTCACTGCTTGTCAACGGTGTTACCTTCTGAACCTTTAATATGTTAACCTGTTACGTTTATTACGCTGATGATTTCACAAATCATGTGCTTTCAAATATATAATATTTCACCTTTATTTTGTCATATCCGCTTTTACCACCGTGCTCCACAGGCAGTACAGATCGCAAAAAAAAAATTTACCCAAAAACGCTCGAAAAGCACATTTAGTCACTCCCTAGAAATCAAAGTCTGTGACACTTTTTGTAACAATAGTAATTACATGTTCGAAAAACAAATGTGAAAGACCAATGTATATAGTAGAAGGCAGTTTCGCTTATCAACCTTCTCTTCTTTCTAGAGCTGTTTTCGCTCAGAATATTGCACAGGTGCGAGATGCTGTTTCACAGTCCGTGTATATTTACAGAGCTCCTAGACGAAATTGAAGGGGAGAAAAGCGTTTCTTTCTCGCCTTCACTGCTCATTCTACAAGCAGAAACACCCTTGCTCCCCTATATTTTATATAGAGCAGCTGTAGAACATCACTACTGAATTTTAAGCCTATCAGGATTTAGCTGGTGTCAGCTACGCTGGTTATCTCTGTTTGCGCAGTCTAAAACGGGCGAGACCAAGCGACACACTATGTGTTACAAGGAGAAACGGGTGGGCCATTGCATAAACAAACACGCTGGGAACCAATTGACAGATCATTTGCTTTGCATACGGACGAAGGAACAGTTTGTTCCTTCGGGTCTCAGGATGCCCGTTAAAAAAGCGAGGAACACCAGAATGAATACAAAAGTGCAGTAGAGTTGTGTATATTTAGAGGCGTATAGGGCCCTGCTACGTTTGTCGTATTAAGAAACCTTAAACTGTAATTTTAACAGCTTTATTTTATTTAAATATAACTGCTGCTGGAGATTTTGTTTTCCACATAAACTATGTTTAACAGCTAGCAGATCACAAGGGCGTAAACCACGCTGTGTACTTGTGCCTTATTATGGCAGCAAGCGGGTTTTATTGTTTTTTTTACAATACGCCTGGGCTTGATGGGCACCACGCTCAGGCGTTAGTATGTGTGTACATACCAAATTCGAGCACATTCATCCGTGAGCTTTAACTGTTGTCGCATGCGCAATTTTTCCGAACCTACGTGAAAGTTTGTGACCACATACATGGTGATTTCGAGAATTGTTTAAATAATGGGACAGGAAAGTAGCGCGTGCAATGTGGACCTCTAAACAAAGCAGCGTAAAAGAAGAGGCCTGAATTGCAATGTGCCGATTGTACCAGCGCGTGCTGTGTCTGATTTCACCGTCGTAAGCGATTAAAAGGTGTTGATATAGTTAACGCTGGCGCAGTATTGTCAAAAAAGCGGCTGATTGTGTTCACTCTGTTTAAGGAATGCTACAATCTCTGCAGCGCATAGCGCTGCAGAGATTGTAGCATGGCTTACACAGAGCATAGCTTACACAGAGCATTGCTCACACAGAGCATTGTAGCATAGAAATTGTAGCAGAGATTGTAGTGGACGTACAGCACTGATTGCAGTCAGAACATTACACTTCATGACCAGAGGTATATAACCGTGGCGTTCCCAGTTCCTTATTATGAGCTTCGCTACGTTAAATACTTTGAATTGGGTGGCAGGGCGTCTTGTGCTGATCATTTCATACATTCAATAATAAAAGCATTGGGACATCATCAATATGAAAACTCTTTAACATCCGCGGTAAACTTGAGAAACGATCATTTGGTTGCCTAACTGAAAGACGGAAACGTCACCATCAAAACTTTACGTAAAAAAACTGGTCATTTCTTCCAATAGTTGTCTTTACACCATTTTCCTGCTCGTGACTTTTTCCGAGAAAAAAAACGACGTCAAAAAGCGCTATAATTTCTGTAACGTACCTCTTCGTATCCGAAGAATATTTTGATGTGAGCTTTATCTTTGCGCAAGAACCCAGCCAGATCGGTTAGTTCGTTGCATGAGTATTTCGCTCCGCACAAGGCTGGCACCCGCCGCTGTACTTCTGGCAGAAATTCCGTCATACGCACTGTAAAAAAATTATTCATTTACGAGCTCATTACTGTATCTTCTATAACAAATAACAACTTATCGTTGAGGGGAGCACAAAAACTTGTATTATTTATGATCTGGATCGTAGTAACCAGGCATGATCAAGATAAAGGAAATATCAAAAGATTTTCAATGACTATATATTGATTCTAGTGGTTTCCTAAAAGAGTGGCAGGCTGGATATCA
This sequence comes from Rhipicephalus microplus, assembly GCF_043290135.1. Classification (NCBI taxonomy): domain Eukaryota; kingdom Metazoa; phylum Arthropoda; class Arachnida; order Ixodida; family Ixodidae; genus Rhipicephalus; species Rhipicephalus microplus. The sequence goes on along the minus strand of NC_134700.1, from coordinate 138,969,716 downwards.
CACATTTAGCTTTCTAATTAACACGCGAAGCATGACACGGCGCCTTTCAGAAAGATAGATCCTCCTATCAAAACATCGACCAGCCTTTCTGAGGCACTTCCACTGTTCACTTTATTTATCCCACTTTTCAATGACAAGGTGTTGTTTATGAGTGGTTTCCTAAAGGTGTTGCAGACTGAACATCACATGTTTACCTTCCTTGTGATTTTATAGGAAACTTGAAACTCGGGTATTTTTTTCACGCAGAGAAATTAGGGGACATTTAAAGAGTAGATTCAAGCTTACTCGTTACCTGCACCTCGTATCCAAACATTTGCTGCACGTCATTTCAGCAATTATTCACTAGTTTCTCACAAAGAAGGACTCGCTATCTTTTTTCCCGTGAAAGTTCATACGGATTAACTGATCTGACATCAGGTTCAGGTTAATCACTTAAAGTGAACAGCGCGACTTGTAATGATATATTAAACTTCAGTAAATCCTACTGATCGACCAACCATTTTTAGTGAGGCCACCAATCTTAGACTCCTTGCGTTTTATTGCCAACTATGTCTCTTTTAAGCCTCTGTCTTATTCAGAGCGATCAGCAGAAAGAAAAGACTGGTTGAGATTTAAAAATCAGTATGTGTGAAGGTCAACACATTCTGCAGAATTGGCTGATTGGTTGGAAACTTACTATGCAACAATGTCGCAGTGCCCAAAATGAAAAGTATGGTAGGTTGAAGGAGATACTTAAATCTACCTGAGGCTCATATTAAAAGCGAAACTGCTTCAGGCAGCACTTATGACATTGGCGTTCCAACTTGCTCGGCTGATATGTGCCGCAGCAGTCGCGCAAGCCTTGTAGTACTGAGCGCAGCTGGGATGAGTGTTAAACGAAAATTCTCCCAGGTGAAGAGGGGTACGTGAAACACGCGAAAGAGCGAGAGAGAGAAAAGTGACGCAAAAAAGAGGTAGAAAACACGAAAAGAGAAAGACGGAAATAAGGTCGTAGTTGAGGACGAAAACATGTGAAGGAAAGGAAGGCCAAGAAATTGAAGTAAAAATATATAAAGAAACAAACATAGATATAAAAGGAGGGTTAATTTAAGGGAGAAATAAAGAAAACCAAATGGAATAAAATGTGGGAATTCAGACAAAGACAACGAATTATGTACAGACCGAAAGGAAGAAATACAAAAGTATACAAAAACGGCATGCAAATAACAAAAAAGAAGGTAGAAAAGAAAAAAATGCAATAAAAGGAAACAAGGAAGACTACCCAGCTTCGCTTCTTCTTCATTGCATCGGTAGTGTGCAGCTGTCATATTTTATTTCATGATTGTTTTGTGACAATATAGTAGGAATCTCTACGTCAGTAAATTATAGGGCAACTATAACTTAAGGCGATCGAAAGCGCGAGTTCGATATCCGGTTATGGCGAGCAGATTTGAACTGAGTGAAAGGCACCAAGCTTCGATTTAGTTACGCAATCGGTAACCTCAGGTGGTCTTAATCATCGTGAGCCTCGCATTCATATCATTGTACCAACTCTCCCTCGTCGCTATGAGCCAGTTTCTTCGATGACAGAGCTTGACAAAACAAAATGAAAATATCGTGCTTCCAGCTAGTGTAACACCATAAAAGTTGTTACTGCGTATAATTTTGAAAGGTAGTGTTTGGTCAGGTATATTTTCAAATATACGGGACAAAAAGTGGAGCACAAGAGATCAAAATGTAAAAATTATTCGCCCGGTATACAAATATCACTTAGCTAAACATTTTTTCCTCCACCTCTAGAGAATTTATTCCGCGGATGGAGCTGTTTCTTAAGTGTACAAATTGACTGTTTCACTGATTTTAGGTTTACAAGAAATGATCACTAGAATTACTGCAAATCTCACCATTGACGTATGTGAATGCCGGGATATGGTAGTAGATTATAGGCGTGTTCGGGGCAGCTTTAGCCACTTCTTCGACGTACCGTATAAGATGGTCTGCAAAGAAAGACATAATATTGCATATAGCACACGACAAATATATTCGTGTAGAAGATTAGACATATGCTTAGCTAATTACTCTCTAGGAGGATCACCTAGGGTGACAAGATTATTACACGCTTTCTGAATGCTTTCCCGTTTATGTGGAGTTGGAGATACGCTACCGCTTTCCTTTTTGAAATTACCTTGTGATACGAAGCCTTCACGCGGAAGTGTAATGACTCCGGAACTTCTATTCTCTCCAGCTGAGTGTATGTGTCCAAAAAGTCTTATTAGCCGCCCTTACAGAGCGTTCACAAAAAGTTAAAAAGAACTGAAGGTCATGTAAGTTGCAATATGAATCATTTCACAGCTAAAGTACAATTTACTGTGACGTCCATCTCAAGTTTTCTAAAAAAACTGCGCTGATTTATTTCAATCAAAATACTAAATCGCTAGAATACGTCGCAAAAAATGATTTTGGTCAATTAGTAGCCTTCTGAATTTCACAAACTCCAATTTGAATAATACACGTCAGAAAGTTTGTTTATGAGAGTATCGTTTCTCGATTCAATAGAAAGTTTGTTTTATATTTTGAGCGAGGGCACTAGTCCAAGTTTTTCGAGCACGAAAAATACTGCAATTTTTTGTCATATACGCATTCAGATATGCCAAAATCTTTCATGTTGGATTTAAAACATAGAGTGCTTTGTATCAATATCTGAGAAATCACTAAATACCCTTCTGAATTTATTTCTTGCTTTAAAAACATTTTGGTGCCACTAAATCTTCTCAGTCTTGCGAGGAACATTGCGAACTTAAAAAAATCATCGTGCTTGCCCACAGAGGAACGCAATTGGTATCCTGTGAGGCTTCTACTATATGCTTTGTACCTGAATCAAAACAAAATAGTTAGTCCTTATAAAACAAGTTTCACCATCAGAATTTGTTACAAGAAAAACATTTTTCATTTTCTCCTTTGACGAATACCTGCCTGTTTGTTCTTACGGCAGATTCCTCATTGTTGTTCATAATTTTTGTGAATGGTAGAAATTCGAAAATAGTTTTTATGTAATAATATGGTATACTAGACGTAATCTAAATCTTGCTGACATTTTTTTACGCCTACTGCTATCAGTCTCCTCAGTACAAAATTTTCGCATCAGTTGGCGGCCTCCTTGCGTTGCCAGCTTGAAACATGCACAACACAAAAGAAATTTCTCTGGCGTGTAGCACATACTTCAACAATTTAACAACTACGTATTTGCAGTGGAAGAGCTATAGACTATTTACTGTCAAGAACAAAAAGTTTGTGGGATGTGCAGCGCGTGGTGGGGCGGCGGAAAAATGCCCTGCTGCGCCATCTAGTGTGTCTTGGCGTGGTGTCAAGGCTATCGTATGACCTCGATGATCAGCAATGATGCGTTTAGACAACGTGCCTCTGCTAAATCCAAGTTCGGGAGCCGTGGTCACTAACTTTAAACCTAATACGTCGGCTGAGGGAAACAGACGTAGATGTTGGCGTTTACATCTTCAGTGAATCAAAAAATATCATGCAAGTTTTTACATTCTGCATCACATTTATTACTCAAAAATAGTGTAATGATCTATCTGTACAATACTGCACTCCGCATTCATCGTCAATAGTGTGAAAACGGTGATTATTTATGTAAAAAAACTGTAGAATTATTGTCCCACAGTGCTATATTAGTTTTTATTGTTGTATAACATAACTGTTCTGGGTTACGACACAAATCTCCCTTGCTTTCGGCAGCTTACGCAGTAAGGTTTATCCTATCTATAGTTTCTACCAATGAATGCAGTTCACGTAAAGAAACACTGTTTAATTGTGTTACCATGAATGACTACGGACAAGCAACGAGCCTTACCTATAGACGGACTTCTGAAGTAGAACGGCGGTAATATGGAAATAGCATCCACATTTAGGCCTTCCGCGTGTGTGGCCTGAAAGAATAACTTTATATTGTGAATTCCTGACTAACATTTAGGCTGCACAATCAATCAAACCAAGAACGGTATATAGTACTTTCTCTACGTTTCTGCTCCGTGCACCTTTATCTGAACAACAAAATTTGAAGCCCCATTTGTCACTTGAGAACAAGACTTCATGTGGGAATTGTTGGCGCATAAACCGAGTGCCCACGGGATGAACTTCTATGTTAAATTGATTAGCACTGCAGCACAGACACACGCTACCGTTTATATCATAATGCCTCCATTCTCACATAGATGCAGTCCACCTTGTTGGATAACGGACCCTAAATTGCCTTTAAACAGGTCGTTTAATATTGATCTGAACAAGAATCCTAAACAGGAGTCTCGACAGGAAGGGACTCACGAGCTCTTGCGTGTCCAAGATGGATGCTGCGGTCACATGCACGATAACCAGGTCCAACCTACAAAGAAATTTCTTCTCATCAGACATTTTAGCCTACTCACGGCGATTTTTATGCGTGTGGTATAATATTTACCAAATTGTGCGAGGGATCCCCTCATACAAGAAGAATGGCGTAGCAACGTAGCGTTGTGAAATAAACATTTTCCCCGCTACAGGACGAAAAGCCGCACACTTTGCGGAAGTGTTATGATGTCACTTTTGACAATGACGAGTGCATTTTCAAGCATCATTGCGCACACGTGTACACAGTTTCACAATGTTTGAAGTAAGCTCACGAGCGAACCAGGTTAGTTTCTTGCCCTTTGATCTCCGGGAAGGGCGGTGAAACTTAAGGTAAAAATTTTGAAGTAGTGAAGTCATTGAGGCAACTTGATTCGATCCCAAAGTTAACACCATGCAAACATTGTCCTGTAAGCAAACATTGTCCTGCACCGAATATAATCCATTTGAATATGTGACTTTCCTCTCAGATACGATACGGGCTCTTATTAAACTATTTGCATCATATCAAAGTGACTCTATTTTGTGGAAGCAAATCTTTTTTACGGTTTTTTTGCTGGACAGGAAAGGTTACTTACTTCCCTTTCGAGGCTTCAACCCATCTTTCAGCCAGTTTCTTTCTTTCGGAAACGGTTAGGGAAAGTCCTTCCCCGGTGGACCCATTAACTGTGCCAGGAAATCAAGCACACATCATTTATGCTTTCATGAAGCGTATAGTTTCAGTAGGAGATAAGTATTGACAAATTTGAATCTTACCGAATGCTCCAGTGACACTTTGCTTACGCAGGAGGCTCACATACTGGTCGATGAGATTGATGTTTATATTCCTGATGGCACACGTAAAGACAAATATAGTAGGTTTAAATATAAACAAGAAGTGTTGTATTTAACTTTAACAATCGTTGCTAACATGCAAGAAAACACAATAGCTTATCAAGTTAAGCTACGTACATTTTTACACGTGTCAATCAAGTTCTGTCAGCACGATTAGAAAAGACCTGAGGAGTGAGACTTTTCATGTACAGCCCAAATCACAGTGAAATTTTTTCGAGCACTTGCCGTTTTAGCGCTGTCCTGTCGCTCGCTTTATAGAGTAATAAGCACCAGATTGACGATTCAATCCATTGGTACAGCATTGTAGGGAACACCAGTATAATTTTAAACAACTGGTATTTTTTAATGAGTCCCCAAATCTAAGCGCTCAGGCGCCCTTCATATGACCTATTTATAAATGCGGTGAATATTCTTTTGCAATCATACGTCTGTGTCACAAATAACCTATAGCGCTTTCATCAGCACAGTTTGTAGGGAGGCTACATGCCTCATACTTTCACAAATTATATGGTAGTATAATGTCTCACTAAGAAGAGATGGACCAGTAGGCTAATCAATGTTAGAAATTTCCAGCAGCATACATCCCAACCAATTGATGAACCAGAGGGCATGAAGAAATTATTCACTACCTAAATAAAAAAAACACTGACTGAAATGTTACTCTTTTCACTTCTCAAGATCAAAACATGATTGTCCTCATTCGGTGTAGCTACTACCCACTCGTACTTGTAATAAGTTATACGCCGACGTTAAAGCAAACGTATGCCATCATCAAGTACAAGGACAACAGAGTTACATTGACCCATGTCATCACCGCACAGTGAGACTAAAAGCACGAGCCAAAACCACCTATCATGGAATCGGGGCCAAGTTACGCTCCTCACTCTCTCACTTCGGTAATGATGCGAACCTTTATTAAACTTCTCAGCCAAGTATCTCCGAAAACGGGAGAAAACGAACATACCGAAGCAATTGTGCGATTTCAAATTGTGGATCAGCAAAACTGTCTTCAACTTTTCTTTGGATACATACAACCACTTATTGCAGTATACTGAAGATTTCTATTTGAGCTTAGCTGGGTGGCTCACGAAAATAGTTCTGAATTTTTTTCGTGGTCATTCCAAAATACATATTTTAGGCGGTGGTCGTCACGTTGCTCCCAGTGCCTAACTTTTAAAAAAACCATTAGGTGTAATCTTGTTTATGGCTTATATTGAGTGTAATGTTTAGTTGATCCTAATGTCGATTGATTAGTGGGGTTTAACGTCCCAAAACTACCATATGATTATGAGAGACGCCGTAGTGGAGAGCTCCGGAAATTTCGACCACCTGGGGTTTATTAACGTGCACCCAAATCTGAGCACACGGTCCTACGACATTTCCGCCTCCATCGGAAATGCAGCCGCCGCAGCCGGGATTTGAACCCGCGACCTGCGGGTCAGCAGTCGAGTACCTTAGCCACTAGACCACCGCGGCGGGGCGATTGTTGATCTTAACGTTATTCAGCTATGAATAGTCAGAATTCATAAAATAATCGCAGATGTACACTCACTCGCATGGTAAAAAGAGCTGCTCTCGCAGAATATGGCTACTTGAACGGGTATTTATTAAGCAATTTTAACCTTATGTTACAAAGTGGAGTGCTTTTGAAAAGAGCGTCTGTTGCCTCGATCCTAGCTAACACCGCAAAACTTGTGAAGCATTCCAGACACAAACATATTGGTGCATTCTAGTGGTCATCCCCTGCTGTAAGGCTTTCACAATTCCCATCTCATTCGCTTGGTCACCAGATACTCTGTTTCCCTGACCAAGACCATTCGATAGTGCTTCCACTCTGACTCTACTGGCAGCATTTTTGGTCCCGTAGCTACTACGGTGGTTCCAGGAGCAGCTGATTTTTTCACTGGTGCAAGACATCTCGGGTCAGCTGCCGACATAATGCCAAAACTCGGTCAACTAAGCCGCAATGTAATCAGGAATGAGTGGAACACAGCATATATCCAGTTGCAGGTAACGCTGGCTCTTTGTGAAATCACAGAAGGGAAGGATTTACTACAAGGCTGAACTACTGCGTAAATGCTATCCGAACGAAGTATTTTATACTCAGAGAAAACTTTTTTGTTGAAGCGTGTATCACCCTTTGCTGTCGAAAGGCGTGAATGGGGCAACGCAAAGGCCACTGTAGTTTCTTATCTGAAAAGAAAACAAGACAAAATGTAAGTTCGAAGATGTGTACGCAAAAGTGACTGTTTTTTCAACCACAGTCTTCTTTTCGTCCTCCAATAGAGATAATATGCAAGTCTATGGAAGCTCAGTATTGAGTCATGTTTTGGTTAATTTTTCCTTAAAGAATTTGTTATGACAGTACCCTGATATAGTAGAAAGTTTGAGCCTGTAGTCAACGCTTGCAAATATTGAGGAATGTGCTTAATCAAACGAAGTAATCTCTAGCTTGAGGCTATCACAGAACGTGATATATATTTAGTAATGAGTATAGTGCGGAACCGTTCTCTAGGAATCTATATTTAGTCGATCAACATTTTCAACCCTACCCAAGCCAATTGTGCCTGTACGTGTGCTAAATGTAGCAAAAGTCACTCCAGCAAATCGGTATATATAACGTAATGGCTGTTAAATAACACCAAGAACTTAATTTGGACGAGTCGGTTCACCGTCATTGTATAGTAGCAACAGCGTGACAACTATAGGAAGAGGGGAAACCGACAAGAAGTAGCGCTGACTGTCAAGAAAATTTATTGAAGGGGCTACGACTATTTTTATACTGAGTGCAAGAACAGTGCTCATGCGCGACGACAGATGTGTGACCACGAGAAAATACTCGTAACTGAAAAAATGCTGTCTCTCTCGGAAAAGCAAACTAATGTCTGAAAGAGAAGTGCTGTTCATTTAGTCACTTCCCACAATTGTCGCACTGTTACTACAAAAAAAAACGAAAGCTGTTAAATGCATGGACAAAAGTAAATGAGTTTTTTGTTGCGAAAGAGCTAACCTATGGCAAATATTAAACGCTGTAAGTGTCATATTTCTCGCAGAAAGCACTTATGCGAATTTTAGCAGAACCGTTTGACTTTATAAATTGAAGTTTGCACTATAGTGCAGTACATCATACGCCCTGGCACATATCGTAAATGATTACGTAATTCCAGATTATTACATGGCAGGAAGACGTATAGACTAAAAGGGCAACATTTAGTGGACGATCACCTCGCCTTGTATCCTTCCCGGCTATTCGCGTGAATGCCAGATTTTCAGCTACTAGCGTTTTTAGTAATACAGACGTAATATACTGAAATTTTCATGATAGGCATACGAGCCATTTGTCCGATGCTCGACAGCTTTCGTGTGATGCCCGTTGTAGTTGCGTAATCATTCTCGAGTATAAGGATTTAGCCAACGGTAAACAATGGTAGTTCCGTGCAGCTACTAGTAAGGTACTACTTCTATTCACACCTATTATTGCCAAGAAAACGCACTACCAAATAAAAACTATAACAATACAAAAAAGTTGAGGTCACGCCTTGTTTAAGAAAAATAATGTAGTCTCAAATAGGCATTCCAAAAGATGAAAAAGAAGCTAAATTAGTAAATACATTACGCGTACTTCTACTGGCAACGCTTAAAAAATGTGCTTCAAAATGCCAAAAGAATAAGTAAGCTTAAAAGAATGGATATCGCGAGGGTCGCTGTTTTACCATCATTAAAAAGGGGGCGTACTTGCCTTGGCTATCTTTGCCTCCATTTTGATTACCTCCACGGTCTAGCAGTGTCCGGACGAATTGCTACACTGACTCCCAGTAGAAAAAGTGCCTCGCAGTTCGTCTTTTTCTTTTTCCTACAGAAAGAAGACACTGATACGGGAAGCGCGAGACAACAACGAGCGGCGCTCTCGACCATACAGCTCGCGCAATCTCTGCCGCAGCCGTTTCAGATAACAGGAAGCAGCTGTCCTCTCTATCGCCGCGAATGAAACCGCATTGCTCGACGCTGAAGCTTGCTTTCTTACTACGCGGGTGTCTGCTGCGGAGAGATAAGATGGCCTTTTGACTTTGCGTTGGATCCGCGTTTTTCTAGGCTTCGTTTATTTTACGGCAAAACTATCAAAACAAGCGAAGTCAGAGCGCACGTTGTCAAGCTTTGACCCTGGCCGTCGCCAAAACGTTCAGTTACTATCACAGCTGCACTGCCAGAGCAGACAGTTATTTTCGCCGCTGAAAGCAGTTGTGAGAGAGAAGGGAGAAAGGGGAAAAGGTGTATTGTGCGCGTGACTTTTGCGAAGCGTTTGGAGATGCTCATTCGACAGAGAGAAAAGGTCTACAAAACGCCGTCCGCGAGCCAACGACCTGGCTAATTCTTGCAAAACAATGTCGCGCAATCCGCATCCAGGCGTTCTAGATATTTGATTGGTGCTTCCTTAAAGAGACTTCTATGTTTTGTCAGGTCACTTCGACGATGTCTAGATGCATTATCGGATACTATAGGTTGTCTTTAAAATATTTTCAGGTTGCCACGTTATTGTTTGATATGTGCCTTTGAGTGTGTTTTATATCTGTGCTGGTGTCCGTATTTTCCATATACTAGTTGCTGTGCGTGTAATATTTATGAAGTTGTATGTTTCATTTGCTCAAGAGCTAATGAGTAGCTGGCGTCTTGATTGTATACCAACATCTCAGTTTACATCATTGCAATAAGAAAAGGACGTAAGTGGGTTGGCTTCCATTAATTTCCTGAAGCGAGTGACTAGTAAAGACGCACAAACATATCTTTTTATATACTTGGGTGTCCACTACACCCATCTCATACCAGGAATGGCCCATAATTGGTCACCGAGGGCATTTAGACCGGGACCCGCACGATGAGTGTGTTGCAGCTTCTCAATTGGTCTGGCGACTCTTGCTAACTTACAAATTTTAACCTTAGGACCGTACATTTCGTGTTTTCTAACGTATGCTGTGCATTTAAAGGCTCTGTCAGGTTTGTATATTTAGTGATCATATAAATATCAAGTCTTGACGCAGGTAAGCCTATTCAGGTCAATGCTATTCAAGTGGTAAACTCAATAGGACGGCCTGTACGTAGTAGTATCTCGATAGTATGCGTAACTTTTATGGTGAGCGTATCTTGCTGAGGCGGCTAAAACTTTCAGCAGGGGTGGTGGTTATGATAAAAAACATTTATTAGGGCCGGTAAAACGGGAGAGATGGGTGCGGCATTAAGGAACGACTGTGTACAACCTTTAGGAGATGTCCCTCGCCTGGGACCCCTGTGGCTTCCACGACGGCACAAGGCCTAACCACGAGGGCTCTTTGACCCTCCAAGGCTGAGTGGTTGAGCTGGGCTGCGTCCCAGCTCTCTCGGGTAGAAAGTGAAATGAATGTGGTTAGAAGGACAGCAGGGTTAGATGGGCATGCCCACACCTCATGAAAAATATCCTCACGCGAATGATCAGCGTGGCCATTCCCCAGAGAAGGCCGATTGAAATGCTCAAGTATCGCCGGGCACAATAGTGTGTTGGTGACAATTCGTAAGAGCCAGCACTAGTCATCTATGTTCAGGCCCGTCTCTATGGACGGAACCCGGAGCCTGTTCGACTTATAGATCGTTCTGTTTTGTCGAAAGAAGGGGACTGGTGCGGCTTAGAAAATCACACGCACGAAAACAAATAGAATAAAAAGACAAAAGGTTTTACATTCAACAAGTGTGTGAGATGTTTATGGTAAGATGCTTATACACGTGTTTAAAATGTGAAGAGCCTAAAACATATACATCATTAAAACCGCAAAGGAAAAACTAAGAATAATATTTTGAAATAGGAACCAATGCAGTTCACTTGGCAGCACTGTAATACAAGTCAGTGTCCATGTCGTAAGCGCCAACATTCCTTTTTGCATTGTTACCGTTTGGAAATGTCTTCCAGTCAGTGTAAAGTTCGGTGTGAGTGTCGGGACCTTCGCCCTGTTGTACTCGAACGCTGGTCTCTGTCTCGTGCATACCATGTCACAAATGGAGTTCTTTACCCACTCGAGAACCGCACTCGCACACAACCCTTGGATGCAATCCCTGTTCGTCACTGTTCGCACTACACTCGCGCACGTGAACACTTTGACATTGTTCGCGGATATTATTTTTTGCACTGCACCCGCGATCACCACTTGGATCGCGCACCTCGTGATTATCACCACATTCATCGTCTCCGTCGTCGCCATCAGTAGAGCATCGAACGTGGCATGCTTTCAAACGCTCAATATTAACAACGTGCCGTTTTCTCCCAGTTTGGTCTACCACCTCCCGTTTATTCGTGGCTACCCGGCGCACGAGATGCAGAGGTCCCGGGTATATCTGAAGAAGGCCCTTTAGCCCGAGCGAGTGTTCACAAGTACGCCAAGTCGCCCTCGTGCTAAACAACACTTCGGCGTTTAGCATCATAGCTGCGCTTGTTCTTCTCCTGCTGACGCCTCTCCCGCTATTTTACCAGTCTTCTAGCCTGCCGCAGTCGTCGAGCCACTTTGATAGCATCCAGGGTGTGGTCGAATCCACGTTGCGCGTCCAACCTAAAATCTACAGGTAGCATCGGCACATGTCCGTGAAGCAGAAAGAAGTTAGTGAATCCGGTCGTTTCGTGAGTGGAAGAATTGTACGCAAATAGGACGTACGCAAAAAATTCATCCCTTTCGCGGTGGTACGAGGGAACCTACATGCTGGCTGAGCATTTCTGCTAACATGCGGGGAAAACGCTCGCACAAACCGCTGGGCTGTGGGTGGTATGCTGTTGTGGTGGCATGTTCGCTACCCACGAGTCGGAAAAATTCCTCGGTCAAGTTGGCGACAAAATGTTGTCCACGATCAGCAATTACTTTCTCCGGT